>NW_024070195.1:48136940-48487861 GCF_014754425.2 Oryx dammah
ACTAGCTACTCACCAGCTATCCACTCATCTCCTCCTGCAAGAGCACCCAAACTGAGACTAGCTACTCACCAGCTATCCACAGGAGGATGCTAGAGGCCACCAAAAAAAGATAACCCACACCCAAAGACAAGCCACAGCGAGACTGTAGGAGAAGTGCAATCATGATAAAATCAAATCCCATACCCCCTGGTTGGGTGACCCATAAACTGGAGCATAATAATACCAAAGAAATGCTCCCACTGTTGTGAACAACGAGTCAGGCATCCCAGTTTGTGGATCCAACAAAGGAACTGGGAATCCTGAGGGACTCTGACCTTGAAGGCCAGCAAGATTTGATTACAGGACTTCTACAGGACTGGGGGAAACAGAGACTCCACCATAAACAAAATCTCACACACACCAAGACCCGAAAGAAAGGAGCAATGACCCCACAGGAGACTGAACCAAAACTACCTGCTAGTGTTGGAGGGCCTCCTGTAGAGGTGTGGGTCAGCAAGGGCTCACCACAGGGGTGGGGGCACTGGAAGCAACAGGCTGGGAAGGTACCCCTTGGAGTAAACCCTCTTGGAGTTTGCCATTAACCTTACCCTAGAACCCAGGGCTGAGTCGCCTCAGGCCAAACAACTAATGGGGAGGGAGCACATCTCCACTCATCAGCAGATAATTGGATTAAAGCTTTACTGATCAAGGATCTGCCAGCAGAGCAAGACCTGGTCTTTCCCATCCAGCCCCTCGTTTTTTGCCTTTTCATACTTTTCATGGAGTTCTCAAGGGAAGAATACTGAAGTAGTTTGTCATTCCCTTCTCCAGTAAGAAGCAACAGTTAGAACTGGACATGGAACTACAGACTCGTTCCAAATTGGTAAAGGAGGAGGACATCAAGGCTGCATATTGTCACCCTGCTTATTTAACTTACAAGCAGAGCACTCATGAGAAATACTAAGCTGTATGAAGCAAAAGCTGGAATCAAGATTGCTAGGAGAAATATCAATAACCTCGGATATGCAGATGACACCACCCTTATGGCAGAAAGTGAAGAGGAACTAAAGAGCCTGTTGATGAAAGTCATAGAGGAGAGTGAAAAAGCTGGCTTAAAACTCAACATTCAAAAAATTAAGATCATGGCCAGAGGGGAGGAGAGGGTGAGATATATGGAAAGAGTAACATAGAAACTTACATTGTCATATGTAAAATAGATAGATAGCCAATCGAAATTTGCTGTATGGCTCAGGAAACTCAAACGTGTTCTGTATAAACCTAGAGGGGTGGGATGGGGAGGAAGTCTACCTATGGCTGCTTCATGTTGAGGTTTGACAGAAAATGAAATTCTGTAAAGCAATTATCCTTCAATTAAAAAACAAACAAACAAACAAAAAAACAACTCATGGCATCAAGTCCCATCACTTCATGGTAAATAGATGGGGAAACAGTGGAAACAGTGTCAGACTACTTTCTTGGGCTCCAAAATTACTGCATATGGTGACTGCAACCATGAAATTATAGACACTTGTTCCTCGTAAGAAAAACTATGACCAACCTAGACAGCATATTAAAAGCAGAGATATTACTTTGCCAATAAAGATTATATAGTCAAATTTATGGGTTTTCCAGTAGTCATGTATGGATATGAGAGTTGTACCATAAAGAAATCTGAGAGCTGAAGGATTGATGCTTTTGAACAGTGATGTTGGAGAAGACTCTTGAGACTGCCTTGCACTGCAAGGAGATCAAACCAGTCAGTCCTAAAGGAAATAAACTGTGAATATTCATTGGAAGAAGTGAGCTGAAGCTGAAGCTCCAATACTTTGGCCCCCTGATGGAAAGAGCCAACTGATTAGAAAACACTAGGAAAAATTGAAGGCAGGAGGAGAAGGGGATGATAGAGGATGAGATGGTTGGATGGCATCACCAACTTAATGGACATGAGTTTGAACAAGCTTTGGGAGTTGGTGAAGGACAGCGAAGCCTGGTGTTCTGCAATCTATGAGGTCACAAATAGTTGGACACGACTGAGTGACTAAACAAAAACAGTCCCTCCCATCAGGAAGGTTACACAAAACTCTTAACCTCATCCATAGGAGGACAGACAGAAAAAGCAAGAAGAAGTACAATCTCACAGCAGCTAAAATGAAAACTGTATAATAGAAAGTTAATTACATGCACCCACTCCAGTATTCTTGCCTGGAGAACCCCATGGACAGAGGAGCCTGGTGGGCTGCAGTCCATGGAGTTGCAAAGAGTCAGACATGATTGAAGCGACTTAGCATGCACACAATTAAAATGAAAAAGCAGAAAGTTATGTCCAGATGCACAGACAAGGTAAAACCTCAGAAAAACAGTTAAATGAAGTGGAGATAGGCAATCCTCTAGAAAAAGAAATCAGAATAACGATAGTCAAGATGATACAGGATCTTGGGAAAACAATAGACAAGATGTAAGAAATGCTTACTAAAGACCTACAAGAACTAAAGAACAAACAAACAGAGATGAATAATACAGTGGAAGGAATCAATAGCAGAATAACTGAGGCGGAAGAGTGGATGAATGACCTGGAAGACAGAATGGTGGAAATCACTGCTGCTGAACAGAATATAGAAAAAAGAATGAAAAGGCCTAGGAGGCCTCTGGGACAACATCAGGTGCACCAACGTTCACATTATAGGGGGTCTCAGGAAGAGAAGAGAGAGAGAAAGGACCTGAGAAAATATATGAAGAGATAATAGCTGAAAACTTCCCTAACATGGGAAAGGAAACAGTCAACCAAGTCCAGGAAGCACAGAGTCCAGGCAGGATAAACCCAAGGAGGAACACACCAAGACAAGGGGAAAAGCGATAAATAATGTACAAGGGAACTCCCATCAGGCGAGAAACTTTACAAGTCAGAAGAAAATAGCACAATATATTTAAAGTGGTGAAAGGGAAGAACCTACAACCAAGAATACTCTACTTAGGAAGACTCTCATTCAAATTTGATGGAGAAATCAAAAGCTTTCCAGACAAGCCAAAATTAAGAGAATTCAGAACCACCAAACCAGCTTTACAACAAATGCTAAAGGAACTTCTCTAGACAGGAACCACAAGAGAAGGAAAAGACCCACAGAAAATAAACCCTGAACAACTGAGTTTGGTCAGTCATATATATTGATAATTACTTAAATGTAAATGGATTAAATGCACCAACAAAAGACATAGATTGGCTGGGCAGATAAAAATATGTCCATGTATGCACTTCCACTTACCACATCACTCTACTTGAACCCCCAAATTGTATGTAATTATTTTATATTGTTAAGTTAATCTTGTTCCCCTTATGGCTTGCAATTATAATTATCTTTTATTTTTTGTCTGGCTATTGATTGTGAATACTGACAAACATCTTTTACTATTATGGTTATGTAACTGTTACTCACTTAATACCATTGTATCATGATTGGTCAATAGGAAAATACTAGAACTCTGTATCACCAAAACAATTTAATAGAAAAACCTGTAATCATTTTTTAAAATCCAGATGGATATCAGAATTATATGGGAATTTTTTGAAAAATATAAATGCCCAGGTATTGCTATTTTTTTTCTCCTAGCTCTGGACATGCTTCTAATGAGCAGTCATGTTTAAAAACAACTGAACTGTATGATGATCTTTTACTTTTATCTAGTTTGTTTCATTTTTTCTATTGCATATTCAGTGATCTTGTTTCATTTAGTTTATGTTTTTCAATTTCTCCATCTCTTCTAATTTTTCTTTTTGATGTTCTTTCTGAAGCCTTTTTCAAGTGTAGTAGAAAAAGCTTTTATATACATATATAAATAATATGTTTTACATACATATATAAATAATCAATAGTATGTCTTCTCTGGGTTGGGAAGATCCCCTGGAGAAAGAAATGGCAACCCTCTCCAGTAGTCTTGCCTGGAAAATCCCATGGACAGAGGAGTCTGGTAGGCTACAGTCCATGGGGTTGCAAAGAGTTGGACCCGACTGAGCGACTTCACTTTCACTTTCTTTCTTTCACATAAATAATATGTATAATATATATATTTTATAAAACTTAAAATTTTGCCTAACTAACAAATTTGTGACATTTTGATTCCACTTGTTTGACTTAGTACAAATAGAGTACTAGATTTCTAATTATAAAATAGATATGCAACAAATAACAAAGGTTTACTGTATAGCCAAGGGAACTATAGTCAATATGTTGTAATAACCTATAATGGAAAATAATTTAAAAAATAATATTATATATATATATATATATATATAACTGAATCATCTTGCTGTACACCTGAAACATTGTAAGTGTATTGTGCCACTCCCTTCTGTCCTGCAAAATATCTGCTAAAAATTTGAGTCTTATGAGAATTCCCTTGTACATAACAAATTGTAATTCTCTTGTTGCTTACAAGAGTCTTTCTTTGTTTTTAACATTTGACAATTTAATTATGATGTGTTTCTATATGGGTCGCTTTTTTTCTCTTTATATATATTTATTTTTTTTTAAGTATAGTTGACTTACAATGTTTCAGGTGTACATATATATGTATATGTACATATGTATGTATATATATATATAAAACTGAATCATCTTGCTGTACACATGAAACATTGTAAGTCAACTATACTTAAAAAAGACTATATATATATATATATATATAGAGAGAGAGAGAGAGAGAGAGAGAGAAAACCACCCATATAGAAACACATTGTAATTAAATTATCAAATGTTAAAAACAAGGAGAGACTCTTGTAAGCAACAAGAGAAATACAATTTGTTACGTACAAGGGAATTCTCATAAGACTCAAATTTTTAGCAGATATTTTGCAGGACAGAAGAGAGTGGCACAATATAGTCAAAGTGCTGAAAGGCAAAAACTGCCAACCACAAATATTCTAGCCAGCAAAATGTTCTTCAGAATATGGAGAAATAGAGAGTTTTTCAGACAAGTGAAAAAATGGAGTTCATTACCATTAAACAGCCTTACAAATAATGTTTAAAAATTTCTTTAAGCTAACAGAAAGGGTACTAATTAGTAACAGAAAAACATATAAAAGTATAACTCTCACTGCTAATATTATAATCTAATGTAATAGTGGCAGGTTAATCACTAATGTTAATAAATCTGGTATGAGCATTAAAAAATATTAAAAAACATATGGATGCTGATGTAGAGTGTATGAGTTAAAAAAAAAAGGTAGCAGTCGTAACTTTGACTAAAACAATCTATTAGGGTATACACAAAAATAAAAAGATATGAAAGTGAAACTGAAAGTGTTAGTCATATAGTCGTGGCTGACTCTTTGTGACCCTATGGTCTGTCCATGGAATTCTCCAGGCAAGAATAATGGAATGGTTTGCCATACCCTTCTCCAGGGGGTCTTCCCCACCCAGGGAGCAAACCTGGATCTCCTTTCTTCATATAAAAAACAGAAAACTTGAGGGTTGCTAGAGCTTAAGAATGTGTTCAAACATAAGTTATCATTAACTAAAAACAGAATGCTATAACTCTAAGGTGTTTTCTGGAAGTCTCTTGGTTATCACAAAGCAAAAACGTATGGTAGATATAAAAAAGATAGAAAGAAATCTAAGCATGCAACTACAGAAAATCATCCAATCACAAAGAAACAGAGCAACCAAGAAGAAATGGACAGAACAATTACAAAACAGCCAAAACACCAGAACAAAATGCAATATTAAATCCATACTTGTCCAAAATTGTTTTTATTTTTTGAACATTTGTGGTATTTCTGCAATCATGCTATTACAGTTAATGCATCAGTAAATATCCTTATGCACACTTTTGTGTACGTATATAGATATCTTGAAATTAAGCTAATAAATTATTTTTTAAAAAAGTGTTCGTAAAGGTGTAAATCCAAAGAATTTTGACCTTGAAATAGATTCTTTATTTATTGAAACTTCTTGAAATTCATAACAAATATAGTATAAAAGGAAAAAAATGTCAAATTTACAGAAATAGCATAGAATGATGGGTGAAGGGGCTGGGTATGTGGAGGGATTGGGGAGATAGTGGTCAAAGGGTATGAGTTTTCAGTTATAAGATGAAAAAGCTATGGGAAATCTAACGTACAGCATAGTGACCATAGTTAGCAATACTGCAATATATATTTGAAATTTGCTAAGAGAGTAGATTAGAGAGTAGAGTAGTGTTCTCACCATACACACCAAAAGACTTGGTAACTATGTGAAGTGATGGATATGTTAATTAACATGAAAGTGGTTAATTTCACAAATTATCTGTATGTCTGATCCTTACACTGTACCGTTTTCATTGTTATTGTTTGAACCTTTGCTTATTTATTTGAAGTTTTGTTGATTTACAGTATCAGTTTTATATGTAAAATGTAAAGATTCAATATTTTATAGATTATAGTCCATTTAAAGTGAAGTCGCTCAGTCGTGTCCGACTCTTTGCGACCCCACGGACTGTAGCCTATCAGGCTCGTCCGTCCATGGGATTTTTTCCAGGCAAGAGTGCTGGAGTGGGGTGCCATTTCCTTCTCCAGAGGATGTTCCCGACCCAGGAATCGACCCCAGGTCTCCCGCATTGTAGGCAGGCGCTTTACCGTCTGAGCCATTAAAGTTATTAGAAAACAGTGGCTATATTCCCTTGTGCTGTATACTATATTACTTATATTTATTTTATTTATTTTTACACACCAGTTCAGTTCAATTCAGTCATGCAGTCGTGTCCGACTCTTTGCGATCCCATGAATCGCAGCACGCCAGGCCTCCCTGTCCATCACCATCTCCCGGAGTTCACTCAGACTCACAGCCATCGAGTCCGTGATGCCATCCAGCCATCTCATCCTCGGTCGTCCCCTTCTCCTCCTGCCCCTAGTCCCTCCCAGCATCACAGTCTTTTCCAATGAGTCAACTCTTTGCATGAGGTGGCCAAAGTACTAGAGTTTCAGCTTTAGCATCATTCCTTCCAAAGAAATCCCAGGGCTGATCTCCTTCAGAATGGACTGGTTGGATCTCCTTGCAGTCCAAGGGACTCTCAAGAGTCTTCTCCAACACCACAGTTCAAAAGCATCAATTCTTCAGTGCTCAGCCTTCTTCACAGTCCAACTCTCACATCGGTACATGACTACTGTAAAAACCACAGCCTTGACTAGACGGACCTTAGTCGGCAAAGTAGTCTCTGCTTTTGAATATGCTATCTAGATTGGTCATAACTTTTCTTCCAAGGAGTAAGCGTCTTTTAATTTCATGGCTGCAATCACCATCTGCAGTGATTTTGGAGCCCCCCAAAATAAAGTCACCCACTGTTTCCACTGTTTCCCCATCTATTTCCCATGAAGTGATGGGACCAGATGCCATGATCTTTGTTTTCTGAATGTTAAGCTTTAAGCCAACTTTTTCACTCTCCTCTTTCACTTTCATCAAGAGGCTTTTTAGTTCCTCTTCACTTTCTGCCATAAGGGTGGTGTCATCTACATATCTGAGGTTATTGATATTTCTCCCAGCAATCTTGATTCCAGCTTGTGTTTCTTCCAGCCCAGCATTTCTCATGATGTACTCTGCATATAAGTTAAATAAGCAGGGTGACAATATACAGCCTTGACGTACTCCTTTTCCTATTTGGAACCAGTCTGTTGTTCCAATGCTTATTTATTTTACACATAGTAGTTGGTATCTTTTAATCCCAATCTGCTGATTTGCTCCCTCTTCCTTTTCACCACTGTAACCACCAGTTTGTTTTCTATACCTGTGACGCTGTTTCTCTTTTATGTGCTTTTTTTGGTTTTGTTTTAGATTCCACATATCAGTGATAACACAGAGTATTTGACTTAGTGAAATAAGTTATTTGACTTATTTCACTAAGTCAAATACTCCTAGATACTCTCTAGGCTCATTCACATTGCTGCAAAAAGCTGAGTTTCATTCTTTTTTATGGTTGAATAATATGTGCTGGGATTCGTGGGATCGCAAAGAGTCAGACATGACTGAGCAACTGAACTGAACTGAACTGAACTGAATATCCCATCTTTATCCATTCATCTTGTGATGGATACTTGTTTCCACATCTTTTCTTAAAATTAACTTATTTTTTAATTGAAGGATAATTGCTTTACAGGTTTTTGTTGTTTTCTGTAAAACCTCAACATGAATTAGCCATAGGTATACATATATCCACTCCTTCTTGAAACTCCCTCCCACCCCTCACTTCACCCCACACCTATAGGCTGATACAGAGGTGATATCTCATTGCAGTTTTGATTTGCGTTTCTCTAATAATGAGCAATGTTGAGTATCTTTTCATGTGTCTGTTAGCCATCCCTATGTCTTCTTTGCAGAAATGTCTGTTTAGGTCTTTTTCCCACTTTTTGATTGGGTTGTTTGTTTTTCTGGCATTTAGTTGTATGAGCTGCTTGTGTATTTCAGAAATTAATCTTTTGTCAGTTGTTTCATCTGCTGTTATTTTCTCCCATTCTGCGGGTTGTCTTTTCACCTTGCTTAAAGTTTCCTTTGCTGTGCAAAAGCTTTTACGTTGAATCAGGTCCCACTTGTTTATTTTTGTTTTTATTTCTGTTACTATAGGAGGTAGGTCATAGAGGATCTTGCTTTGATTTATGTCATTGAGTATTCTGCCTATGTTTTCCTCTAAAAGTTTTCTAGTTTCTGGTCTTGAAGAAGGCAACAGCAACCCACTCCAGTACTCTTGCCTGGAAAATCCCATGGATGGAGGAGCCTGGTAGGCTGCAGTCCATGGGGGTCGTGAAGAGTCAGACATGACTGAGCGACTTCACTTTCACTTTTCACTTTCATGCATTGGAGAAGGAGATGGCAACACACTCCAGTGTTCTTGCCTGGAGAATCCCAGAGATGGCGGAGCTTGGTGGGCTGCCATCTATGGGGTCGCACAGAGTTGGACACAACTGAAGCAACTTAGCAGCAGTTTCTGGTCTTACATTTAGGGCTTTAATCCATTTAGAGTTTATCTTTGTGTATGGTGTTAGGAGGTGTTCTAATTTCATTCTTTTACATGTAGCTGTCCAGTTTTCCCAGCAGCACTTATTGAAGAGGCTGTCTTTGCCCCATTGTATATTCTTGCCTCCTTTGTAAAAAACAAGGTACCCATAGGTGCTTGAGTTTATTTCTTGGCTTTCTATCTTCTTCCATTGGTCTATATTTCTGTTTTTGTTCCAGTACCATACTGTCTTGATGACTGTAGCTTTGTAGTATAATCTGAAGTCAGGAAAGTTGATTCCTCCAGCTTCATTCATTCTCAAGACTGCTGTAGCTATTTGGGATCTTTTGTGTTTCCATATGAATTGTGAAACTTTTTGTCCTAGTTCTGTGAAAAATACCATTGGTAATTTGATAGGGATCACATTGAATCTGTATATGACATTTGGTAGTTTAGTCATTTCACAATATTGATTCTTTCTACCTAGGAACATAGAATATCTCTCCATCTGTTTATTTCATTTTTGATTTTTTTATCAGTGTCTTATAAGTTTTTGTGTACAGTTCTTTTGTCTCTTTAGGTAAGTTTATTCCTAGATATTTTATTCTTTTTGTTGCAATGGTGAATGGGAGTGATTCGTTAATTTCTGTTTCTGATTTTTCATTGTTAGTGTATGGGGATGCAAGTGATTTCTGTGTATTGATTTTGTATTCTGTGACTTTGCTAAATTCTCTGAATAGCTCTAGCAATTTTCTGATAGTATCTTTAGGGTTTTCTATGTATAGTATCATATCATCTGCAAACAGTGAGAGCTTTACTTCTTTTCTGATCTGGATTCCTTTTATTTCTTTTTCTTCTCTAACTGCTGTAGCTAGGACTTTCAGAACTATGTTAAATAATAGTGGCAAAATTGGACACCCTTGTCTTGTTCTTGATCTTAGGGGGAATGCTTTCAGTTTTTCGCCATTGAGAATAATGTTTGCTGTAGGCTTATTATCCTTTACTATGTTGAGGTAGGTTCCTTCTATGCCCATTTTTTGAAGAGTTTTCATCATAAATGGGTGCTGAATTTTGTCAAAGGCTTTTTCTGCATCTATTGAGATTATCATATGATTTTTATCTTCTAGCTTGTTAATCTGGTGTACCACATTGATTGATTTGTGTATATTGAAGAATCCTTGCATCCCTGGAATAAACTCAACTTGATCATGGTGTGTGAGCTTTTTGATGTGTTGCTGAATTCACTTTGCTAAAATTTTGTTGAGGAGTTTTGCATCTATATTCATTCGTGATATTGGCCTGTAGTTTTCTTTTTTTGTGTGTTGTCTTTGTCTGGTTTTGGTATCAGGGTGATAGTGGCCTCATAGAATGAGTTTGGAAGTGTTCCTTCCTCTGCAATTTTTTAAAGAGTTTTAGAGGATAGGCATTAGCTCTTCTCTAAGTATTTGATAGAATTCTCCTGTGAACCCATCTGATCCTGGGCTTTTGTTTTTTGGGAGATTTTTGATCACAGCTTCAATTTTAGTGCTTGTAATTGGGTTGTCCATAATTTCTATTTCTTCCTGGTTCAGTCTTGGAAGGTTGAACTTTTCTAAGAATCTGTCCATTTCTTCCAGGTTATCTATTTTATTGCCATATAGTTGTTCATAATAGTCTCTTATAATCCTTTGTATTTCTGCATTATCTGTTGCAACCTCTCCTTTTTCATTTCTAGTTTTGTTGATTGGATTATTCTCTTTTTTTCTTGAGTCTGGCTAATGGTTTGTTAATTTTGTTTATCTTGTTAAAGAACTAGCTTTTAGTTTTATTAATCTTTACTATTGTTTCTTTCATTTCTTCTGGTCGGATCTTTATGATTTCTTTCCTTCTACTAATTTTGTTTTTTTTTTTTTTTGATTGTTCTTCTTCTTTTCCCAGTTGTTTTAGGTATAAAGTTAGGTTGTCTATTCAATGTTTTTCTTGTTTTTTGAAGTATGTTTGTATTGCTATAAACATCCCTCTTAGAAGTGCTTTTGCTTCATTCCATAGGTTTTGAGTTGTCTTGTTTTCATTGTTATTTATTTCTAGAAATTTTTTGATTTCCCCTTTGATTTCTTCAGTAACCTGTTGGTTATTTAGAAACATGTTGTTTAATGTCCTTGTGTTTGGGTTTCTTACAGTTTTTTTTCTTGTAATTGATATACAGTCTCATAGCATTGTGGTTGGAGAAGATGCTTGATGTGATTTCAATTTTCTTAAATTTACTGAGGTTTGATTTGTGACCCAAGATGTGGTCTCTCCTGGAGAATGTTCCATGTGCACCTGAGAAGAAGGTGTATTCTTCTGTATTATATCATTTAAGACTTGTGTTTCTTTTTTAATTTTATGTTTTGATGATCAGTCCATAGGTGTGAGTAGGGTGTTAAAGTCTCCTACTATTATTGTGTTACTGTCAATTTCTCCTTTTACATCTGCTAGTGTTTGTCTTATGTATTAAGGTTCTCCTATGTTGGGTGCATAGGTATTTACAGTTGTTATGTCTTCCTCTTGGATTTATCCCTGGATCATTATGTAGTGTCCTTCCTTATCTCTTGTAATCTTCTTTATTTTAAGGTCTACTTTGTCTGATATGAGGATTGCTCATCAGGTTTTCTTTTGCTTTTCATTTGCATGGAATATATTTTTCCATCCTCTCACTTTCAGTCTATATCTGTCTTTAGGTCTGAAGTGGGTTTCTTGTAGACAGCACATATATGGGTCTTGTTCTTGTATCCATTCAGCCAGTCTGTGTCTTTTGGTTGGAGCATTTAAACCATTTACATTTAAAGTAATTATTCATGTTGATGTATGGCAAAACCAATACAATATTGTAAAGTAATTAACCTCCAATTAAAATAAATAAATTTATATTAAAAATAAAGTAATTGTCGATATATATGTTCCTATTACTATTTTCGTAATTGTTTGGAGTTGATTTTGTAGATCTTTGTTCTTCTCTTATATTTCTTGACTTTATAAATCCCTTTAGCATTTGTTGTAAAGCTAGTTTGGTGGTACTGAATTCTCTTAACTTTTGCTTGTCTGAAGAGCTTTTGATTTCTCCATCAGTTTTGAATGAGATCCTTGTTGGGTACAGCAATCTTGGTTGTAGATTTTTTTCCTTTCAGGACTTTAAATATATCCTGCTATTCCCTTCTAGCTGGCAGAGTTTCTCCTGAAAGATCACCTGTTAAGCATATGGGGTTTCCCTTGTATGTTACTTGTTGCTTCTCCCTTGCTGCTTTTAATATTCTTTCTTTGTGTTTAATCTTTGTTAATTTGATTAGTATGTGTCTTGGCATGTTTTTCCTTGGGTTTATCCTGTATGGGATACAGGATATCCTCTATATCCTTTTTGCCTCTTGGGCCTGATTGTTTCCTTTTCCGTGGTGGGGAAATTTTCAACTATGATCTCTTCAAAAATTTTCTCACACTTTTTCTTTTTCTCTTCCTCTTCTGGGACCTGTATAATTCAATATTGGTGCATTTGATATTGTCTCATATGTCTCTGAGACTATTCTAAGTTCTTTTCATTCTTTTTACTTTATTCTGCTCTTCAGAAGTTATTTCTACCATTTTATCTTCCATTTCACTGGAAGATAAAATATCTGCTTCAGATATTCTGCTATTGATTCCTTCTATAGTATTTTTAATTTCAGTAGTTGTGTTGTTTGTCTATGAATGTTTATTCTTTAATTCTTCTATGTCTTTTAAAATTAATTCTTCCATTTTGTTTTCAAGGTTTTTTGATCATCTTTACTATCATTATTCTGAATTCTTTTTCAGATAGTTTTCCTCTTCATTTATTTGAACTTCTGTGTTTCTAGTTTATTCCTTCATTTGTGTAGTATTTCTCTGCCTTTCATTATTATTTTTTTAACTTATTGTGTTTGGGGTCTCTTCTTTTTCCAGGTTTCAAGGAAAGTTTAATTCTTTCCTTGAAGAAGGTTGAATTCTTTCTTCTTTTTGGTTTCTGCCCTCCTAAAGTTGATCCAGTAGTTTGTGTAAGCTTTGTATAGGGTGAGAATTATGCTGAGGTTTTTGTGGTTGTTGTTTGTTTGTTTGATTTTTCTCTGATGGGCAAGGCTGAGTGAGGTGGTAATCCTGTCTGCTGATGGTTGAGTTTGTATTTTTGTTGTTGTTGTTGTTGTTGTTTAGGTGAACTGTTGTGCACAGGGTGCTACTGATTGAGTGATGCTGGGTCTTGTATTCAAGTGGTTTCCTTTCTGTGAGTTCTCACTATTTGATACTCCCTAGGGTTAGTTCTCTGGTAATCTAGGGTCTTGGAGTCAATGCTCCTACAATAAAGGCTCAAGGCTTGATCTCTAGTCAGGAATGCAGATTCCACAAGTGGCTTGTTATGGCATTAAGTGAGATTAAAACAAATATCCAAAATTGAGAAACCAGAGATGACCCCCAGACAAATGGCAGTTACCAAATCAGGCAAATAATAATTAAAATAATGGAATATACACATATACATATACACCCTTAAGCAATGTCAAAACAACCCAACAAAAATAGTTTAGTAGATTGATCTGGTGAACAAAGGAATATAAAATTATATTTACAAGTTAGGAACAAAACTAACTAACACACAATCTGGAAACCAAAACTATAGCAAGGTGCCAAGTGAAGAATAAAGCAATGAAAACAAAACTAATAAATATGTTGAGAGGAAAGGAGAGAAAGAATAGATATGCAAAGTTAAATAGAGGTAGATGAAGAAGATTTATATACATTAAAGGTTAACTGCAATGGGAAAAGAATAGTAGGAAAATCAAACAAGGGAACAAATGTAGGGAAAATATAGGTTTAAAAAAATTAAAATTATAAAAAAGAAAAGAAAAAATAAATAAAATGGAAGAAGAAAGAAATAAAGAGAAAAAAGGAAAACTCCACCAAGCTGCAAAAGCCCAATGTAGAGGCAGAGGTTTATAAAAACAATAAAAGTGCGACTGAATATACTCATATACATATACACCCATGAGTGAGTGAAGTCACTCAGTCATGTCCGACTCTTTGCGATGCCATGGACTGTAGCCTAACCAGGTTCCTCCATCCATGGGATTTTCCAGTAAGAATACTAGAGTGGGTTGCCATTCCCTTCTCCAGGAGATCTTCCCAACCCAGGGATTGAACCCAGGTCTCCCACATTGTAGGCAGATGCTTTACTATCTGAGCCACCAGGGAAGATACCTATAAGCAATGTCAAAACAGTCCAACAAAAATAAAGTACAATAGATTAACCCAGCACACAAAGGAAAATTAAAATTATATCTGCCAGAACAAAACTAACTAAAGCACAAACTGGAAAACAAAACTAAAGCAAGGTACCAACTGGGGAATAAAGCAATGAAAATAATACTAACAAATATGTTTAGAGGAAAGGAGAGAAAGAAAAGAAAGAATAGATATGCAGAGTTAAATAGAGGTAGATAAAGAAGATGTCTATACATTAAAGATTAACTGCAAGGGGAAAAAAAAACTGTAGGAAAAGCAAACAAAGGAGTAAATGTAGAAAAAAAATAACAGGTTTCAAAAATTTTAAAAAGAGAAAAGAAAAAAAAAATAGAACTCCACAGAACTGCAAAATCCCAATGTAGAGGCAGAGGTTTATAAAAACAATCAAAATGTGACTGAGAAAAGAAAAAAAAAAAACCTCAAAAGCTTAATTGGATTTCATAGTGCCAATAAAATCAACAACTACAACACGGGGTGGCAGGGGGGGTGGGGAGAAAAATCAAAAAGAATCTACGAAACAAGTCAAAACATAAGAATAATATGTCTTTCTTGAGTCATTGCTGTCAGTGTCCTTTCCCTCACTGGGAGCCACAGTCCACCTCACC
Source organism: Oryx dammah (assembly GCF_014754425.2). NCBI lineage: Eukaryota > Metazoa > Chordata > Mammalia > Artiodactyla > Bovidae > Oryx > Oryx dammah. Next base: position 48,151,745 of record NW_024070195.1, read on the forward strand.
TCCCTAGGACGCCCTTCAACACTGGGCTGGACTCTGGACCTGCTGTGGGGGCAGCTCAGATTCGAATCTGGTCCTAATCCTGTGTGTTCTTGCCTCTAATGTCCACAGCTATCAGAACTAGTGTGTTTTCTTTTGTGGCAACTCAATGTCCTTTTATCTATTCCATAGACACAGAGTCTGCCTAGTTGACCGTGTGGATTTAATCTGCCACTTGTACCCCTGGTGGGAGGGTTTTGGGTTTTCTTCCTTAGCTACACTGCCCCTGGGTTTCAACTGTGGGTTGGCCACTGGGGTTTGCTCCTGAGGCTGCCCTGGAGGACTTGGGTTTGCCCCTCTGAGGGCCAGGTGTGGAGGTGGTGCAGCTGCTTGGATTGCAGGGGTTCTGGCAGCACCAGGTACTCAGCGGAGTTGGCGGCTAGGGCAGCAGGAAATATAGTGCTCTAGAAGGGTATGGTAACCAGTATTGGCCGATACGCTCCAGTAACCTTCCCTGAAGAACCCCGCCCCTGACAGAGAAGCCTGGCAAGCCACAGTCTACTGGGTCGCAAAGAGTCAGACAGAACTGAGGTGACCCTGCACCTATAGATGCAAGACCTTTTTTTTTGTCTGTGACAGTTCTGCCCCAGTGAGGATTGAGCGCGAAGTTGGTGCAGCTTCTTGGCTTGCAGGGACCCTGGTGATGCCAAGTGTGCAGGGACACAGACTACCTCCACATAGGAGTTATGGCCCTCTCTGAGTCTTTTCTTTTTTTTTTTTTTTGAGTCTCTTGTAGCTGGTGATCAGAAGGCCTCTTTGGCCAGTCTTTCTCCATAGCGGTGCTTGTTCAGGCCATGGTCTTGGTTTTTTGAATACTGAGTTTCAAGCCAGCTTTCTCAGTTTATTCTTTCACCCTCATCAAGAAGTTCTTCAGTTCTTTTTCACTTTCTGCCATTAGAGTGGTATCATCTTCATATTTGAGTTTGTTGATATCTCTCCCAGCAATCTTGATTCCAGCTTGTGATTCATCCAGCTAGCATTTTCCATGAAGTTGTTGTTCAGTTGCTAAATTGTGTCCAACTCTTTGTGACCCCCCCATGGACTGCAGCATGGCAGGTTTCCCCATCCTTCACCAACTCCCAGAGAGTTGGTGATGCCATCCAACCATCTCATCCAATGTTGTCCCCTTCTCCTCCTGCCTTCAATCTTTTCCAGCATCAGGATCTTTTCCAAAGAGTCAGCTCTTTGCATCAGGTGGCCAAAGTTTTGGAGCTTCAGCTTCAGCATCAGTTCTTCCAATGAATATTCAGGATTGATTTCCTTTAAGATTGAGTAATTTGATATCCTTGCAGTCCAAGGCACTCTCAAGAGTCTTCTTCAACATGACAGTTTGAAACCATGAATTCTTCAGTGCTCAGCCTTCTTTATAGTTCAACTCTCACATCTGTACATAACTAATGGAAAAATCATAGCTTTGACTAGATGGACCTTTGTCAGCAAAGTGATGTCTCTGCTTTTTAATACGCTGTCTTGGTTGGTCATAGCTTTTCTTCCAAGGAGCGAGTATCTTTTAATTTCATGGCTGAAGTCACCATCTGCAATGATTTTGGAGCCCAAGAAAATAAAGTCTCTCACTGTTTCCATGGTTTCCCCATCTATTTGCTATGAAGTGATGGGACTGGATGCCATGATCTTCGTTTTTTTGAATATTGAGTTTTAAGCCAGATTTTTCACTCTCCTCTTTCACCTTCATCAAGAGGCTCTTTAGTTCCTCTTTGCTTTCTGTCATAAGGGTGATGTCATCTGTATATCTAAGGTTATTGATATTTCTCCCACAATCTTCATCCAGCCCAGCATTTTTCATGATGTACTCTGCATATAAGTTAAATAAACATTTTGACAATATACAGCCTTGACTTTCCCAATTTGGAACCAGTTCTGTGTTCAGTTGTCACTCTGGCTTCTTGACCCGCATGCAAGTTTCTCACGAGGCACATTAAGTCTGATATTCCCATCCATTTAAGAATTTTCTACAGTTTCTTGTGATCCACAGAGCCAAAGGTTTTAGTGTAATCAATGAAGCAGAAGTATATGTTTTCCTGGAATTCTCTTGCTTTTTCTATGATCCAATAATTGGTGGCAACTTGATCTCTAGTTCCTCTGCCTTTTCTAAATCCAGCTTGTACATTTGGAATGTCTCAGTTCATTTAATATTGAAGCCTTGCTTGGAGGATTTTAAGCATTACTTGTGAGCATGTGAAATGAGTGCAATTGTGTGGTAGTTTGAACATTCTATGGCATTGCTTTTCTTTGGGATTGGAATGCAAACTGACCTTTACCAGGTCAAGATGGACTGGGGAAACAGAGACTCTTGGAAGGCATCAAAAAACCTTGTGTACCCCAGGACACAGGCGAAAGGAGTAGTGACCCCACAAGAGACTGAGCCAGACTTGCTTGTGAGTCTTCAGGAGTCTCCGGTTGAGGTGTTGGTTGACAGTGGCCTCCTGCGAGGTCAGGGACACTGACTCAGCAGTCCTGGGAATTGTGGCATGCTGGCATAAGCCCTTTTGGAGGAGGTCACCATAACCCTACAATAGTTTGGTCTCAGGCCAAACTACGGTGGGGGAACACAGCCCCATCCATCAGCAGAAAGTTGGATCAAAGATTAACTGAGCATGGCCTTGCCCACCAGAGCAAGACCCAGTTTTCCCAATAGCCAGTCTCTCCCATCAAGAAACTTCCATAAAACTCTTATCCTCATCCATCGAAGGGCCAACAAAATGAAAACCACAATCACAGAAATGTAACCAAGCAGATCACATGGGTCACAGCCTTGTCTAACTCAGTGAAACTATGAGCCATGTGTAGGGCCACCCATGATGGATGGGTCATGGTGAAGAGTTCTGACAAAATGTGGTCCACTGAAGAAGGGGATGGAAAATCACTTCAGTATTCTTGCCTTGAGAACCCCATGAACAGTATGAAAAGGCAAAAAGATATGATACTAAAAGATGAATTCTCCAGGTCATTGGCTGCCCAATATGCTACTGAAGCTCAGTGGAGACGTAACTCCAGAAAGAATGAAGAGACAGAGCCAAAGCAACAACAACACCCAGTTGTGGATGTGACTGGTGACGGAAGTTAAAGTCTGATGCTGTAAAGAGCAATATTGCATAGGAACCTGGACTATTAGGTCCATGAATCAGTAAATTGGAAGTGGTCAAACAGTAAATGGCAAGAGTGAACATTGACATTTTAGGAATCAGTGAACTAAAATAGACAGGAATGGTTGAATTTAATTCAAATCTACTACTGTAAGCAAGAATCCCTTAGAAGGAATAGAGTAGCACTCATAGTCAACAAGAGTTCAAAATGCAGTACTTGGGTGCAATCTCAAAAATGACAGAATGATCTCTGTTTGTTTCCAAGGCAAACCATTCAATATCACAGTAATCCAGTCTATGCCCCAACTGCTGATACTGAAGAAGCTAAAACTGAATGGTTCACATGATGTACTTGGCATATTAGTTAAATAATCAGGATGACAATATACTGCTTTGTCATACTTCTTTCCTGATGTTGAACCAGTCACTTTTTCCATATCTGGGTTCTTTCTGTTACTTTTAAAAAATGTATTTATTTTAAATTGCAGGGTAATTGCTTTAGAATGTTGTGCTGGTTTCTGCCACATATCAACGTGAATCAGCCATAAGTATACATATGTTCCTTCCTTCTTGAAATTTGCTCCCACCTTTCATCCTATCCCACATCTCTAGATTGTCACAGAACACCAGGTTGAGCTCCCTGTGTTATGAAGCAGTTTTAACTGTTGCTTCTTGACCTGCATACAGGTTTCTCAGGAGACAGGTATGGTATGGTATTCCCATCTCTAACAATTTTCCACAGTTTGTTGTGATTCACACAGTCAAAGCTTTTAGTTTAGTCAATGAAGCACAAGTAGATGTTTTTCTGGAATTCCTTTGCTTTCTGCATGATCCAGTGAATGTTGACAATTTGATCTCTGGTTCCAGTGCCTTTTTCTAAAGCCAGTTTGTACATCTAGAAGTTCTCAGTTCATGTACTGCTGAGACATAGCTTGAAGGATTTTGAGCATAATCTTGCTAGCATGTGAAATGAGTGCAATTGTACAGTAGTTGCAATAATTTCTGACATTGCCCTTCTTTGAGACTGGAGTGAAAATTGACATTGTCTAGTCCTGTGACCACTGCTGAGTTTTCCAAATTTGCTGACATACTGTGTGAAGTACTTTAACAGCATCATCTTTTAGGATTTGAAATAATTAGGCTCGAATTCCATCAGTGCCACTAGCTTTGTTCATAGTAGTGCTTCCTAAGGCTCACTTGACTTCACACTCCAGGATGTCTGATTCTAGGTGAGTGACCACACTATTGTGGTTGTCTGGGTCATTAAGAACTTGTTTATATAGTTATTCTGTGTATTCTTCCCACGTTTCCTTAATCTCTTCTGCTGCTGTTAGGTCCTTGCCATTTTTGTCCTTTATTGTGCCTATGTTTGCATGAAATATTCCCTTTGTGTCTCTAATTTTCTTGAAGAGCTCTCAAGTGCTTCCTATTCTATTTCTTTCCTCTATTTCTTTGCCTTGTTTGCTTAAGAAGGCTTTTTTTTTTTTAACTTCTCCTTGCTATTCTTTGGAACTCTGCATTCAGACGTGTATATCTTTCCCTTTCTCCTTTGCCTTTCACTTCCATTCTTTTCTCAGTTATTTTTAAGCCTCCTCAGACAACCACTTTGCCCTCTTGCATTTCTTTTTCTTGGGGATGGTTTTGGTCACCACCTCATGTATAATGTTACAAACCTCTGTCCATAATCCTTCAGGCACTCTGTCTATCAGATCTAGTCCCTTGAATCTATTTGTTGCTTCCTCTGTATAATATAAGGGATTTGATTTAGGTCACCTGAATTGTCTAGTGGCTTTCCCAACTTTCTTCAATCAGAGCCTGAATTTTGCAATAAGGAGGTCACAATCTGAGCCACAGTCAGCTCCAGGTCTTGTTTTTGCTGACTGTATAGAGCTTCTCCATCTTTGACTGCAAAGAATATAATTAAATCTGCTTTCAGAACTGGCCATTTGGTGATGTCCATGTGTAGAGTCATCTCTTGTGTTGTTGGAAGACAGTGTTTGCTATGACCAGTGCATTCTTTTAGCAAAACTCAATTAGCTTTTGCTTTGCTTCATTTTGTACTCTAAGGTCAAACATCCCTGTTGTTTCAGGTATCTCTTGACTTCCTACTTTTATATTCCAGTCCCCTATAATGAAAAGAACATCTTTTTCTGTTGTTAGTTCTAGGAGCTCTTGTAGGCCCTCATAGAATTGTTTAACTTCAGCTTCTTTGGCATTAGTGGTTAGGGCATACACTTGGATTACTGTGATGTTGAATGGTTTGCCTTGGAAATGAACCAATATCATTTTGTCATTTTTGAAATTGCACCCAAGTCTGATTTCAGACCCTTTTGTTGACTATAAATAACATTTCATTCCTTCCAAGGGATTCTTGCCCACAGTAGTAGTCATCTGAACTAAATTCACCCATTCCCATCCATTTTAATTCACTGATTCAGTGGACATTCACTCTTGCCATCTCCTGTTTGGCCACTTCCAATTTACCTTGATTCATGGACCTAACATTCCAGATTCCTATGCAGTATTGCTCTTTACAGCATCAGACTATTTTCACCACCAGACACATCCACAACTGGGCGTTGTTTCTGCTTTGGCTCACTCTCTTCATTTCTTCTGGAGCTATTTCTCCACTGTTCTTCAGTAGTATACTGGACACCTACCAACCTGGGGGACTCATCTTTCAGTGTCCTATCTTTTTGTCTTTTCATGCTGTTCATGGGGTTCTCAAGGCAAGAATGCTGAAGTGGTTTGCCATCCCCTTCTCCAGGGGACCACATTTTGTCAAGCCCTAACTAGCAGAGACAGGCCTTTCAGCTGCTCAGTGTAGTTGGCTGACTTGCCCAGTGCCCTGGTTATTCCATTGCTGGTCCTCACTAAGCATTTAAATCTTCTCTGGCCGTTGGGTGTCAGTCAACCTGTGGTCAGGGGTTTTGGCAAAGGTCTTGCTGGAGTGGCTGAGAATGGGGTCTGGGAAGGCTGGAGCAGGTATTGGAGGATGCTGGGGAGTGGAGGTCACTCAGGCCTTACTGCTGTTGATGGCCACCCTGGAGCTGATCAACCACCCAGGAATCACTGTCTGGTTAAAGATCATGATGATTAGTAAGTCTAGAAAATAAAATTTTATGGTTACTGCATTGCTTTATGAGGTGAACATTTTTTTTTCTCTAATGATGTCATGTGCCCATAGATAAAATATGACTTATTGCTTGAATGAGACAGGATTCAGCATCTACTCTATTTCTGTGTTTATATAAATTAAATGAGAGATATTATTTACATAGTAAACAGAAGAAAATGGAATAATGTTTCATTGTTGTTGATAAGTTGTGTCTGACTATTTGCAACCCCAAGGACTGCAGCACCACAGGCTTCACTATCTCTTGGAGTTTGCTCAAATTCATGTCCATTGAGTCAGTGATGCTGTCTAATCATCTCATCTTCTGCTGCCCTTTTTTCTTTGCCTTCAGTCTTTCCCAGCATCACAGTCTTTTCCAATGAGTCAGTTCTTCATATCAGTTGGCCACAGTATTGGAGCTTCAGCCTCAGCATCAGCCCTTCCAATGAATATTCAGGGTTGATTTCCTTTAGGATTAACTGGTTTTATCTCCTTGCAGTCCAAGAACTCTCAGGAGTCTTCTCCAACACCACAGTTCAAAAGCATCAATTCTTTGATGCTTAGCTTTCCTTATGGTCCAACCCTAACATCTGTACATGACTACTAGAAAAACCATAGCTTTGACTAACCAGACTTTTGTCAGCAAAGTGATCTGCTTTTTAATATGCTGTTTAGGTTTATCGTACCTTTCCTTCCAAGAAGCAAATGTCTTTTAATTTCATGGCTGCAGTCCCTGCCCACAGTGATTTTGGAACCCAGGAAAATAAAATCTGTCACTGATTCCACTTTACCCCTTCTATTTGCCCTAAAGTGATGGGACCAGATGCCATGATCTTAGTTTGATCATAATTTTTGATATATCAAAAATTGTATTTTATAATTTAGCTATTGAACACTGTTATGCCTACTTTTAATTTTATTTAAGGCAAAATATAGAAATGTGCTGACTTGTCAAAGCAGTTTTCAGTTAGTTTTTAGAATTATTAACATTCTCATTTCCTGGGAAATTCACCATGAAATCTTTATCAAGGCTTCAAATACCTCTCAATCTTATCTGTTTTTCTCTCATTTACAGACTCCTGTGTATAGAGATAAGACTAAATGGCAACTGAGTAAAACCCAACCCTGCAAAACTGTAAAGTGTGTATTTTAGGATTTTTCCCGTTGGCTGTGAATGGAACATATCTGTTCTGAGAATAAATTAATATTATTTGGAATAATTTTTCTATTTTAGAGCAGTACATCAATTGATTTGCAAACATTTTATCCTATTTCCATTCACAAAGAAATGTCCTGCTTTAAACTTGTGAATTAATGTGCTCTGTGGAAATTCACAGCTGGAAGAAGAGGTCTTGGGCCAGCAGTAAGTATGGAACTTGTAAGAGGTGGATAAAGGATTTTTAACATTATTTACAGTGAAGTTAAAATTGATTTTTTAAAAATTTACAGTGACATTAAAAGATGCTTACTCCTTGGAAAGAAAGTTATGATCAACCTAAACAACATATTAAAAAGCAGAGACATTACTTCTCCAACAAAGGTCCATCTAGTCAAGGCTATGGTTTTTCCAGTAGTCATGTATGGATGTGAGAGTTGGACTATAAAGAAAGCTGAGTGCCACAGAATTGATGCTTTTGAACTGTGGTGTTGAAGACTCTTGAGAGTCCTTTGGACTGCAAAGAGATCTAACCAGTCAATCCTAAAGGGAATCAGTCCTGGATGTTCATTGGAAGGACTGATATTGAAGCTGAAACTCCCAATACTTTGGCCACCTGACTGGAAGAACTGACTCATTTGAAAAGACCCTGATGCTGGAAAATATTGAAGACAGGAGGAGAAAGGGACAACAGAGGACAAGATGGTTGGATGGCATCACTGACTCAATGGACATGAGTTTGAGTAAACTCCAGGAGTTGGTGATGGACAGGGAGGCCTGGCGTGTTGCGGTCCATGGGGTCGGAAAGAGTTGGACACAACCGAGCAACTGAACTGAACTGAACTGACAGTGAAATCAAGAACATATTTCTATCAAGTTAATCTAAATGTAACATATGCATAAGATGAATGAATAAAGAAGCAGAGAAATGGTTAAAAACAAACAGGAGGCTTTACTAAGACAAAAGTGAATATGGATTCCGTACCATTTCAGTACAAGTTAGTTATTTCTTCTATGCATCTGAATAAATGTTCAAGATATTATGAGATGCTGCCTTACCTTCACATGTGTTCTTTTACCTGAGGCTGTAACACTGACTGGTTGGGGGAGTTTTTCACTTCCTTCCTAAAGTGTTGTGCCTTTTGGCAGTTGTCTAGGAATGAGAAAACGGAAGTTGTTAGAGGAAAATTTTCTCACTGCTTCTACTTCCTCTGACAATTAACAATCTGAATTCAGAATACCCCAACTCTCTTAGCTTAGGTTCCCCTAAAGTGGAGCCTGAGACAGAGGCTTGCCTACAGGAGCAGTGAGGCAGGAGAAGGGGAATTGGCCACTGCTACGGAAGCCTGGCTGTTGCCGCAGTGTGTTAGGACCACCTCCGTGAACAAGCACGGCGGCAGCCTTTTGTTGCCTGTGTCATGGCTCCAGGATCTTCCCACAGAGAGTCACCATCCTTACCTGTGGAATGTTGCCTGTGTGAGCTCCCACCCTGTCACAGTACCAGAGAAGCAGAGGCCAGCCTGCAGGAACTGAACAAGGAAACAAGGGGCGAGGACTGCGCGAGGCCACAGAGGTGGATTCCAGAGCCACGCTGAGCCCCTTACAGAAACCTGTAGGCTCAAAGAACACACAAGGCCCCGTCGGTTCAGGAAGGCTTTGCTGAGAGGAGAGGCTTGACTTTGCTGCTGCTGCTGCTAAGTCGCTTTAGTCGTGTCCGACTCTGTGTGACCCCACAGACGGCAGCCCACCAGGCTCCCTCGTCCCTGGGATTCTCCAGCCAAGAACACTGGAGTGGGTTGCCATTTCCTTCTCCAATGCACGAAAGTGAAAAGTGAAAGTGAAGTCACTCAGTCATGTCCGACTCTGTGCAACCCCATGGACTGCAGCCTCCCAGGCTCCTCTGTCCATGGGATTTTCCAGGCAAGAGTACTGGAGTGGGGTGCCATTGCCTTCTCCGTCTGGACCCTTAGAGGCTTACATACCCTATAAGAATGTATCTAAGCACAATTAGGAACATGTGAGGAGAATACTTTTCTTCTGTGAAGAGAAAAGAAAGTGATTGTTGAAGGGGAGGTGGAAAAGACTTTAACACCGGGACTTGTAGTATAATCCCAGGAAGGTCAGTTTTAAGTGGAGGTTGTATGGAATTTGATCCCTTAAGAGTTTTCTTGACAACATATCCAATGTTCTTCATGGGTTTACACATCCACTTTTAAGTCACCCAAAACCCACGTGGAGAAATTCACCTTCAGAAAGAGGAACCCACTGTCTATTATCCCAGTGCAGAGGGCTTGTGCTGCCTGGTTCCAGCTCTCAGGCTTCCTGGCATGGAAGCATGAGCTCTGAATTCTTTCTCCACATTTCCACCTGCTTCTGCTCAGTCCTCTTCGTGGTATCCTCTTTGGCGTCTCCCATCTAATGTGTGACCTGAGTTCCTTCCTTTGTTCTCTCCTTAATCTCTGGTCTTTGTACTCTCCAGACAGATCTCATTCACTTCCATGGATGTGGAATACTTATTTACCAGATATGTATCTTTAGCTCTGAATCCTCTCCCAGAGCTGCAGACCTGGTGATACACCTGCTTCCTGGGTATGCTCCCCAGGAATGTCTGAGGGTGGCTGGATGCATAACTTCGGAATCTATGCTTCCCCCTAATTCCCTATTCAAGTGCATCATTATTTACTTTTTTGGACAAGTTGGAAACCTGAAAGACACTCTGGACATCCTCCTGCACTCTCCAATCAGAGTCTTTTATTTCTCAGATACTTTTGCATAGATCTGCTTTTCACCATCCCCATGCCACTAGGTGAGTCCAGGACTGCACTGCCTTTTGCCTGGATCAGACTAGCCTCCAAACTGGTCTGACTACCCCCATTCACTTCAGTCTTCCATTCTATTCCCCAAATTGCTCCCTAAGAGTGATCTCACTAAAATGTAAACCAAATCATGTTACTCCCTTGCTTAAAATTCAATGAACTTACATTGCTGACAGAATAAAATTCCAGCTGCTTAGCATGACTTATAAAGTCCTTTATGATTTAATTCTAACTACTAGTATTACCAAAACAAGCCATTATGCAAATACTGTTTTCACCACCTGGAATGCCCTTGTAAATATAATTGAGCTTCATTAATATTGCACTGCGTTAAGGGGGCTCTTTATCTGGTTTTCCCTGCTTTGGGAAACAGAATTCTTTCTGCTTCAGAATTCTTTCTAAACTATTTCAAGCACACAGGAAAGCAGAGAGACATAATGAGAAACACTGCTGAGCTTTGGCATGTCTTAAAATCTTGACATGTTTGTTTCAGAAGTATTTTCTTTGTTAAGAAAGTCAGAAAGGGAAAAACAAATACCACATGATATCACTTATATATAGAAGGTAAATCTGTGTATCTGTGAAGCAGACAGACTCACAGACTGTGAGGACAGACCTGTGGTTGCCAAGGGGGAGGAGACAGGAGCAGCATGATATAAATTTGTATTATATGCATTTATATAACTGGTTCACTGTGCTCTACAGAAGAAATCATCGCAACATTGTATGACACTACTTCAATAAGATTTTTAAAAAGTCATTACAGATACAGTTCACACCTCCACCCTTCCTTCCAATACTCCCTATCCAGAGGTAGCCACCTTACTAAATTTGGCATTTATCATTTTGCACTTTTACTTTGCTGCTTTTGTCACCAGAAACCCTATATAGTGTCTTGTCACACACTTGCAAGCTTTATGTAAGTGGTGTTACATGGTATGCATTCCGCCACTCGCTTGTTGGGTCAACGATGCTTTGAGGTTTATCCAAGTTGATAAATGGCACTCTAATTCTGGAGGCTATTTAGTATTCTACCATATGACCAGATCGTAGTTTATACATTCATTCTCTTTTACTGGATATTTAGGCTGTTTCCAATTTTCCCATTACAAATAATGTTGCAGTGAACATTTCCCATTCGTCTCTCCCTGTGTGCACATGGATCACTAGGTTATATGGCTAGTGTAGGTTAACTAGGTTATATACTTCGAATAGAATTCCTAGTAGAAGGATATGTACATCATAAACTTTAGTATCTAATTTTCTCCCAAAATTCTTCAAGAAATGTTAGCATAAATTTTTCTTCAAAGGCAGTAGAACCTTGATTTTACTACTCAGATAGGGTCCAAGTATGAACCTAGTCCAAGTATAAAACAGAACAACACAATGTGAGGTAATGAAGCTAGCATAAAGTTATCAGAGGACTTTGTAAATGATCACAGCTGTATTGAATTATGAGCATTTCTGTATCTACTCCGTGTGTACGAGTGTGCATTTCTATGTTTTGTTTGGAATTCTATGGTTCTGGTATGTCTCTAGGTTCTTTGGGTGAACTGGCATTGATGATGTTCTAAAGAATTAGCTTTCTTTTGAGAGCTCAGGTTCTAGGAACTATTTCTGTTCATTCATGCAGTCAATCAGTAAGTTTTTATTGTGTGCCCACTCCACAACTGGCACCATTCTGAGAGCTGGTATATGAGTGAACACAGGAGACAGAACCTTGACCCTAACAGAGCTTACATTCTGGTTGAGGTGGGCGAACAAACACATACACACAAAAACATGTAATATGTCAGCTGGTAGTATGAGCAATTTAGGAAAAGCAGGAAAAGGGGATGAGGGAATGCTGGAGTAAGGTAATGGAGTTTCTTTTTCATAAAAAGTGGTCATGGAAGACTTTGACGCAAAGGTGATATTTAAACAGGTCCGAAACAAAGTGAGAAAGCAAGCCATGCATTTCCAGGAGGGAAAAGCTTTGGAAGTAGAGGAGAGAGTATGCCCCAAAATTCTGACATGGGGACTGCTTTGCAAGGTCGAGGATCAGCAGGGAGGCTGGAGTGGCCGAGACTGAATGAGCAGGGAGCAGGGGGTGAGGTTCGGGTAGCAGAGTTGGGAAGAGCTGTTGATTTTGCTCTGACTTGGGTGGGAAGCCACTGGACGGACTGGAGCACAGGAGCGTCATGATCGTATCTGAGTTGTTGAACAACCACTCCGGTCCTAAGAACAGAAGCGGGGAGATCAGTTGGGGAGGCTGTTACAGTTTTGTCAGTGAGGTGTGATTGTGGCTTGGACCATGATTTGGGCAGTGGAGGTGCTGAGAGGAGGTCAAGTGATGGGTGTATTTTGAAAGAGATTTTGTGTTGAGTTGGATGTGGGAGGTAAGAGAAAGAAAAGAGTCATGGGTGATGCAGTTTCTTCTGTGAACGAAGGAAAAGTGGAGAAACTAGTAACTGAGATGGGTACGATCAGAGCAGTAACAGGTTGGGAGGAGTAAGCAGTTTCTTCTGGGTTATGATAAGGCTAAGATTCCTACAAGACTCCCCAAAATGTTTAGTGGGCAGTGAGATATTCGTGGTTGAGGTCTAGGCTAGAAGTATACATGTGGGAGTCATCAACACTCAGATGTTTTTAAAAGTGTGAGACTGAATGAGCTATGCTAGGAAGTTAGTTTGAGTAGAGCTGAGCTGTGGAGGGCTGAGTCCCAGGCTCCCCAACACTTAGAATGACAGGAAATGAGGAGGAGACACAAGGTGATGGAAGGCAAGTCTTAGAGGTAGGATGAGAGCCTGGTGTCCCAGAAGCCGCAGGAACAGTGTGTTTCAAGAGAAAGGATGTGGTAATTCTATTAAATGTTGCTGGAAGATCACATTTTTAAGGATTGAAATTCATTATAAATTCTACAACACAAGGATTATTGTGACTTGGCAGAAGCTATCTCAATGGAATGGAGGAATCAAATGCCTGTTTGAAGCAGGTTCAAGGGAAAATGTGAAGAAAGCGATTGGAGAAAAAGAAAATAGGCAGGCTACTCTTTCAGGGAAGAGTTTATTGGGAAGCCTCTGTTAATGCGTAGGGTCTAAATTTAAAACCCCCAGACAGCTGAATGGCAACCTGACTCTTGCTGTATTAATGCCCTCAGTGACCTTGGCAATAGCAGTCTGGTTGTGCCCTCCATTTATTTCCTTCTCATTGTTGGCCTTATCTGCAGGCCTCTACATATGTGTGAATTCTTAGATGGAAAAAATTATTCTTGACTTCCTGAATGTTTTTAGTATAACCATATCATGTTATAATCACATTGCTTCCCTGGTGGCTCGATGGTAAAGAATCTGCCTGCCCATGCAGAAGCCACAGTTTCAATCCCTGGGTTGGGGAGATCCCCTGAAGAAGAAAATGGCAGCCCACTCCAGTATTCTTGCCTGGGAAATACCATGGACAGAGAAGCTTGGTGGGCTACAGTCCACAAGATCACAAAGAGACACGACTTAGCAACTAAACAGCAGAAGTGGTGACTGTATGAAAATAAGTGTTGTGACTTGCAGGGCCCTCAGTGCTACTTTCTGAATGTGCCTAGTACTTAGTAATGTTCAGGTAATATTGGTTGAATAAAACAGAATGGTTTTTTAAAAATGTAGGGTTTAGGCCTTCTGTTGCATTTAAACCTGTGCCCTTTTATTTCTGTAGGGAAGGGAGAAATAGTCTTCACCCTCAGAGAAGCCAGAAAGAGGATGATTGCAGAGGGTTTGGCCAAGCCTGGTTTTTATTTATTTATTTAAAATTTTTAAAATTTTATATTAGAGTATAGATGATTTAAAATGTTGTATTAGTTTCACATGTATACAAAGTGATTTAGTTATACATGCTCATATTTCTATCTTTTCCAGATTCTTTTTCCATATAGGTTAATACAGAGGGACAAATTAGGAGGCTGTGATCAACACATACACACTATATTTTGTTCTTATCCCAGGTTCTCCTAGCTGAAGTCAGAGGGGGCCTCGCTGATGTCCACCCTGAGGGCCCTGCCTGGTCTAGAGTCGCCCATGTGCTCCATCGCGGTGATGGTGCTGCTGTAGGTGACCCTGGAAGGTGCCTTCCTCACGCACCATTAGGTCAGACTGAGGGCTCCATTAGTTTTTCACTCAAGCAGCTGTATTTTCCTAATGTGCCGTCACCAAGCACTGATGCCATTTCATTCCCAGAGTCGTTTCAATTAGATTCCAAGTGGCCTTTTATTGCACTTTGCAAGTTTTGAAATGACAAATTATTTCTACATTCACTCTGCTGTTCTTTCATTTTCTTTGAGTCTTCATGGCTGAAAGCCCCTGGGCGATTTTTTTATGTGTTATTTGGCCAACTGGAAGTTGTCTGAAATATAGTTGGACATCATTCCTAAAGAATATTCTCCTTTTGTCTTATGCTTATTCTTTGGTTTCTACTGTTAATTAGCAAATTCATTTCCTGATATCCACAATAAGGTTAGAATAAATGTGCCGAGTTAGGTATCCAGCAAAGCCAATGTATTCATAGTGGTAACAAGAGACCAATTCTAGGCTGATAAACACCATTAAAAGGAAAAGATAAATCAAATCTTACTGCTTTAGTCAGCAAGTTTTATTCTACAGAAGGAATCCAAGCTGAAACACAGCTGTAATTTGGCGCCTTAGCTCAAAGTGACTGCTCTGTATTTTTCTCAAGGATCAGAACATCGAATCTGTATGCTGCTGCTCAGACACACCGTAAAGAGTGCCACCTTCACCTGAGTTGTTCAGAAGGCCCATAAGTCTTGGTAACTCGGTGGATTTCAATGCACAGCCATGAGTTCCACAGGGCATTAATTCTGCTCCACTGCTTGTCCATTTGAAATAAAAAGTGTCTGTGAATACATTATACTTGGGCACCTCTAAACCCCTCCTTAGTTTGCTGTCATTCTCAAGGTCACCCATCTCCTTTGCTATCATTATTTCAGCATCCAGAGCACCTTTGAAGTTTGCTGCTATTATGTCCTTTTTTCTTTTATCTTTGACAGCTGCATCAGCTCCTACTCTTGAGGAAATTAACTTTGCCTTTTGTTCACAAAGCAAGATTATTTGGAAAGGTCAATGGATATAGCATATCAGTCTGGTCTATTTCTAGAGAGACATGCCTGCCACATTTCAGTGATTCCCTGGGTTAAAGGTACAGCTTGTTTATGATTAATATCCACATAGAAATGATCATTGTAAATTTGAAAGAAACCAATTTCATTTAGAAGATTTTATGAGTGACTCTATTAGAGGAAAGAAAGAGAATCACACCATTGCTACAGAGCTGGTGCTATGGGGACTGTATGCTTGGGTAGGGAATGCTTGTTTTCATCTAGCTTCCCTCACCAAGTTTTTCTATTTCTTTTCTTTAAAGATATTTTTTTGATGTGGACCGTTTTTAAAGTCTTTATTGAATTTGCTACAATATTGCTTCTGTTTTGTTTTGATTTTTGGCCATGAGTCATGTGGTATCTTAGCTTCCCACCCAGGGATCTAACCCACATCCCCTGCATTGGAAGGGGAAGTTTTAATCATTGGACCACCAGGTAAGTCCCTCAACAAGTTTTTCTTGACTGGGAAAGTCACTGTTGTTTTCCCAGTCATGTTTTCAGTGCACATAGGGAGTTAACTAAATATTATTTTCACACTTATTAGGCATTTCCATTTCAGTGATTTGGATTAAACCATGGTGAATCTAATATTATATTTCCTCTTACTTTTTGTATTAGTGGATATTGTCTTATGATATTGATTCAACCAATGGTTAGGTCAGAATACAAATTGTAAAAGATGAAATTTTGAACCAGGAAAAGTAAAAAACATATGTAACTCCTGAGGGTAAATAGAGGTAGATGGACATGAAGCTGGAGGCTGTAAGAAATCATATTTTCAGCAAGAAGCATCTGAATCATGCCAGTAGGACACCACTTGATCAGAAATTCCTTTGTGTTAGAGGCAGATGCATGTTTTACCAAAAGCAATGGTAGCTCAACCAGGCTTAGAAAGTGAAGAACAGATAGAGACCAAGTATCAGCATTATTAACATTTACTGTTACTTTCATTTTGTCAGCAAACCTCCATAGTACCATAGATGTATGACAGGACTTTAGGAGAATCAAATATAACAGCTCAAACTTATAACGTTAATTGCACTTGCCCTTTGTTGTAATTGATGGAGCTGTTACAGTTTGACCTTTTCATAGGTTGTGGTACATGGAGTAGGGAGGATGGTTAGGCTGTGTGAATTGGCTTGTTCAGCGTGCTGGCAATGTGAGAAAGTTCCTTCTGTGACACTGATGAAAACTGGTCTTCATTTGTTCTACAAACAAGGTAAGCATATAATTTACCATCCAAAGTAGGAGAATTTTGAAAGTAAGCAAGGGTGCTATTAATAATTAAATTAGGACACAGCCAACTCCATATTGTCAGAGATTTTTATTAGAAATGAAATGACTTTAAAATATTCCTGTTCTTGTGAATCACTTTCTTGTCTATGTTGTAACAGAGAACTGAATTCACCTAACATGGACTTGGTAAAAAAAAAAAAGAAAGTACTTTTCATTACTCTAGGAGGTGGGTCAAAAAGGATCTTGCTAATTTTATCAAGGAGTATTCTGCCTATGTTTTTCCTATGTTTAAGTTTTAATTAGGTCCCACTTGTTTACTTTCATTTTTATTTCCATTACTCTAGGAGGTGGGTCATAGAGGATCTTGCTTTGATTTATGTCATTGAGTATTCTGCCTATGTTTTCCTCTAAGAGTTTTCTAGTTTCTGGTCTTACATTTAGGTCTTTGATCCATGTTGAGTTTATTTTTGTGAATGGTGTTAGGACGTGTTCTAATTTCATTCTTTTGCATGTGGCTGTCCAGTTTTCCCCATGCCAGTTACACACAAGGCTGTCTTTTCTTCACTGTGTACTCTTGCCTCCTGTGCTATAGATACGGTGGCCATAGGCTCAGGGCTGATCCCTGGGCTTCCTCTCCTGTTCCAATGGTCTATGTTTCTGTTTTCGTGTCAGTACCATGTCTTGATGACTATAGCTTTGCAGTATAGTCTGAAGTCAGAGAATTTGATTCTTCCAGCTCCATTTTTATTTCTCAGGATTGCTTTGATGCCATTTCCTTCTCCAGGGGATCTTCCCAGATTAGGGGTCAAACTCATGTCTCCTGCATTAGCAGGCAGATTATTTACCACTGAGCTGCCAGGGAAGCCCTTTGTGTTTCACAAATTGTAAAATCTTTTGTTCTAGTTCTGTGAAAAAATGCCCCTGGTAATTTGATAGAGATTGCAGAAAAAGTACTTTTTGTGGAAAATGTTGAAAATTTTTTATCTAGTGACAATAAATATTGGGCTATGAAAAGAAACATTTACTTTGGTTTTATCTTAAGACTCAAGTCTAAGCCTATTAAGTCAAGTTGGAAGACACAGACCTGTTCTTCCCAGCTAATAGGACAGTGACTCAGAATGTGTTACTGAGTTTTTGGGAAAGAGAAGGTCCTGAAGGACTGGTGATGGAGAATCAGGCATCTGTCAGTTCAGCAAAGGAAGAACCTACAGGAGAAAAGCAAACTTGAGGACAGGAAGAGCAGTCAGAATGGCAGCACAGAGACAAAAGGAGCTGCCATCCTTTCCTTTGCTTTCTCCCAAAGACAGAACCATCTCAAGACTGGCTTGCTTGTGGGTTCTGGAGGATCTGGAAATGTTGCCTTTGGAAAAGGCCAAGGAATTTCTTCAGCCCAGTGGATGAAGCCAACAACCTCTAATTGGGTTTTGATGGCAGATGAAGTGTGAAATTGTGTGCTTGCTATTCCTTATGTGGCTTTCCCTATTTATTATATTTCTTTTTATTTAGCTGGTAGAAAACATGCCTGACCTATTTGTCAGCTATTTTCAGCAGGGCAGGTTGGACATTTGAAATGGACTGGGTTGTAAGAGCTGAAGTTACGAAACTGGTTTGATCCCTACTGGAATATTATAATCACCTGAGGAGCCCGGGCCCCTCTTATTGTCTTACTTAACTGCTCTGGGCTAGGACATGGGTAACTACAATTTAAGAAAGATTCTCAGGTAGTTCTACTATGTAGCTAAGCTTGTAAACCACTAAGTCAGAGTATTTTATGCATCAACAGTCCACAAAATTAATTTACTGAATGAAATTAATTGATTAATGAGATTAATTAATGTTAAGCCTTAACCTGCAAGACTGTAGTTCATTACCCTGGTTGCTCAGGCGCAGGTGTGCTGGTGAGATTCTCTCAGCTTTTATTGATCTGAACAAGGTTTCATTTTGGTTCCACTTTTAGAGGATAGTTTCATTGAGTATAGCATTGTATGTTAACAAGCTCTTTCTTTCATTACTTTAAAGATATCATTCTATTGTTTTCTGGCCAGCAGGATTTAATATCTAGAAGTCAGCTGTAATAATTATCTTTTAAAAAATAAATATGTGTAATTTCCCCCTCTCTAGCCTTAACATTTGGAGAAGGCCATGGCAATCCACTCGAGTGTTCTTGCCTGGAGAATCCCAGGGACGGGGGAGCCTGGTGGGCTGCCGTCTTTGGGGTTGCAGAGTCGAACACAACTGAAGCGACTTAGCAGCAGCAGCAGCAGACTTAACATTATCTTGTTGTCATTTATTTTAAGCAATTTGATTATGATGTACCTTTTTAATGTTACTTTTTGGAGTTTATTGAGCATCTTGGATCTGCTGCTTTATGAAAAAAGTGAAACTGTTAGTCGCTCAGTCATGTCTGACTCTTTGTGACCCCATGGACTGTAGCCCGCCAGGCTCCTCTGTCCATGGGATTCTCCAGGCCAGAACACTGGAATGGGTAGCCATTCATTTCTCCAGGGGTTCTTCCCAACCCAGGGATCAAGCCTGGGTATCTTGCATTTGTAGGCAGATTCTTCACTGTGTGAGCCACCATGGAAGACCCTGCTACTTTATAGTTTTCATCAAATTTCAACCACTGTTTCCTTAAATATTCTTTCCTGCCTTTCCTCCTTTTATGGGACTCCAATTGCATATATTTTAGACTAATTAATTTTACTTACTAATTTATTTATTCTTAGTGGACTATTTTTTAGGGTAGTTTTAGATGCACATAAAAGTGCAGGGAAAGTACATAGAATTCCCATACAACCTTGTGACCACATGTACACACCCTCCAGAGTGGACACTTCTTTCATTGGCTAGTCTTTAATAGTTCATTACCACCCAAAGTCTATAGTTGGCATTAGGACTCCCTCTTGGTATTGCACATTCTTTGTATATATTTGACAAATGTATACCCTGTAACATAACATATATCCAAAATTGTACTATTATACAAAATAGTTTCAAGGGATTCCCTGGCTGCTCAGTGGTAAAGAATCTGCCTGGCAATGCAGGACACATGGGTTTTACCCCTGGGTCAGAAAGATCCCCTGGAGAAAGAAATGGCAACCTGCTCCAGTGTTCTTATCTTGGAAATCCCATGGACAAGGAGCCTGGCAGGCTATAGTTCACTGGATCACAAAAGAGTTGGGTACGATTTAGTGACTAAACTGAAATGCAAAAGTAGGAAGTCAGGAGATAGCTGGAGTAACAGACAAATTTGGCCTTGGAGTACAAAATGAAGCAGAGCAAAGGCTAACTGAGTTTTGCAAAGATAAATACACTGGTCATAGCAAACACCCTCTTCCAACAACACAAGGAGAGCCTCTACACATGGACATCACTGATGGTCAGTTCAGAAATCAGACTGATTATATTCTTTGAGCCAAAGATGGAGAATCTCTCTACAGTTAGCAAAAACAATACCAGGAGCTGACTGTGGCTCAGATCATGAACTGCTGATTGTGAAATTCAGACTTAATTGAAGAAAGTAGGGAAAACCAGTAGATCATTCAGGTATCAGTTCAGTTTAGTTCAGTCGCTCAGTCATGTCCAACTCTTTGCAACCCCATGAATCGCAGCACGCCAGGCCTCCCTGTCCATCACCAACTCCCAGAGTTCACTCAGACTCACGTCCATCGAGACAGTGATGCCATCCAGCCATCTCGTTCTCTGTTGTCCCCTTCTCTTCCTGCCCCCAATCCCTCCCAGCATCAGAGTCTTTGCCAATGAGTCAACTCTTCGCATGAGGTGGCCAAAGTTCTGGAGTTTCAGCTTTAGCATCATTCCTTCTAAAGAACAGCCAGGGCTGATCTCCTTCAAAATGGACTGGTTGGATCTCCTTGCAGTCCAAGGGACTCTCAAGAGTCTTCTCCAACACCACAGTTCGAAAGCATCAATTCTTCAGCACTCAGTCTTCTTCACAGTCCAACTCTCACATCCATACATGACCACTGGAAAAACCATAGACTTGACTAGATGGACCTTTGTTGGCAAAGTTATGTCTCTGCTTTTGAATATGCTATCTAGGTTGGTCATAACTTTTCTTCCAAGGAGTAAGTGTCTTAATTTCATGGCTGCAGTCACCATCTGCAGTGATTTTGGAGCCCCCCAAAATAAAGTCTGACACTGTTTCCACTGTTTCCCCATCTATTTCCCATGAAGTGATGGGACCAGATGCCATGATCTTCGTTTTCTGAATGTTGAGCTTTAAGCCAACTTTTTCACTCTCCTCTTTCACTTTCATCAAGAGGCTTTTTAGCCCCTCTTCATTTTCTGCCATAAGGGTGGTGTCATCTGCATATCTGAGGTTATTGATATTTCTCCCGACAATCTTGATTCCAGCTTGTGCTTCTTCCAGCCCAGCATTTCTCATGATTTACTCTGCATATAAGTTAAATAAGCAGGGTGACAATATACAGCCTTGACGTACTCCTTTCCCTGTTTGGAACCAGTCTGTTGTTCCATGTCCAGTTCTAACTGTTGCTTCCTGACCTGCATACAGATTTCTCAAGAGGCAGGTCAGGTGGTCTGGTATTCCATCTCTTTCAGAATTTTCCACACTTTATTGTGATCCACACAGTCAAAGGCTTTGGCATAGTCAATAAAGCAGAAATAGATATTTTTCTTGAACTCTCTTGCTTTTTTGAAGATCCAGTGGATGTTGTCAATTTGATTCCTCTGCTTTTTCTAAAACCAGCTTGAATATCTGGAAGTTCACTGTTCTCATATTGCTGAAGCCTGGCTTAGAGAATTTTGAGCATTACTCCTGGGATTTCTTTGGAAGGAATGATGCTAAAGCTGAAACTCCAATTCTTTGGCCACCTCATGTGAAGAGTTGACTCATTGGAAAAGACTCTGATGCTGGGAGGGATTGGGGGCAGGAGGAGAAGGGACCACAGAGAATGAGATGGTTGGATGCCATCACTGACTCGATGGACATGAGTCTGAGCGAACTCCGGGAGTTGGTGATGGACAGGGAGGCCTGGAGTGCTATGATTCATGGGGTCGCAAAGAGTCAGACACAACTGAGCGACTGAACTGAACTGAACTGAATTGAACTTACTAGCGTGTGAGATGAGTGCAATTGTGCGTAGTTTGAGCATTCTTTGGCATTGCCTTTCTTTGGGATTGGAATGAAATGACCTATATCAAATCCCTTATGATTATACAGTGGAAGTGACAAATCAATTCAAGGGATTAGATCTGATAGACACAGTGCCTGAAGAACCATGGACTGATGTTTGTGACACCGTACAGGAGGCAGTGATCAAGACCATTCCTAAGAAAAAGAAATGCAAAAGGCAAAGTGGTTGTCTGAGGAGGCCTTAAAAGTAGCTGAGAAAAGAAAAGAAGCTAAAGGCAAAGGGAAAAGGAAAGATATACCCATTTAAATGCAGAGTTTCAAAGAATAGCAAGGAGAGATAAGAAAGCCTTCCTCAACCATCAGTGCTAAGAAATAGAGGAAACAATGGAATGAAAAAGACTAGAGATCTCTTCAAGAAAATCAGAGATACCAGGGGAACATTTCATGCAAAGATGGGCTCCATAAAGGACAGAAATGGCATGGATCTAACAGAAGCAGGAGATATTAAGAAGAGATGGCAAGAATACACAGAAGAAATATACAAAAAAGATGTTCATGACCTAGAAAACCACGATGGTGTGATCAACCACCTAGAGCCAGACATCCTGGAATGTGAAGTCAAATGGGCTTTAGGAAGCATCACTACAAACAAAGCTAGTGGAGGTGATGGAATTCCAGTTGAGCTATTTCAAATCCTAAAAGATGGTGCTGTGAAAGTGCTACACTCCATATGCCAACAAATTCGGAAAATGCAGCAGTGGCCACAGGACTGGAAAAGGTCACTTTTCATTCTAATCCCAAGAAAGGACAATGCCAAAGAATGCTCAAACTATTGCATAATTGCACTCTCTCATATGCTATCAAAGTAATGCTCAAAATTTTCCAAGCCATGCTTCAACAGTGTGTGAACTGTGAACTTCCAGACGTTCAAACTGGATTTAGAAAAGGCAGAGGAACCAGAGATCAAATTGGCTCAATCAGATGATCAAATTGATCATCCCTTGGATAATCAAAAGAGCAAGAGAGTTCCAGAAAAACATTTATTTCTGCTCTATTGACTATGCCAAAGCCTTTTACTGTTTGGATCACAACAAACTGTGGGAAATTCTTCAAGAGATGGGAAAAGCAGAACACCTGACCTGCCTTCTGAGAAATCTGTATGCAAGTCAAGAAGCAACCATTAGAACCAGACATGGAACAATGGACTGGTTCCAAATTGGGAAAGGAGTAGGTCAAGGCTGTATATTGTCACCCTGCTTATTTAACTTATATGCAGAGTACATTATGAGAAATGCTGGCCTGGATGAAGCATAAGCTGGAATCAAGATTGCTGGGAGAAATATCAATAACCTCAGATATGCAGAATGACACCACCCTTATGGCAGAAAGTGAAGAAAAACCAAAGAGCCTCTTGATGAAAGTTAAAGAGGAGAGTGAAAAAGTTGACTTAAAACTCAACATTCAGAAAACTAAGATCCTAGCATCCAGTCCCATCACTCCATGGCAAATAGATGCAGAAGCAACGGAAACAGTGAGAGGCTTTATTTTCTTGAGCTCCAAAATCACTGCAGATGGTGACTGCAGACTTGAAATTAAAAGAGACTTACTCCTTGGAAGAAAAGCTGTCTAGACAGCAGATTAAAAAGCAGAGATATTACTTTGCCAACAAAGGTGTGTCTAGTCCAAGCCATGGTTTTCCCAGTAGTCATGTATGGATGTGAGAGTTGGACTATAAAGAAAGCTGAGCGCTGAAGAATTGATGCTTTTGATCTGTGGTGTTGGAGAAGACTCTTGAGAGTCCCTTGGACTGCAAGGAGATCCAACCAGCCAATCCTAAAGGAAATCAGTCCTGAATATTCATTGGAAGGACTGAAGCTGAAGCTCCAATACTTTGGCCACGTGATACTAAAAACTGACTCACTGGAAAAAAACCCTGATGCTGGAAAAGATTGAAGGCAGGAGGAGAAGAGAACAACAGAGGATGAGAAGGTTGGATGGCATCACCGCCTCGATGGATGTGAGTTTGAGTAAGCTCCAGAAGTTGATGATGGACGGGGAAGCCTGGTGTGCTGCAGTCTATGGGGTCAGAAAGAGTCTGACATGACTGAGTGACTGGACTGAATCGAGCTGAACTATTGACTAAACAACAACAAAATGGTTTCACTGCCCTAAAAATCCTCTGTGCTTCTCTGTACACCCCTCCCTCCCTGCAGCCTCTGGCAACCCCTGGTGTTTTGACTGTTTCCATAGTTTTACCTTCTCTAGAATGCTATACAGTTAGAATCATACAGCATATAGGTTTTTCCAATGAGCTTCTGTTACTTGGTAACATGCACTCAAGTTTCCTTCATGTCTTTTCGTGACTTGACAGCTCAGTGCCTTTTAGCACTAAATAATATTCCATAGTCTGGCTGTATGACAGATTATTTATCCATTCACCTCCTGAGAGACATCTTGATTACTTCCAACTTTGGACAATTATGAATAATACTGCTGTATACATCCATGTGCTGTTTGCAGGTTTTTGTGTAGACATAAGTTTTTAACTCATTTGGGTAAATACCATGGAGTGCAATTGTTGGGTTATAGGCTAAGACTGATTCATTAGTCGCTCAGTCATGTCTGACTCTTTTCAACCCTGTGGACTGTAGCCCAACAGGTTCCTCTGTCCATCGAATTCTCCAGGCAAGAATACTGAAATGGGTAGCCATTCCCTTCTCCAGGGGATCTTCCCAACCCAAGAACTGAACCTGGGTCTCCTGCATTGCAGGCAGATTCTCTACCATCTGAGCCACCAGGAAGCCCTGTTTAGTTTTATAAAAAACTGCTGAACAATCTCCCCACGTGGATGTGCCATTTTGCATCCTTTTCAGCACTGAATGAGAGCTCCTCTTGCTCCATATCCTCACCAGCTTTGGGTATTGTCAGTGTTTGGGATTTTGACCATTCCTATAGGCCACCTCATGCGAAGAGTTGACTCATTGGAAAAGACTTTGATGCTGGGAGGGATTAGGGGCAGGAGGAGAAGGGGACAACAGAGGATGAGATGGCTGGATGGCATCACTGACTCGATGGATGTGAGTCTGAGTGAACTCCGGGAGATGGTGATGGACAGGGAGGCCTGGCGTGCTGCGATTCATGGTGTCGCAAAGAGTCGGACACGACTGAGCGACTGAACTGACTGACTGATAGGTATCTTGTGTACTATTTTTCAACTACTTTATTTTTCTTCTGAATTTTTAAAGAAATTGTTTATATATTAGGGGTATCAGCTGCACTCTGATGTAAACTGAAAATATTTTTTCCTGTTTTATCATTGTCATTTCTTTTTGGAGTTTGGTTACAGCATTTTTTCCCCTTACAAACCTTATTTTTAATTTTTCAAATGATCCTTTTTAATTTTGTTACTTCTGGACATTGAGTCATTCTTCCCCTCTTTATTACTTCTGAACATTGAGACATTCTTCCCCTCTTCCAGGTAATAGAGGAATTTACTCACATCTTATTATAGTACTTCTGTCAATTTTCCCCCTTCCTTTCTTCCTTCTTTTCTTCCTCCCTCCGTTTTTATTTTCCCTTCCCTCCCTCCCTCCTGCCTTCCTTCCACCCTTCTCTCCTTCTCTCCCTTTTGCCTTCCTTCCCATCCATCTACATTTAGATATCTAATTCATTTGGAGTTTATCTTGGTGTATATTATGACATATAGATCCAATGATACACTCTTCCAAATGACTATTCAGTTTCTCAATACTATTATTAATATTTCCGTATTGCCCTCCCCCACTGATTTGAGATACTATCTTTATTACATAGTAATTTACATACACACATAGGCATATTTCTACATACTTTCTTTTGACCCATTGTTTTTCGAAGACTATCCATTGATTTTTCTGGATAGCACACAATTTTAAATATAGACGCTTTATAATAGTATTTTGATATCTATTTGAGTTAACTTCTCATTTTTTTCTTTTTTCCCCAGGTTTTCTTGGTGCTTTTTCTTTTTCATTTTTTTGGATTATATATAGATTTACTGATAACAGCACATTTACAGGGAAAGTAGGAAGTTACCTATAATTTACATTTATTGATCTCACTCCATGCCAAGCACTGAACTAAGCATGATTGTACTGAAAGTGAAAAACTGAAAGCGTTTGTCACTCAGTCCTGTCTGACTCCTTGTGATCCCATGGCTCCTCTGTCCATGGAATGCTCCCGGCAAGAGCACTGGAGTGGGTAGCCATTTCCCTTCTCCAGAGGAGCTTCTTGACCCTGGGATTGAACCTGGATCTCCTGTATTGCAGGCAGATTCTTTACCATCTAAGCCTCCAGGAAAGAAGAAATAAAGTTCAGGGTGATCAGTATTTCTAGTTCATAGATAAAGACTCCTTAAGAATAGAGGGCCTCATGTGTAATGCCTAATGAGAATGCTTAAGAGGTGATCAGTGTGAAGGAGTGTTTATCCTGTTTTTATTTTTTTAATTGTGGTAAAAAACATAAAATGTGTTAATACTTCCTAACCATTTTTAAGTGTGCATTACATGGTATTAAGTATATTTGCATTATGGTCAAATGGATTTTCAGAACCTTCCTTTTCATAAAGGAAGGTTAAATAAATCTTGCTTTATTTTTGCTTGTTTATTTTTAAATATTAACTTTAAAATCGACTTATGTGTATCTGGGGAAAAACTTACTGGCATTTTTGGGGGATTGAAGTAAATTTACAAATTAACTTATATTTTGATGATATATTTATGATGTTTAGTCTTCCTATTCAAAAACATCGTTTGTCTTTTCATTTGCTCAAGTCTACTGTTTTATATTTCACATGCAATAGGAAAATTTCCTCAAATAAATTTATATATCTCTTGTTGTAATCAAGTAATTTTCTTTGCTGTTTTTTCTGTAAGTTGAGTCTTTTCATTCATCATATCTTCTACCTATATTGCTTGTCCATTTGAAAGCTATTGCTATCTCTATAATAAAATTAGAATTTCATTGCTAAACTCTCTTAATGTTTGTACTGCTTTTTATATTGATTCTCTTGAATTTTATGTATATGTCATCTGCAAATAGAGACAGTTTTATTTCTGTCTTTGAAATTTTTCTTCCGTTACTTGCTTCCTCTTGCCTGTTGTATCTTGTATCTAATTATTGTCCAATATTTTAAGACTATCTTATTTTCAACCTCCACAAATTAGATATTATTGTTATTTTATACCATCCCTTTAAAACAACATTAAGTATAATTTATTATTTTATTTTTAAATAGCTATTTAGGATGAATTCTTAAGTGTGTTTTAAATATTCTTTAAAAAAATAAGTATTTAAATTTAGCAATTCTTCTCTAAGAACTATTTGTACAACATTTTTCAAGTTTGGATATATAATATTTTGCTTATTATTTAGTTCTACTATTTTCTAACTCCATTATTATATCTTATTTGATTAATAAGTTATATATAATTTATAAAAATTTAAATAACTAAATACATGAGTTTGAAATATTTTTTATTTCCAACTTTATTTTGATAACAGGATATCCTTTATATGGTGGTACAATTTTGTTGTGTTTAATTGAGACTTGGTTTAAAGTCAAGTAGATAATAAATATTGTAAATGTTCCATATGCTTTCTTTGGTAATTACTTTGGTAATTATCTAGGTATATCAGTAGTTCAAATTTCCCAAGTATGTTACTTATCCCTCTGGCTTTTCTCTACTTGAGCTCTCTTTTATTAAGAATAGTGCTTAAAATCTTAAAAATATTCTTCCAAAT
Organism: Oryx dammah; assembly: GCF_014754425.2. Lineage (NCBI taxonomy): Eukaryota > Metazoa > Chordata > Mammalia > Artiodactyla > Bovidae > Oryx > Oryx dammah. The sequence continues at coordinate 48,179,242 of NW_024070195.1, forward strand.
CTGTCAATATAGTTTTACCCATATATTGAAGTTGTATCATTATTTATATACTGACAAGATTTTAATTTCTTCGTGGTTATATATTTTTATTAACATATGTTCATTAACATATGGTGAATCTCTTCATCCCCTAAAGATGTTTTTTGCCTTAATGTATAAGTTTTAATGCTGATTTGGCATCATTATCACCTAGAGGACTTTTAGAAACTTCCCTGCTGAGATCTAAACTGTAGAAATTCTGAGTTAATTGATGTGAGACATTGGTAACTTAAAAATTTCCCCCAATTATTCCAATGTACAATTAAGTTTCAGAGCCACTAGTCTCACCCTCCACCCACACACACCTTTTAGATATTAATAGAGTTATACTGGTTTTAGTTTGGCTAAATTTACCTGGATAGTTTTTCCATGCTTTAACTTTCTAACTTTCTCTGTCCTTTGTATTTTAACATTTGTCTTTTGTAAGTTTCATAGAGCTGGATTTTTTTTAAAATTACCAACTTTAAAATGTCTGTCTTTTCACTATTGTCCATTTATTTTTATTGTTATTCCTACTGTTTTTGCTTATTTCTATGATCTTATTTAGTATTTTGACTTTTTCTATGTTCCCTTTACCTTCTACTCTAATTTTCTGTCTTCTGATTATATTGCAGTTAAAATTTTAATTAATTTTTAATTTTCCTTTATTAAGTGTAATTGATAAATAAAAATTGTATGTTTTTACAGTGTATAATGTTTCAATATATGCATCAAATGTAATCACAATGTAATTATGTGAAGACATATAATAAGCTAATTAACATATCTGTTATCTCATATACATACCTATATATATATATATATATATATATAGAGAGAGAGAGAGAGAGAGAGAGAGAGAGAGGTGATGGTGGTGGTTGTTTAGTCGCTAAATCCTGTCCAACTCTTGTGACCCCATGGACTATAGCCCGCCAGGCTCCTCCATCCATGGGAGTCTCCAGGCAAGAATACTGAAGTGGGTTGCCATTTCCTTCTCCAGGGGATCTTCCCAACACAGGAATCAAACCTGGGTCTCCTGCATTGAAGGCAGATTCTTTACTGATTGAGCTATGAGGGTAGCCCTATATAGTAGTGGGGACATTTCAAATCTACTCCCTTAACTGATTTCGAATATGTAATACAATATTATGAACTATAGTCACCACACTGTACATTAGGCCTTCAGAACTTATTCATCTTGCATAATTGAAACTTTGTTCCCTTTGACCAGCATCTCTCCTTTCCTCTCTCCTGCCAGCCCTTGGCACCCACCATGCTGCTCTCTGCTTCTATGAGTTAGACTTGTTTAGATTTCATTTGTAAATGAAATCATACAATATTTGTCTTTCTTTGTCTGACATTTCAATTAGCATAATGTCCTCCAATTTTATCCATGTTCGAAATGACAGAAATTATTTGTCTAAAAACTGAATAACATTCCATTACAGAGATACCACATTTTCTTTATTCATTCATCTGGTGATGGACATTTAGGTTGATTCCATATTTTGGCTATTAGGGAATTCTGTGCTTCCTGGACCTGGATGTCTGTTTCCCTTTCCAGGTTAGAGAGGTTTTCAGCTATTATGTCTTTGAATGTGTTCTCTGTCTCCTCTCTCTATCCTTTCCTTCTAGGACACTATAGTGTGAATGTTAGTATCCACTTGATAGATACTAACAACATCCACTTGATGTTATTATGGAAGCCTCCTAAATTGTTCTCATTTCTTTTTATTCTTTTTTCTTCTGTTCAGTTTCAGTGATTTCCACTACTCTACCTTCTAGCTCACTTTGAGCCATAGCTGTAATTTAAATTTTTCTCATAAACACATTTAAAAAGTAAAAATAAATGTTGTTGATGTTAAGTCACTAAGTTGTGTCCAACTGTTTTGCGACCCCATGGACTGTAATCTGCCAGGCTCCTCTGTCCAAGGGATTTCCCAGGCAAGAATACTGGAGTCGGTTGCCATTGCCTTCTCCAGGGAATCTTCCTGACCCAGAGTTCAAATGCACATCTCCTGTTTGGCAGGTGAATTCTTTACCACTAAGCCACCTGGGAAGCCCTAAAAATAAATAGGTAAAACTAATTATAATAATATATTTATATTGAACTAAGATATCCAAAATATAATTTCAGCATGTAGCCAATATAAAAAATTTTCAGTATTATACATTTTTTTTTTCATACTAGGTCTTCAGAATCTGACTTCTATTTTACTGTTACAGTGCATATCAACTTGGATGCTAATTTTCATCAGAAATTCTTGATCTGTAGATTTCATAAAATTTATAGTTAAAAATAAGTATTGGTCTTTAAACTTAAATGGAATTAAATCAAAGAGTTTCTTAGTTCCATTAGTCAAATTCCAAATGCCAGGTCACTCATGCTCCTGGACAACATAGTCCTAGAATGTGATTTTTCATCACCTGCCTGCATCTACCACTTGCTAGTTATCTGGGCTTGTTACTAGCCTGTATAAGTCTTGGTTTCCTTGCTTGCAAAGCAGACTAATAATATAACCTAGTTTGTAGAATATTTTGAACCTTATGTTAGATAATCTGTGTAACATAGTGCCATGCCTCGCACCTGCTAAGTGCTCACTGACGGCTGCTACCTTGGCAATTAGGATTCTAGAATGGGAGACAGACTGGTGTTGGGAAAATGGCAGAATCTGTTTTGAAAACTCTGACTATGAGGTGAATGAAGATGGGAGATCCCATGGATTAGAAGAATCAGATTCAGATCCAGGTGAAAGACCTGGGCCCAGACAGATCACAGGAGAACAGAAGCTTGGGGACACTCTCATGACCACTATAGCTCGATCACCCACTTTTCTCTCTTTCCTGAAAGACTGTAAACTATCTCATGTTTCTTGGATGCAACTGGAAAACTGAATTTTTAATTTAATTTTAACTACTAGAAATTTTGCCTGCACATGGTAGGCATTTAAGAAATGTCTATTAAATTGAGTGAACAAGTTGAACTCAACAAGTGACTAAAGGCAACAAGAAAATAGATAATTGAATACCTGATCGTATATTTTAGGGCAATGACATAGATCAAATTAATATTTTGGCATACTCTCAGATATACTTTTTAAATAGATAAAAAGCATCCATTTTGTGCTAAAACTTTGGTATATAGAAAACATCATTCTCAAAAAGACATTGTGCTTTAATTCAAAATAATATAGTCTTTTAAAAACATTTATTCTCATTATTTGCAGTTTTAAAGCAATCTCTATGTTTTTGAGAGTTTGAAGACTGTGAAAGTCATATGAAAGGTACAAAAGAAATTACCCAGCCCACCTTCCTTCCAGCAAATCTTTCTCTCAAGAGGTACACGTCAGAGAATGCTATTAGTGAACGACAGGAAACGGTGTGGTTGTGAGGTTGCTTCTCCATTTGTGACACTTGCAGCATTCTTGAGGCTATCTCGGTTGGCAGGTTGAAATAGCTGTCAAGTCCTTCCCTGTTCTCTGTAAATAAGGCTGTCACTCACAGGGCATCCCCTTACTTTGGGTAGGGAACAGAGGTTAATGACTTCAAAATGGAAAGCACAACAACCATCAAAAGGACTTTTGTTTTGTCTGTTTTTATTTTTTTAATTCAAGGATAATTGCTTTACAGAATTTTGTTGTTTTCTATCAAACCTCAACATGAATCAGCCATAGGTGTACGTATATCCCCTCCCTTTTGAACCTCCCTCCCATCTCCCTCCCCATCGCACACCTCTAGGTTGATACAGAGCCCCTGTTTGAGTTTCCTGAGCCATACAGCAAATTTCCGTTGGCTATCCATTTTACACATGGTAATGTAAGTTTCCATGTACTTTCCACACATCTCACACTCTCCTCTACTCTCCCCATGTCCATAAGTCTATTCTTTATGTCTGTTTCTCCATTGCTGCCCTGCAAATAAATTATTGGGTAACATTTTTCTAGATTCCATATATATGTGTGTTAGAATACAATATTTATCTTTCCCTTTCTGACTTACTTCACTCTGTAACTCTATATAACAGAGTGAACAGAGTGTAGAACCTGTATAACAGGTTCTGTATTCATCCACCTCGTGAGAACTGACTCAAATGCATTCCCTTTTATGGCTGAGTAATATTTCATTGTGTAGTGTACCACACCTTTATCCATTCATCTGTCGATGGGCATCTAGGTTGCTTCCATGTTCTAGCTATTGTAAATAGTGCTGCAATGAAAAATGGGATACATGTGTCTTTTTCAATTTTGGTTTCCTCAGGATATATACCTAGCTGTGGGATTTCTGGGTCATATGGTGGTTTCATTCCTACTTTTTAAAGGAATCTCCATACCATCTTCCATAGTGGCTGTATCAATTTATATTCCCACCAACAGTGCAAGAAGGTTCCCTTTTCTCCACACCCTCTCCAGCATTTATTGTTTGTAGACATTTTGATGATGGCCATTCTGACTGGTGTGAGGTGGTATCTCATTGTGGTTTTGATTTGCATTTCTCTAATAATGGGTGATGTTGAGCATCTTTACATGTGTTTGTTAGCCATCTGTACATCTTCTTTGGAGAAATGTATGTTTAGGTCTTTTCCCCACTTTTTGATTGGGTTGTTTGTTTTTTCTGGTAGTGAGTTGTATGAGCTGCTTGTATATTTCAGAAATTAATCCTTTGTCAGTTGTTTCATCTGCTATTATTTTCTCCCATTCTGAGGGCTGTCTTTTTACCTTGCTTAGAGTTTCCTTTGCTGTGTAAAATCTTTTATGTTTAATCAGGCCCCACTTCTTTACTTTTGTTTTTATTTCCATTACTGTAGAAGGTGGGTCATAGAGGATCTTGCTTTGATTTATGTCATTGGGTATTCTGCCTATGTTTTCCTCTAAGAGTTTTCTAGTTTCTGGTCTTATATTTAGGTCTTTAATCCATTTAGAGTTTATCTTTGTGTATGGTGTTAGGAAGTGTTCTAATTTCATTCTTTTACATGTAACTGTTCAGGTTTTTCCAGCACTATTTATTGAACAGGCTGTCTTAGCCCAATTGTATATTCTTGCCTCCTTTGTCAAAAATAAGTTATCCATAGGTGCATGAACTTATTTCTTGTTCCATTGGTCTATATTTCTGTTTTTGTGCCAGGACCATACAATCTTGATGACTGAAGCTTTGTAGTATAATCTGAAGTCAGGAGGGTTTCAGCTCCATCCTTCTTTCTCAAGACTGCTTTGACTATTCAGGGTCTTTGGTTTTTCCATAAGAAGTGTGAATTTTTTTGTTCTAGTTCTGTGAAAAATGCCATTGGTAATTCAATAGGGATCACATTGAATCTGTAGATTGCATTTGGTAGTATAGTTATTTTCATAAGATTGCTTCTTCCTACCCAGGAACATGGAATATCTCTCCATCTGTTTATGTCATTTATGATTTCTTTCACTGGTGTCTTATAATTTTCTGTGTACAGTTCTTTTGTCTCCTTGATGCTACTGCTACTAAGTCACTTCAGTCATGTCCGACTCTGTGCGACCCCATAGATGGCAGCCCACCAGGCTCCCCCTTCCCTGGGATTCTCCAGGCAAGAACACTGGAGTGGGTTGCCATTTCCTTCTCCAATGCATGAAAGTGAAAAGTGAAAGTGAAGTCACTCAGTCGTGTCTGACCCTCGGCGACCCCATGGACTGCAGCCTTCCAGGCTCCTCCATCCATGGGATTTTCCAGGCAAGAGTACTGGAGTAGGGTGCCATTGCCTTCTCCATTGTCTCCTTAGGTGAGTTTATTCCTAGATATTTTATTCTTTTTGTTGCAATAGTGAATGGGATTGATTCCTTAATTTCTCTTTTTGATTTTTCATTGTTAGTATAAATAAATGCAAGTTACTTCTGTGTATTAATATTGTATCTTGTGACTTTGCTAAATTCATTGATTAGCTCTAGTAATTTTCTGATAGTATCTTTAGGGTTTTCTATGTACACTATTATGTTATCTGCAAACAGTGAGAGCTTTACTTCTTCTTTTACACCCATGGCTATTTTTATATGGGCCACCTCTTTTCATATGGGCCACCTCTTCTTCAATTCTTGCCAGGATTCAGACCAGCCTACTTTTCTAAGAATCTGTCCATTTCTTCCAGGCTATCCATTTTATTGCCATATAGTTGTTCATAGTAATATCTAATAATCCTTTGCATTTCCACATTGTCTTTTGTAACCTCTCGTTTTTCATTTCTATTTTGTTGACTTGATTCTTCTTTCTTTTTTTGTTGAGGAGTCTGGCTCAATGGTTGTCAATTTTGTTTATCTTCTCAAAAAACCTGCTTTTAGTTTTATTAATCTTTACTATTGCTTCTTTCATTTCTTTTTCATTTATTTCTGCTCTGATCTTTATAATTTCTTTGCTTCTATTAATTTATGGGATTTTTGTTTTTCTTTTTCCAGTTGTTTTAGGTGTAAGTTAGGTTGTCTATTTGATGTTTTTCTTGTTTATTGAGGTAGGATTGTATTGCTATAAAATTCCCTCTTAGGACTGCTTTTGCTACATCCCATAGGTTTTGAGTTGTCATGTTTTCATGGTTATTTGTTCCTAGAAATTTTTTTATTTCCCTTTTGATTTCTTCAGTAACCTTTTGGTTATTTAGTAACATATTATTTAATCCCCATGTGTGTTTTTTGTTTTTTTTTTTTATTTATTTTTTCTTGTAATTGATACCTAGTCTCATAACATTGTGGTCAGAGAAGATATGATTTCAATTTTCTTAAATTTTCAATTTTCTTAAATTTATTGAGGTTTGATTTGTGACCCGAGATGTGGTCTATCCTTCAGAATGTTCCATGTGCACTTGAGAAGAAAGTGTATTTTGCATTTGGATGGAATATCCTGAAGATATCAATAAGACCCTTCTCATCTAACGTGTCATTTAAGACGTGTATTTCCTTATTAATTTTCTTTTTTGATGATTTTTCCATTGGTGTGAGTGGGGTGTTAAAGTCTCCTACTATTATTGTGTTACTGTCAGTTTTTCCCTGAATGTCTGTAAGTGTTTGTCTTATGTATTGAGGTGCTCCTATGTTGGGTGCATAGATATTTACAGTTGTTATGTCTTCCTCTTGGATTGATCCGTGGATCATTATGTAGTGTCCTTCCTTATCTCTTGTAATCTTTAAGATCTATTTTGTCTGATATGAGGATTGCTACTCCAGTTTTCTTTTGCTTCCCATTTGCATGGAATATATTTTTGCATCCTCTCACTTTCAGTCTATATGTGTCTTAAGGTCTGAAGTGGGTTTCTTGCAGACAGCATATATATGGGTCTTGTTTTTGTATCCATTCAGCCAGTCTGTGTCATTTTTTTGGAGCATTTAATCCATTTACATTTAAAGTAATTATTGATATATATTCCTATTGTCATTTTCTTAAATGTTTGGGGTTGATTTTGTAGATTTTTTCCTTCTCTTGTATTTCTTGACTATATAAGTCCCTTTAACATTTGTCGTAAAGGTGACTTGGTGGTACTGAATTCTCTTAACTTAGGCTTGTCTGAGAAACTTGATTTCTCTATCAATTTTGAATAAGATACTTGCCAGGTATGGTAATCTTGGTTGTAGATTTTTCCCTTGCAGTCCTTTAAATGTATCCTGCCATTTCCTTCTGACCTGCAGAGTTTCTTTTGAAAGATCAGCTGTTAAATAAATGGGGTTTTCCTTGTATGCTTCTTATTGCTTTCCCCTTTCTGCTTTGAATATTCTTTGTGTTTAGTCTTTGTTAGTTTGATTAGCATGTGTATTGGTGTATTCCTCCTTGGGTTATCCTGTATGGGACTCTTTGCCCCTCATGAACTTGACTGACTATTTCCTGTTCCATCCTGGGGAAATTTTCAGCTATAATCTCTTCAAAAATGTTCTCATACCCTTTATTTTTCTCTTCTTCTTCTGGGACCCCTATAATTTGAAAGTTGGTATGTTTGATATTGTCCCAGAGGTCTCTGAGACTATCCTCAGTTCTTTTCATTATTTTTATTTTATCCTGCCCTTCAGAAGTTATTTCCACCATTTTATCTTCCAGCTCACTGATTCATTCTTCTTTTTCAGATAATCTGCTCTTTATTCTTTCTAGAGTATTTTTAATTTCAGTAATTGTGTTGTTTGTCTCTGTATGTTTATTATTTAATTCTTCTAGGTCTTTGTTAATTGATTCTTGCATTTATTCCATTCTGTTTTCAAGATTTTTGATCATCTTTACTATCATTATTCTGAATTCTTTTTCAGGTAGTTTGCCTATTTCCTCTTCCTTTATTTGGACTTCTGTGTTTCTAGCTTGTTACTTCATTTGTATAGTATATATTTTTTGGTCTTTTTATAATTTATTTTTAAATTTATTGTGTTTGAGGTCTCCTTTTCCCAGGCTTCAAGGTTGAATTCTTTCTTCCTTTTGGTTTCTGCCCTCCTAAGTTTGGCTCAGTGGTTTGTGTAAGTTTTGTATACTGTGGGGTTTGTGCTCATTTTTGTTTGTTTTTCCTCTGATGGGCAAGGCTGAATCATCTCTGCTGATGTTGGGTTTGTATTTTTGATTTGTTTGTTGTTTAGATGAGGCATCCTGCACAGGGTGCTACTGTTGGTTGGGCCGAGTCTTGTATTCAAGTGGTTTCCTTCGTGTGAGTTCTCATTATTGGATACTCCAGAATGATTATATTAATAATCAAAATCAATAAATTATAATTCTTAAATAATAATTAATAACTCAGATTGATTATTTTTTTGCAGCCAAAGATGGAGAAGCTCTATGCAGTCAACACAAACAAGAGCAGGAGCTGACTGTGGCTCAGATCATGAACTCCTTATTGCCAAATTCAGACTTAAATTGAAGAAAGTAGGGAAAACCACTAGACCATTCAGGTATGAACTAAATCAAATCCCTTATGATTCTACAGTGGAAGTGAGAAATAGATTTAAGGGACTAGATCTGATAGATAGAGTGCCTGATGAACTATGGATGGAGGTTCAGGACATTGTACAGGAGACAGGGATCAAGACCATCCCCATGGAAAAGAAATGTAAAAAAGCAAAATGGCTCTCTGAGGAGGACTTACAAATAGCTGTGAAAAGAAGAGAGGTGAAAAGCAAAGGAGAAAAGGAAAGATATAAGCATCTGAATGCAGAGTTCCAAAGAATAGCAAGAAGAGATAAGAAAGCCTTCCTCAGCGATCAATACAAAGAAATAGAGGAAAACAACAGAATGGGAAAGTCTAGAGATCTCTTCGAGAAAATTAGAGACAACAAGGGAACATTTCATGCAAAAATGGGCTTGATAAAGGACAGAAATGGTATGGACCTAACAGAAGCAGAAGATATTAAGAAGAGGTGGCAAGAATACACAGAAGAACTATACAAAAAAGATCTTCATGACCAAGATAATAACGATGGTGTGATCACTCAACTAGAGCCAGATCTCCTAGAATGTGAAGTCAAGTGGGCCTTAGAAAGCGTCACTACAAACAAAGCTAGTGGAGGTGATGGAATTCCAGTTGAGCTATTTCAAATCCTGGAAGATGACACTGTGAAAGTGCTGCATTCAATATGCCAGCAAATTTGGAAAACTCAACAGTGGCCACAGGACTGGAAAAGGTCAGTTTTCATTCCAATCCCAAAGAAAGGCAATGCCAAAGAATGCTCAAACTACCACACAATTGCACTCACCTTATATACTAGTAAAGTAATGCTCAAAATTCTCCAAGCCAGGCTTCAGCAATATGTGAACTGTGAACTTCCAGATGTTCAAGCTGGTTTTATAAAAGGAACAGGAAACAGAGATCAAATTGCCAACATCTGCTGGATCATGGAAAAAGCAAGAGAGTTCAAGAAAAACATCTATTTCTCCTTTATTGACTATGCCAAAGCCTTTGACTGTGTGGATCACAATAAACTGTGGAAAATTCTGAAAGAAATGGGAATACCAGACCACCTGACTTGCCTCTTGAGAAACCTACATGCAGGTCAGGAAGCAACAGTTAGAACTGGACATGGAACAACAGACTGGTTCCAAATAGGAAAAGGAGTATGTCAAGGCTGTATATTGTCACCCTGCTTATTTAACTTCTATGCAGAGTACATCATGAGAAACGCTGGACTGGAAGAAGCACAAGCTGGAATCAAGATTGCTGGGAGAAATGTCAATAATCTCAGATATGCAGATGACACCACCCTTATGGCAGAAAGTGAAGAGGAGCTGGCCTGCTGCAATTCATGGGGTAGCAAAGAGTCGGACATGACTGAGCGACTGAACTGAACTGAACTGAAAAGCAAAAATGAACAAAATCATCTAACACAAAGCTTATTTGATAATGAAGTTGAAACTCTCATGTAACTTCTTGAATAATGTACTGAAAAGAAAAACAGAATGACTGTAAGGGTACAGGATCATTGTAAGTGTATCAGTTTTTCATTCTCACAGTGGCATGGCTAACAGGAAGCTGCTACATTGTACTACATATCACTAGCCTTGGGAAAGATCAAAACTCTAAAAACAATTTATTAAAAAAAGAAGGCCAGAAAAGGTAGGAAGAGGAGAGAACTTGAACTTTGGAAATGTAGTAGATTAAGGGAGGCTAACATTACTTTGCCAATAAAGGTCCGTCTAGTCAAAGCTTTGGTTTTTCCAGTAGCCATGTTTCGATGTGAGAGTTGGACTATAAAGAAAGCTGAGCACTGAAGAACTGATGCTTTGGAACTGTGTTCAAAAATACTACATTTCCTGGAAGGAGAGAGAGGAAACCCTTGCCTGACTGTTTCTGTTTTAGTGAAGTCACTGAGAAGGATGATGTGGATGAAGGGGAGGAGACCAAGCCAATGCAAGAGTCCCCAGGACACGAGGGGAGAGGCCAGGAGGACAGTGGTGTCCTAGTAGTGAGCTGTACAAGAAACATATTTCTCCTCTTATAGGTTTTGCTTTCAAAAATGTGGAGGATAAAATATGCTGGTTTGTTTCCACATTTTTCCTTCTGCCTGGCTCTTGGTTTGTTAGTAATATTGGGAGGCTCTTGGGAAATTCTGCCAGCATAGATTTAGATACATGAGTGGAACTGCTTACAGACAGCGCAAAGAGTGGGACACAGTATCCACAGCATCAGGCTGTCTCAGTGAAGATTTGGAAGCTGCACCAGAAGGGACACAATGATTTGATTTAATTGCCTTGGCAGCAAATGAAGAGACAATTTATCAGAAAAGTTGTCCTACTTTAAAATGCTGTGCCTTGCTCTCAGAATAGCAAAAAACAAAACAAAACAAAAAACAAAAACCCTTCTAGATAGAGTGAAAAAAAATTACACAAATATTTGTGATAATTATTTTTCCCTCCTTTAAGTAGAGAAGTATATATCAAATTCCTATCCAAACAGGTGATTTGGGTATGAATTTTAACACATGCAGCCTGGACAATAAAGGACAGAAATGGTATGAACCTAAAAGAAGCAGAAGATATTAAGAAGAGGTGGTGAGAATACACAGAAGAAATATACAAAAAAAAATCCCCATGACCCAGATAACCACGATGGTGTGATCACTCATCTAGAGCCAGACATCCTGGAATGTGAAGTCAAATGGGCCTTAGGAAGCATCACTACGAACAAAAGTGGAGGTGATGGAATTTCAATTGAGCTATTTCAAATCCTAAAAGACAATGCTGTGAAAGTGCTGCCTCAATATACCAGCAATTTGGAAAACTCAGCAGTGGCCACAGGACTGGAAATGGTCAGTTTTCATCCCAAGCCCAAAGAAAGGCAATACCAAAGAATGCTCAAACTACTGCACAATTGCACTCATCTCACACGCTAATAAAGTAATGCTCAAAAGTCTCCACGCCAGGCTTCAACAGTATGTAAACTGGGAATTTCCAGATGTTTAATCTGGATTTAGAAAAGGCTCAGAACCAGAGATCAAATTGCAAATATCCCTTGGATCATCTAAAAAGCAAGAGATCCAGAAAAACATCTATTTCTGCTTTACTGACTATGCCAAAGCCTTTGACTGTGTGGATCACAATAAACTGTGGAAAATTCTGAAAGAGATGGGAATACCAGACCACCTGATCTGCCTCCTGAGAAATCTGTATGCAGGTCAGGAAGCAACAGTTAGAACTGGACATGGAACAACAGACTGATTCCAAATCAGGAAGGGAGTACATCAAGTCTGTATGTTGTCACCCTGCTTATTTAACTTATATGCAGAGTACATCATGAGAAATGCTGGGCTGGAAGAAGCACAAGCTGGAATCAAGATTGCCAGGAGAAATATCAATAACTTCAGATATGCAGATGATATCACCCTTATGGCGGAAAGTGAAGAGGAACTAAAAAGGCTCTTGATGAAAGTGAAAGAGGAGAGTGAAAAAGTTGGCTTAAAACTCAACATTCAGAAAACAAATATCATGACATCTGATCTCATCACTTCATGGCAAATAGATGGGGAAACAATGGAAACCGTGACAGGCTTTATTATTATTATTTTTGGATTACAATATCACTACAGATGGTGACTGCAGCCAAGAAATTAAAAGATGCTTGCTCCTTGGAAGAAAAGCTATGACCAACCTAGACAGCATATTAAAAAGCAGGGACATTAGTTTGCCAACAAAGGTCCATCCAGTCAAAGATATGGTTTTTTCAGTAGTCATGTTTGGATGTGAGAGTTGGACTATAAAGAAAGCTGAGTGATGAGGAATTGATACTTTTGAAGTGTGGTGTTGGAGAAGACTCTTGAGAGTCCCTTGGACTACAGGGAGATCCAACCAGTCAATTCTAAAATAAATCAGTCCTGAATATTCATTGGAAAGAGTGATGCTGAAGCTGAAGCTCCACCACTTTGGCCACCTGACGAGAATAACTGACTCATTGGAAAAAACCCTGATGCTGGGAAAGATTGAAGGCAGGAGGAGAAGGGCATGACAGAGGATGAGATGGTTGGATGGCATCACTGACTCTATAGACGTGAGTTTGAGCAAGGTCTGAGAGTTGGTGATGGACAGGGAAGCCTTGTGTCCTGAAGTTCTTGGAGTCACAAAGAGATGGACACGACTGAGTGACTGAACTGAACTGAGCCTGGACAATTATTGTAAATATTTAAGTTACCAAATAAGAAGTAACCTTCAGAATGGAAAGAACATAAGCAGTGCATAGTCACCTCTGTAGGTTGCACTCATTCATTTGCAGTATTTTTGTGGGGTAGGAATCCAGAGTGGTTTGGTTGGATGGTTCTGACTCGTGGCTCTAATGAGGCTTCAATCCAACTTTCACCTGGGGCTACAGTCTCATCTGAGGGTTCAGCTGAGGGAAGGTATGTACTCAAGCCCATCATGTGGTCACCAGAAGGGCCCAGTGTGATGTCATCATTAAATCCAGTGAAGGTCCCTCATAACCAGTGATGAGATGAGAGGATGTAAGTACCAGGAGGCAAGGATCCTTGGGTATCACCATGGAAGCTGGACATCGCTGGTGCTATGTTAGATCTCCACAATATGCCACACATTCATCATTTGGCTGTGTGACCTTGGAAAAGCCAGCTAACATTTTTGAGGCGCAATTTTGTCTTTTGGATGATCTCTATTAACCTTCTTTCTCTAAAAGAGATCCCTAGTCTATTCCCCAAATCTTGTTTGTTGTCATTCAGTCACTAAGTCATATCTGACTCTTTGCATCCCATGTATTACAGCACACCTTCACTGTCTCCTAGAGTTAGCACAAACACATGTCCATTGAGTCAGTGATGCCATCTAACCATTTCATCCTCTCTCACTCCCTTTTCCTCTTGCCCTCAATCTTTCCTAGCATCAGGGTCTATTCCACTGAGTTGGCTCTTCGCATCAGGTGGCCAGAGTATTGGAGCTTCAGCTTCAGCATCAGTCCTTCCAATGAATATTCAGGGTTAATTTCCTTTAGAAAATTGACTCGTTTGATCTAGTCAATTGACTAGTTTGATCTCCTTGCTGTCCAAGGGATTCTCAAGAGTCTTCTCTAGCACCACAGTTTGAAAGCACAAATTTTTTGGCACTCAGCCTTCTTTATGGTCCAACTCTAACAGCCATATGTGACTACTGGAAAAAGGGCTTTGGCTATATTGACCTTTGCCAGCAAAGGGATGTCTCTGCTTCTTTATACACTATCTTGGTTTATCATAGCTTTTCTTCCAAGGAGCAAGCATCTTTAAACTTCATGGCTGCAGTCACTGTCTGCAGTGATTTTGGAGCCCAAGAAGATAAAATCTGTCACTGTTTCCACTTTCCCCCCACCTATTTGCCATGAAGTGATGGGACCAGATGCCACGATCTTAGTTTTTGAATGCTGAGTTTTAAGCCAGCTTTTTCACTCTTCTCTTTCACTTTCATCAGGAGGCTGTTTAGTTCCTCTTTGCTTTCTGCCATTAAAATGGTATCATCTGCATATCTGAAGTTGTTATTTCTCCCAGCAATCTTCATTCCAGCTTGTGAGTCATCCAGCCCAGCGTTTTGCATGTGTCCTCTGAATATAAGGTAAACAACCAAGGTGACAGTATACAGCCTTGACATGCTCCTTTCTCAACTTTGAACCAATCCGTTGTTCCATGTCCAGTTCTAACGGTTCCTTCTTGTCCTGCACACAGGTGTTCCAGGAGACAGGTAAGGTGGTCTGCTGTTCCTTTCTTTTTAAGAATTTCCTGCAGTTTGTTGTGATCCACAGTTAAAGGCGTTAGCATAGTCACTGAAACAGAAGTAGATGTTTTTTGGAACTCCCTTGCTTTTTCTATGATCCAGCAGATGGCAATTTCATCTCTTGTTCCTCAGACTTTTCTAAATCCAGCTTGTACATATGGAAGTTTGTTGGTCTCTTTATACTGCTGAAGCATAGTTTGGAGGATTTTGAGCATAATCTTCCTGGCATGTGAAATGAGTGCAATTGCATGGTAATTTGAATGTTCTTTGGCATTGTCTTTCTTTGGGATTGGAATGAAAACTGACCTTTTCCAGTCTTGTGACCACTGCTGAGTTTTCAAAAATTTTAAATAAATACTGGAGAATAGTTAAACCACTGAAATAAAGTTACTCATCACCTTTTTTTAAAATAAGAATTTTGTATCTCAATAAATCATGTACCATATAATTTACCTACTTAAAATGTACAATTTAATGGTTTTTATTACATTCACGGAGTTGTGTAATCATCCTCACAATTTTAAAATATTTTTCTCTTCCAAAAAGAAATTTCATAACCATTAGCACTTCCTCCTCATTCACACCTGCCTCCCCATCCCCAGCCATAGGGAATCAATACTTTATTTTCTGTCCATACAGATTTGTGTGTCCTGGAAAGTTCTTATGTATTGAATCATACAATAGGTGCTTTGTGACTAGTTTCTTTCAGTTACCATGTTTTCAATGTTAATTCATGTCATAGTGTCATTCCTTCTAATTAAATAATAATATTAATATTCCGTTGCATGAATATACCACATTTCTGGGGGTTTTTGCAATTTTTTTTCTGCTTTTTTTTTTATTTTTAAGTGAAGGATAATTGCCTTATAGAATTTTGCTATTTTCTGCCAAATATCAACATGAATGAGCCATAGGTATACATATGTCCCCTCCCTCTTGAACCTCCCTCCAATCTCCCTCCCCAACCCACCTCTCTAGGTTGTTCCAGAGCCCCTGTTTGAGTTCTCTGAGTCATACAGCAAATTCCTGTTGGCCATCTATTTTACATATGGTAATGTAAGTTTCCATGTTTCTCTTTCCAAACATTTCATCCTTTCCTTCCGCCCCCTCTCCCGCCCATGTCGATAAGTCTGTTCTGTATGTCTGTTTCTCCATTGAAAGTGAAAGTCTCTCAGTCATATCTGACTCTTTGCGACCCCAAGGAGTGGCCTGCCAGGCTCCTCTGCCCATGGGATTTTCCAGGCAAGAATACTGGAGTGGGTTGCTATGCCCTTCTCCAGTGGATCTTCCCAAACCAGGGATCGAAACCAGGTTTCCCACATTGCAGGGGGATTCTTTACCATCTGAGCCACCAGGGAAGCTGCCCTGTAAATAAATTCATTGGTATCATTTTTCTAGATTCCATATATATGCATTAGTTTATGATATTTATCTTTCAGTTTCTGACTTACTTCACTCTGTATAATAGGCTCTAGGTTCATCCACTTCATTAGAACTGACTCAAATGCATTCCTTTTTATGGCTGAGTAATATTCCACTGTATATGTGTACCATGGCTTCTTTATCCATTTGTCTGTCGATGGACATCCAGATTGCTTATGTTCTAGGTATTGTAAATAGTGCTGCAATGAATATTGGGGTACATGTGTCTTTTTCAACTTTAGTTACCTCAGGGTATATGCCTAGGAGCGAGATCACTGGGTCATATGATGGTTTTATTCCTAGTATTTTAAGGAATCTCCATGCTATTTTCCATAGTGGCTGCATCAGTTTACATTCCCATCAACAGTGTAAGGAGGTTCCCTTTTCTCCACACCCTCTCCAGCATTTATCGTTTGTAGACATTTTGATGATGACTATTCTGACTGGTGTGAGGTGATATCTCATTGTAGTTTCGATTTGCACTTCTCTAATAATGAGCGATGTTGAGCATCTTTTCCTGTGCTTACTACTTATCTGTATGTCTTTTTAGGAGAATGTCTGTTTAGGTCTTTCCCCCACTTTTTGACTGGGTTGTTTGTTTTTCTGGTGTTGAGTTGTATGACCTACTTGTATATTTTGGAGATTAATCCTTTGTCAGTTGTTTCATTCGCTATTATTTTCTCCCATTCTGAGGGTTGTCTTTTCACCTTGTTTATAGTTTCCTTTGCTGTGCAAAAGCTTTTAAGTTTAATTAGGTCCCACTTGTTTTATTTCCATTATTCTAGGAGATGGATCATAGAGGATTGTGCTTTGATTTATGTCATCTAGTGCTCTGCCTATGTGTTCCTCTAAGAGTTTTCTAGTTTCTGGTCTTACATTCAGGTCTTTAATCCATTTTGAGTTTATCTTTGTGTATCATGTTAGGAAGTGTTCTAATTTCATTTTGTTTTAACATGTAGACATCCAGTTTTCCCAGCAATACATATTGAAGAGACTGTCTTTGCCCCATTGTATATTCTTGTCTCCTTTGTAAAAAATAAGTTATCCATAAGTCCTGGGTTTATCTTTGGGCTCTCTCTTGTTCCATTGGTATATACTTCTCTTTTTGTGCCAGTACTATACTGTCTTGATGACTGTAGCTTTGTAGTATAGTTTGAAGTCAGGAAGGTTGATTCCTCCAGGTCCATTCTTCTTTCTCATGTCTGCTTTGGCTATTCGGGGTCTTTGGTTTTTCCATAAGAACTGTGACATTTTTTTCTTCTAGTTCTGTGAAAAATGCCATTGGTAATTTGATAGGGATTACATTGAATCCATAGATTGCATTTACTAGTGTAGTCATTCTCACAATATTGATTCTTCCAACCCAGGAGCATTGAATATCTCTCCTGTTTATGTCTTTGGTTTCTTTCTTCAATGTGTTATAGTTTTCTGTACACAGTTCTTTTGTCATCTTAGATAGGTTTATTCCTATATATTTTATTCTTTTTGTTGCAATGGTGAATGGGATTGATTCCTTAATTTCTATTTCTGACTTTACATTTTTAACATATAGGAATGTGTGTGATTTCTGTGTATTGATTTTGTATTCCATGACTTTGCTAAATTCACTGATTAGCTCTAGTAATTTTCTGATAGTATCTTTAGGGTTTTCTATGTACACTATAATGTCATCTGCAAACAGTGAGTGTTTTACTTCTTTTCAATCTGGATTCCTTTTATTTCTTTTTTTCTCTTGTTGTCATAGCTATGACTTCCAAAACTTTGTTAAATAATAGTGGTGATAATGGATACCCTTGTCTTGCTCCTCATCTTGGAGGGAATGCATTCAGTTTTTCACCATTGAGAATAATGTTTGCTATGGGCTTATCATATATGGCCTTTACTGTGTCGAGGTAGGTTCTTTCTATGCCCAATTTTTGAAGAGATTTTATCATTTTGTCAAAGGCTTTTTCTGCACCTATTGGGGTTATCATATGGTTTTTATCTTTCAAGTTGTTAATATAATGTAATCTTAGTGATTGATTTGCATATATTGAAAAACCCTTGTGTGTGTTAGTCGCTCAGTTGTGTCTAGACTGTTTGTGACCCCATGGAACATACCCATCCCAGGCTCCTCTGTCCATGGGGATTTTCCAGGCAAGAATACTGGAGTGGGTTGCTATGTCCTTCTCCAGGGGATCTTTCCAACCCAAGGCTTGAACCTAGATCTCCTGCATTACAGCTGCATTTTTGCCTGAAGAATCCTTGCATCCTTGGAATAAACCCAACTTGATCATGGTGTGTGAGCTTTTTAATGTGTCATTTAATTCTGTTTGCTAGAATTGCAATCATAGTGATTGATTTGCATATATTGAAGAACCCTTGTGTGTGTTAGTCACTCAGTTGTGTCTAGACTGTTTGTGACCCCATGGAACATACCCATCCCAGGCTCCTCTGTCCATGGGGATTTTCCAGGCAAGAATACTGGAGTGGTTGCTATGCCCTTCTCCAGGGGATCTTCCCAATTCAAGGACTGAACCTGGATCTCCTGCATTACAGCTGGATTTTTGCCTGAAGAATCCTTGCATCCCTGGAATAAACCAAATTTTATCATGGTGTGTGAGCTCTAACTAATGTGTTGTTTGATTCTGTTTGCTAGAATTTTGTTGAGGATTTTTGCATCTATGATCATCAGTGATGTTGGCCTGTAATTTTCTTTTTGTGATTTGTCTTTGCCTGGTTTTGGTATCAGGGTGGTGGTGGACCCGTAGAATGACTATGAAAGTGTTACTTCCTCTGCAAATTTTTGAAAGAGTTTTAGAAATGTAAGATTTAGCTCTTCTCTAAATGTTTGATAGAATTCACCTGTGAAGCCATCTGGCCCTGGACTTCTGTTTTTTTGGGAGATTTTTTTATCACAGTTTTGATTTTAGTGCTTGTAATTGGGTCGTTCATAATTTCTATTTCTTCCTGGCTCAGTCTTGGAAGATTGAGCTTTTCTAAGCTGTCCCTTTCTTCCAGGTTGTCCATTTTATTGCTCATAATAGTATCTTATAATCCTTTGGATTTTTGCATTGTCTGTTGTAACTTCTCATTTTTCACTTCTAGTTTTGTTGATTTGATTCTTCTCTCTTTCTTCTTGATGAATCTGGCTAAAGTTTGTTGATTTTGTTGATCTTCTCAAAGAACCAGCTTTTAGTTTTATTAATCTTTACTATTGTTTCTTTCATTTATTTTTCATTTATTTCTGTTCTTATCTTTATGATCTTTTTCCTTCTTCTAACTTTGGGGATATTTTTGTTCTTCTTATCCCATTTTTTTTACTTGTTAAGGTAGAATGTCTATTTGATGTTTTTCTTGTTTCTTGAGGCAGGATTGTATTGCTATAAACTTCCCTCTTAGAACTGCTTTTGCTGCATCCCATAGGTTTTGAGTTGTGTTTTTATTGTCATTTATTTCTAGGAATATTTTTGTTTCCCCTTTGATTTCTTCAGTAACCTGCTTATTATTTATAAACATATTGTTTAATCTCCATGTGGTTTTAATTTTTTAGTTAATTTATTTTAATAGATATCTAGTCTCATAGTGTTGTGGTAAGAAATGATGCTTGCTACAAGTTCAGTTTTCTTAAATTTGCTGAGGTTTGATTTGTGACCCAAGATGTGGTCTATCCTGGAGAATGTTCCATATGCACTTGAGAAGAAAGTATATTTTTCTGCATTTGGATGGAATATCCTGAAGATATCAATGAGATCCATCTGGTCTAATGTATCATTTTAGGCTTGCATTTCCTTATTTTTTATTTTGATGATCTGTTCATTGGTGTAAGTGGGGTGTTAAAGTCTCCTACTCATTACTGTCAATTTTTCCTTTTGTGTCTGTTAGTGTTTTTCTTATGTATTGAGGTGCTCCTATGTTGGGTGCATAGATATTTACAATTGTTATGTCTTCCTCTTGAATTGGTCCCTTGATCATTAAGTAGTGTTCTTCCTTATCTCTTGTAATATTCTTTATTTTAAAGTCTGTTATGTCTGATATGAGGATTGCTACTCCACCTTTCTTTTGCTTTCCATTTGATGTGATATATTTTTTCCATTCATTCACTTTCAGCCTATAAGTGTCTTTAGGACTGGAGTGGGTTTCTTGTAGACAACATATATATAGGTCTTGTTTTTGTATCCATTCAGCCAGTCCATGTCTTTTGGTTGGATATTTAATCAATTTACATTTAAGGAAATTATTGATACAAGAGAGTCCCTTGGACTGCAAGGAGATCCAACCAGTCCATCTTAAAGGAAATCAGTCCTGAATATTCATTGGGAGGACTGATGCTGAAGCTGAAACTCCAGTACTTTGGCCACCTGATGTGAGGAGCTGACTCCTTTGAAAAGACCTTGATGCTGGGAAAGATTGAGGGCAGGAGGAGAGGGGGACAACAGAGGATGAGATGGTTGGATGGCATCACTGACTCAATGGACATGGGTTTGGGTGAACTCCAAGAGTTGGTGATGGACAGGGAGGCCTGGCGTGCTGTGGTTCATGGGGTCGCAAAGAATTGAACATGACTGAGAGACTGAACTGAACTGAACTGATGTTCTTATTGCCATTTTCTTAATTGTTTGTGGGTTGTTTTTGTAGATCTTTTTCTTCTCTTGTATATCTTGACTATATCAGTCCCTTTAACATTTTTGTAAAGCTGGCTTGGTACTAAATTCTTTTAACTTTTACTTGTCTGAAAATCCTTTTGATTTCTCTATCAATTTTGAATGAGATCCTTGCTGGGAAGAGTAATCCTGGTTGTAGATTTTTCTCTTTCATTACTTTAAATATATCCTGCCATTCCCTTTTGGCCTACAGAGTTTCTTTTGAAAGATCAGCTGTTAAATGTATGGGTTTTTCCTTGTATGTTACTTGTTGCTTTTCTCTTGCTGCTTTTAGTATTCTTTCTTTGTGTTTAATCTTTGTTAGTTTGATTAGTTTGTGTCTTGTTTTGTTTCTCCTTAGGTTTATCCTGCATGGGATTCTTTGTGCTTCTTGGTCTTGATTGACTATTTCCTTTCTCATATTGGGGAATTTCTCAAGTTCAGTTCAGTTCAGTCGCTCAGTCATGTCCGACTATTTGCGACCCCATGAATTGCAGCACGCCAGGCCTCCCTGTCCATCACCAACTCCCGGAGTTCACTCAGACTCACGTCCATCGAGTCAGTGATGCCATCCAGCCATCTCATCCTTTGTCGTCCCCTTCTCCTCCTGCCCCCAATCCCTCCCAGCATCAGAGTCTTTTCCAATGAGTCAACTCTTCGCATGAGGTGGCCAAAGTACTGGAGTTTCAGCTTTAGCATCATTCCTTCCAAAGATATCCCAGGGCTGATTTCCTTCAGAATGGACTGGATGGATCTCCTTGCAGTCCAAGGGACTCTCAAGAGTCTTCTCCAACACCACAGTTCAAAAGCATCAATTCTTCGGTGCTCAGCTTTCTTCACAGTCCAACTCTCACATCCATACATGACCACAGGAAAAACCATAGCCTTGACTAGACGGACCTTAGTCGGCAAAGTAATGTCTCTGCTTTTGAATATGCTATCTAGGTTGGTCATAACTTTTCTTCCAAGGAGCGAGAATCTTTTAATTTCATGGCTGCAATCACCATCTGCAGTGATTTTGGAGCCCCCAAAAGTATGATCTCTTAAAAAATTTTCTCATACGCTTTCTTTTTCTCTTCTTCTTCTGGCACCCCTATATTTCAAATGTTGGTGCTTTTGATATTGTCCCAGAAGTCTCTGAGACTATCCTCAGGTCTTTTCATTCTTTTTACTTTATTCTGCTCTTCACCAGTTATTTCCAACACTCTATCTTCTAACTCACTTATCCATTCTGCCTCAGATATTCTGCTATTGATTCCTTCTAGAGTATTTTTAATTTCAGTAATTGTGTTGTTTGTCTCTGTATGTTTATTCTTTATTTCTTCTAGGTCTTGTTAATTGATTCTTGCATTTTCTCCACTATATTTTTGAGGTTTTAGATCATCTTTACTGTAATTATTCTAAATTCTCAGGTAATTTGCCTATTTCCTCTTCATTTATTTGGACTTGTGTGTTTCTAGGTTGTTCCTTTATTTGTGCAGTATTTCTCTGCCTTTTCACTTTTTTTAAAAACTAATTGTGTTGAGGTCTCCTTTTCCCAGGCTTTGACGTTGAGTTCTTTCTTCCTTTTGGTTTCTGTCCTCATAAGGTTCGTCCAGTGGTTTGTGTAAACTTCACGTAGGCTGCGACTTGTGCTTCTGGTGAATGGAGGTGAGTTTTCTTTGTTTTTCCTTTGATGGGCAAGGCTGAGTGAGGTGTTAATCCTGTCTACTAATGATTTGGTTTGTATTTTTATCTTATTTTTGTTTGGATGAGGCATCCTGCACAGGGTGCTGCTGGCAATTGGGTGATGTTGGGCCTTGTATACAAGTTGTTACCTTTGTGGAAGTTCTCACTATTTGATACTCCTAAGGGTTAGGAGTTCTCTGGTAGTCTAGGGTCTTGGAGTCAGGACTCCGTCTCCAAAGACTCAGAACTTGATCTCTGGCAGGAATGGAGATTCCACAGGTGATTTCTTATGGCATTATATGGGAATAAAACAAATACGCAAAAACAAGAAACAAAGATTCACCCCAGACAAATGACAATTACAAAATAAGGCAAATAATAATGAAAATAATGGAATATACACATATACATGTACACCCAGAAGCAAAACCAAAACAGTCAAAAAAAAAAAAAAAAAAGGACAATAAATTGACCCAGTGAACAAAGGAAACAAAAAACTTAACTAAAGAACAAACTGGAAAACAAAAATAAAGCAAGGTGCCAACTGGGGAGTAAAGCAACAAAAACAAAACCAGCTAACAAATATGGTGAGAAAAAGAAAGAAAAGAAAAAATAGAAATGCAACCTTAAATAGAGGTAGATAAAGATAATATAAAGATTATATTAAATATTATATGTTAAAGATGAACTGAAACAGGAAAACAACAGTAGGATAAGCAAACAAATGAATAAATGTAGAAAAAATTTAAAAATTAAAAAATATTTTTAAAAGTAAAATAAAAAATAGAGGAAAAAAGGAAAGAAAGAAAAAAGGAAAACCCTATAGAAACACAAAAGGCCAACATAGAGGAAGAAGTATATAACAGGAAAAAAAAAGTGTGATTAAAAAAATTCCAAAATCTTAAATAGATTTAATAGTACTAATAAAATTGATAACAACCACAGAGGGGAAAAAGAGGGGGGAAAAAGAAAAAAAACTAGAAGCAACTATAGAACAAGTCAAAAGATAAGAATATTAAATGTTTTTCTTGAGTCTCTGCTGTCAGCATCCTTTCCCTTGCTTCCCTAGGATGCCCTCCAACACTGGGCTGATCTCTGGACCTGCTCTGAGGGCAGTTCAGGCTCTAGTCTTGTCCTGCTCCTGTGTGTTCTTGCCTCCAATGTCCACAGCTGTCAGAACAAGTGCGCTTTCTTTTGTGAGAACTCTCATCGTCCTTTTATCTATTCCATAGACATAAAGTCTGCCTAGTTGATTGTGTGGATTTAATCTGCTGCTTGTACAGCTGGTGGGAAGGTTTTGGGTCCTCTTCCTTAGCCACACTGCACCTGGGTTTCAATTGTGGTTTTTTCTCCACCACTGCATGTGGGTCGTCCCCTGGGGTTTGCTCCTGAGGCTGCCCTGGAGGACTTGTGTCTGCCTCTGTGAGGGCCGGGTGTGGAGGTGGTACAGCTGCTTGGGTCACAGGGGCGCTGGCAGCATCAGAAACTCAGGGAAGCCAGTGGTTAGGGCAGTAGGAAATATAGTGCTCTAGAAGGGTGTGGCAACCCACTCCAGTATTCTTGCCTGGAGAACCCCACTGACCGAAGAGCCTGGCAGGCCGCAGTCCCAGGTTTGCAGACTGGAGTGGCCCAGTGTGCACAGACGCAGGGCTTTCTTAATCTCTGTCAGCTCTGTCTCAGTGGCATCACGCATGGAGGTGGCATGGGTTTTACAATCATGGGGACCCTGGCAATACTGGCTGTGCAGGGGCGCTGGCAGCTACTGTCATAGGAGATACGGTTCTGATTAGGCTTTTTCTAGCCTGTGGCAGCTTTGCCCAAGTAAGGACTGAGCGTGAAGGTGGTGCAGCTGCGTGGGTTGTGGGGACCTTGGCAGCGCCAAGTCTGCAGGGACACAAGTTGCCTGAGCCGTAGGGGCTATGGCCTTGTTAGAGCCTTTTTCTAAGTCTCTGGCAGCTGGCGATCAGAAGGCCTCTTTGGCTAGTCCTTCTCCTATGCTCCACCCATTCAGGAACTCAGAGCGCTCCCCTGGCTGGGGTCCTTCTCTGCTTGGCACGTCAGGCACTTAAAGTCCTCCCACTCACCCACCTGCCGACTGGTGTCCTACTCTGTTGTTCAGTTAGTCAGGTGCCTGAAGGGCCAACCTCTGGCTAGTGGGAAGAGAGAGGCCACAGTAATGGCTGCATCCCCTATGCATGACTCAGCAATACTGCCTTGCTTCCATGGCTGCCTGGCTTTCCTCCACAAGTATTTCTCACCACCATCTCCCCCCGCCCTCACATTCACTTGGTCTGTCTCTCTACAATCAGTGGCAGCCCTCACCCTGGGATTGCTCCACAATCCTCATGTTCCAGCTCCCAGCGGCTGCGTCTTCTAGGGGACCTGCGTCCCTGTCCAGGGTTTGTATGGCTATGGCAAGGGTTGCCTGTATTATTCTCATTCCATTTACACTGTCACAGATTAGCGGCTTCACTCTCAGCCTCAAATGTTTCTTCTCTGTCTCAAATAATTGCCTTGATAAGGGGATTGGACCCCTGCTTCAGTTCCCCCACCTGCCAAGGGCAGGTTCAGTCCTGCTAACTCTCCTCTTTTCCCCCCTACTTCCTTCATCCTACCACGTTTTGCGTGGTTCTAGAACTGGACATGGAACAACAGACTGGTTCCAAATAGGAAAAGGAGTACATCAAGGCTGTATAATGTCACCCTGCTTATTTAACTTATATGCAGAGTACATCATGAGAAACGCTGGGTGGGAAGAAACACAAGCTGGAATCAAGATTGCCGGGAGAAATATCAATAACCTCAGATATGCAGATGACACCACCGTTATGGCAGAAAGTGAAGAAGAACTAAAAAGCCTCTTGATGAAAGTGAACGAGGAGAGTGAAAAAGTTGGCTTAAAGCTTAACATTCAGAAAACAAAGATCATGGCATCTGGTCCCATCACTTCATGGGAAATAGATGGGGAAACAGTGGAAACAGTGGGTGACTTTATTTTGGGGGGCTCCAAAATCACTGCAGATGGTGATTGCAGCCATGAAATTAAAAGATACTTACTCCTTGGAAGAAAAGTTATGACCAACCTAGATAGCATATTCAAAAGCAGAGACATTACTTTGCCGACTAAGGTCCGTCTAGTCAAGGCTATGGTTTTTCCAGTGGTCATGTATGGATGTGAGAGTTGGACTTTGAAGAAGGCTGAGCGCTGAAGAATTGATGCTTTTGAACTGTGGTGTTGGAGAAGACTCTTGAGAGTCCCTTGGACTGCCAGGAGATCCATCCAGTCCATTCTGAAGGAGATCAGCCCTGGGATTTCTTTGGAAGGAATGATGCTAAAGCTGAAACTCCAGTACTTTGGCCACCTCATGTGAAGAGTTGACTCATTGGAAAAGACTGTGATGCTGAGAGGTTGGGGGCAGGAGGAGAAGGGGAAGACAGAGGATGAGATGGCTGGATGGCATCACTGACTCGATGGATGTGAATCTGAGTGAACTCCAGGAGTTGGTGATGGACAGGGAGGCCTGGCGTGCTGCGATGATTCATGGGGTCGCAAAGAGTCGGACACGACTGAGTGACTGAACTGAACTGAACTGATACATTCTTTTCTGGTTGGTCAGGTACTCCTGTCTGCTCTCAGCTGGTGTTCTTCAAGCTCTTTTGTGTCTGAAGGTGTATTCCTGATATATCTGTGGAGAGAGACGTACTCCATGTCCACCTACTCCTCTGCCATCTTGTTCTCTATAACACATTTTATTTATCCATTCAACAACTGATAGACATGTGGATTGTTTCAATTTTTTGGCTGTTATGAATAATGCTGCTATTTACAGTCACCAATATGAAAACAATGTAAATGTGACTGACAAATGAATGGATAAAGAAAATATGGCACATGTATACAATGGAATATGACTCAGCCATGAAAAGAAGAAAATACTCCTATTTGCAGCAACATGGATGCAACTAGAGATTATCATACTAAGCGAAGTAAGTCACAAAGACAAAGACACATACCATATGACATCACATATGTGGCATCTGAAAAATGAACATATCTATAAAACAGATAAACAGACTCATATAAAATAGAAACAGACTCAAAGACATAGAGAACACACTTGTGGTAGCCAAAGAGGAGGGGTTTGGGGAGGGAAGTGTTGGGAGTTTGGGATTAGCAGATGCAAACTATTATACATAAAATGGATAAACAACAAGTTCCTACTGTATAGCACAGGAAACTACTTTCAGTATTCTGGGATAAACCATATTGGAAAGGAAGTGAAAAAGAATGTCAATGTAGAATTGAGTCATTTTGCAAGACAAAACATTGTAAATCAACTATGCTTCAATAAAACTAAAAAGTAATGCTACTGTGAACTTTCAAGTACAAATTTTTGTGTGTACATATGTTTTCATTTCTGTCTAACATATACTTAGGAGTGAAATTGCTGTTTCACATGGTAAATCTATGTTTAACATTTTGAGGCACTGCCAAACTGTTTTCCAAAGCAGCTATATCATTTTGCATTTCCCCAATAAGGTATGGGCTTAATTTCTTTATTTCCCTGCCAACTGTTTTTGTCTGATTTTTAATATCATAGTCAGTCTGCTACTGCTAAGTCACTTCAGTCGTGTCCGACTCTGTGCTACCCCATAGACTGCAGCCCACCAGGCTCCGCCGTCCCTGGGATTCTCCAGGCAAGAACACTGGAGTGGGTTGCCATTTCCTTCTCCAATGCATGAAAGTGAAAAGTGAAAATGAAGTCACTGAGTCGTGTCCAACTCTCAGCTACCCCATGGACTGCAGCCTACCAGGCTCCTATGTCCATGGGATTTTCCAGGCAAGAGTGCTGGAGTGGGGTGCCATTACCTTCTCTGCATAGTCAGTCTAATGGGTGTGAACTGGTAACTCACTGCATTTTCCTAAGGGCTGGTATTGTTGACCATCTTGTCCTGTGCTTATTAGCCACGTGAAATGTCTTCTTTGGAGAAATGTCTATTGGAATCCTTTACCCACTTTAGAACTGGGTTATTTGTAGTTTTTACTGTTTTTATATATCCTAGATACAAGTTCCTTAAGACTTGATATCTTCTGGAGGTGTAAAATGTAAAGTTAAAGTACAATAGCATGTTCTGTCTTGATACCTGGAAAAACTAGGAGGGCTTGAGTACCCTGGCTCCCCACTCTACTCCATATGTGAGAACACTGGGCCAAACAACTCTCCTTGTCAAATGGACCAAATGTAGTTCCTGCTTATTCTTAAGTAGTGGATTTCAATTTCCTGCCAACCCATGGAATAATTCAGATAAACCAATCACATGCTTTCCAGGAGGCCAGAAGGCATCCACCCTCTTGATGACACAAAGTTAGACTCCACAGCTCATGGTGGTTTCATCTGCTGCTCTGTGCAACCCCGTGTGGCCCTGCAGGATGGGTGTCCTCCCTGGGCTGTTTGTGGCTCATCAGCTGCTGCTGCTCTCACCTGCTCTGTGTCAGGTATCACGTGTTCTGGCATTCTTGTAACTCTAGGGGGGAATGTTTCCCTCACTAGCCAGGCAAAGAGGAAGTGATAAAGACGTACATTTGATTTGCAGTATTTCCCTTTTCTGTGTGTCATTTTCACTTTCTTTTTCTAAAAAATTTATTTTGTCCAAATATAGTTGATTTACAATTTTGTGTTCATTTCTGCTATATAGCAAAGTAATTCAATTATACATATATATATAGTATTTTTCATGTTCTTTTGATTATGATTTATCATAGGATATTGAATATGTTATACTTCCCCATGTTGTACAGCAGGACCTTGTTGTTTATCCATTCTATACATCATAGTTTGCATCTAATCCAAAACTGGCACTCTCCCTCCCTGACCCCTTCTTCCCCTTGGCAACCACAAGTCTGTTTTCTATGTCTGTGAGTCTGTTTCTGCTCATAGATATGTTTGTTTGTGTTGTATTTTAGATTCCATATATCTGGTGGAATTTTGGGCTCCAAAATCACTGCAGATGGTGACTGCAGCCATGAAATTAGAAGACACTTACTCCTTGGAAGAAAAGCTATGACCAACCTAGACAGCATATTAAAAAGCAGAGACATTACTTTGCTGACAAAGGTCCGTCTGGTCAAAGCTATGGTTTTTCTAATAGTCATGTATGGATGTGAGAGTTGGACCATAAAGCAAGCTGAGTGCTGAAGAATTGATGCTTTTGAACTGTGATATTGGAGAAGACTCTTGAGAGTCCCTTGAACTGCAAGGAGATCCAACCAGTCACTCCTAAAGGAAATCAGTCCTGAATATTCATTGGAAGGACAGAAGCTGAAGTTGAAGCTCCAATATTTTGGCTACCTGAT
Organism: Oryx dammah; assembly: GCF_014754425.2. Taxonomy (NCBI): domain Eukaryota; kingdom Metazoa; phylum Chordata; class Mammalia; order Artiodactyla; family Bovidae; genus Oryx; species Oryx dammah. Next base: position 48,207,976 of record NW_024070195.1, read on the forward strand.
GTGAAGAATTGACTCATTGGAAAAGATTCTGATGGTGGGAATGATTGAAGGCAGGAGGAGAAGGGGAAGACAGAGGATAAGATGTTTGGATGGCATCATCGACTTGGTGGGCATGAGTTTGAGCCAGCTCTGGGAGTTGGTGATGGACAGGGAAGTCTTGTATGCTGCAGTCCATGGGGTCATAAAGAGTTGGACATGACTGAGCAACTGAGCTGAACTTAGATTCCACATATAAGTGATACCATATGGTATTTCTCTGGCTTACTTCACTTAGTATGATAATCTTTAGGTTCATCTGCATTGCTTCAAATGGCATTGTTTCATTCTTTTTTCTTACTATGGCTGAGTAGTATTCCATTGTATGTATATATAATACACATATATACCACATCTTATTTATCTGTTCATCTGTTGATGGGCATTTAGGTTTTTTCCTTGTTTTGGCTCTGGCGAATAGTGCAGCTGTACATGTATCTTTTTGAATTATATTTTGTCTGGATATATGCCCAAGAGTGGCATTACTGGATCATACGGCGGCTCTATTTTTAGTTTTCTGAGGAACTTCCATATTGTTTTCCCTGGTGGCTGCACCAATTTACATTTCCACCTATAGAAGGAGGGTTCCCTTTTCTCCACATCCTCTTCTGTGTTTATTATTTGTAGAGCTTTAAATGATGACCATTCTGACTCGTGTGAAGTAGCAGGCACCTCATTGTAGTTTTGATTTGCATTTATCCAATAATTACTAATGTTGAGGATCTTTTAATTTTTGCTTTCTGGATGGTATGATTTGAAGGAAAAAATTTTTCATTTGATGAAATCCTATTTAATATTTTGTTTTGGTACTTATGTTTTTGATGCCATATCTAAGAAGGCTTTGCTTAACCCACATTCACAAAGATTTGCTCCTACGTCTCCTCCTAAGAGTTTTATGGTTTTAGCTCTTACATTTAGACCTACACTCCACTTGGGGTAAATGTTTGCCTATGGGGTAAAGAATGATTCCAACTTCATTCTTCTGTATGTGGATGTTACTTGTTCAGCATCATTTGCTGAAAAGAGTATTTTTCCCAACTGAGTTATTTTGGCACCCCTGTCAAAATTGTCCATTTCTTTTTGAATGTTATTCTGTATTTGGAGAAGTTTCTAATTTTTTGTGTCCCACGTCCTTAGTGTAGAGTCAAACTTCAAGTTTGTAACACTTTCTATAGGTAAAGTGTAGCACGTGTCCTGGGATGCAGCTGCCAGATATGCCTGTGTGGGACACTGATCCAGAGAGAGCAGTGTGAACTCACAGGCCAGGTGTAGACTCCCACTGGCTAGTTCAGTGGTAGCAGTAGTTGGCCCATAGCAGTGGGGCTGCTCTTTAACAGGCCAACTGCACCATGGTTTTAGACATTATACGCAAGCTCCTCCTTGGGTCCCCAGGTCTCCCAATCAACACTTCTGTGAATTATCACATCCTTTTTTGCTTAGCAGCCAGTGTCAACCAAGAGTGTGACTGATACACATGCAAAAGGGAGATAATGTAGAATTCTGGGAGTGAATTGCACTTTAGTTTTGCATTCAACATAGATCTGACAATTCCTACTGGGTTTTGAGATAGCAATGTAGAGGATATTCTTACAAATAGTGACATCTGTTTTAAGCCCATCAGGTAACAACCCTGGGTATTCCATTCACTGCTAAAGTAAAGACAAGCAGTGGACTCCCTGATCCAAAGTTGCACATACACTTTACATGCTCATTTCTCACCAGCTCTGCTCCATTCTCCCCCTGTCCTGTTTATTAGCTCTATCCCACTCTTAGCTCTCTCCCTCCTGCTCTTGTTTCTTAGCTCTGTAGGCTGTTCTTGGACCTGGCTACATGTTGAACTTGAACCTCCTTCTTGGAGAGTGGGACCTGATCACTGTCTCTAACTGAGCATATCTGAACTGGCCTGCCTTGCCCCATGAGACCTAATCCCTGGATCCAGGTAGCCTGGCAGGTGGGAGGTTGCACATGCCCAGCCTAACTCAACCCATGTAACTCCAGCTCTCTGGATTCAGGGGCAGTCCAGTTGCCACATGAAGTAGAAATAGATTCTATCTCATGGGTCTGGAGAAGGTGGACCCTGTGCCTGAGGGGCAATGGGTACTCTAAGAGGGGGTGACAGAGAAGCTGCAAATCACTTTCAGAAGCTTTCCCTACATTCTCCTTGAAGGGGACCCAGCTCTATTCCAAATCCTTTCTTCTGGAAGAATTATTAGGTAAACCAGACTAATGGCTTTACTTCTGTGCTGTGCTCAGTTGTTCTGTTGTGTCCAACTCTTTGTGACCCCATGGTCCTCTGTCCATGGAATTTTTCAGGCAAGAATACTGGATTGGTTTGGCATTTCCTTCTCCAGAATATCTTCTAGACCCAAGGATCAAACTTGTGTCTCTTGCATTTCCTGCATTGGCAGGCAGATTCTTTACCACTGTGCCATCCGGGGAGCTCTTTACTTCTCCATGGAGACACAAATCCTTAAGAAACAAAGCCTTCTGCTTATTAATGAATTCAAAGGTTTGTCCTTTTTAATGTCCTTCTGTGAGGGTATTAGATGAAGTGTATGTCACCAGAATCCTCTGTCCTCTAGGAGTTCCATATTTCTTATTTTTCTTCACCACAAAATTCACATATTGGGGCTCTGGAACCCCTTATAATGACTACCTTGAGAGCTACAAACAGTGGTACAGGGCTGAGTTGGGGTGGGGTGGTGGGGGTAGAGGAGGCTCTCATCAGCTGCCGGCATTAGCTGCATGGTGGTTGTGGGGTAATGCAGTTCTGCTTGTTCCTAATATGGAGATGTATTGCATATTCTCTATCCATCCCTGAGAACTGAATTCTACTGTCATTTTCTTTTCGCCTCATAGACGATCAGGTTAACTCCTTGCCTATGTTGTTAAAAACTGGAATCGGTGTGAACAGTGTCATTGGGAAAAGTTAGACATTTTTGAGAGCATGAACCAAGAAAAATAGATTGGTAAAAGTAATGTGAATTGGTCTCTATCAAAGTCATTATGTTTGATCGGTTTTTCTAAGGCATTAACCTCAGAGGTGTCTTGGAGAGATGCTTTCAAGATACAGTGCTCTTATAAAAGATGACAGCAGAGTCATTGGGCTAAAAAATAAACTAAGACCTGGAGGACCCCATCTGAAATTCCACCTTCCTACTGAATCTCTGAGGTACAATGCAAAGTCACTTAGGCCATCATTGCTTCAGTTTTGCTACCTGTAAAGGGGAACAATAGCTTCTTATATAAGTTTGAAAGTTCAAAATTTTTTTCCTATTACAGAAGCATTACACATTTATTCAGGGAAAAATGCAGATGGGTAAGAAGAATGCAAAATACGCTTGCAAGCTCCTTTCCTAGCCCAGAAGAAATAATTACTTCTCTCTAATGCATATCCTTTGAGATCTCTGGATCATCTTTGCATTCCAAGTTTTGGGAGTTACTCTTTTTTTCAAAGATGCTTACTTAAATTCATTTTATTTATTTACTTTTTGGCCATACTGTGTGGCATGCAGGATCTTAATTCCCCAACCAGGGATGGAACCCATGCCTTCTGCAGTGGAAACACAGATTCTGAACCACTGGCCCACCAGGGAAGTCCTTTGGAGGCCATTCTTTAACAATGATTGATGAACATGAAATATTCAGTAAAGTTTCAGCCCATTTCAATATGTCACCCTTCACTTTCTTGTTGAAGTAAGGTAAGGTCAATCATACCAAAAGATATATTAAACTGGTGTAAAAGATACACTTCATGTTACATCACAAAATTGTGAATTTGTACCACAGGAAGTAGGTAAAAATTCACACATGGATACATATGCCCAGGGCAACCACATTAGCAACACTGATCTTGTGGAACCTTGTGGACTGTATACAACAGGTCCTCAGTCAACAGTGGAGGGGAGAGTAATTCTTGTTAATGGGACAACATAAGGATGGACACAGCAAACTCCTTTGCTGATGGAAAAACGCTGCTAAGTTGGGTTCAAGGATTGAGAGAGATCCTGACCTCTATGTGATGCTGCATAATCCAGGCCATACTGATCGCGGTGCAGCGACCACACTGAGTTGCCCAGTCCATTCTAGACTTTGTTGTTTCCATGAAATTGTGCATCTCCCAACATGCCCAGGGACCTTGAGGGCCTCTCTGGGTAAGTTTATTTGTAAGGGTCTTTATGAGCCCTCCAATATTATTATCTCAGAGTGGGGAGGGGGTGGCTGAGGCCTGGATTTCTGAGATGGCTTCTCCATTACATGGACAGTTCATGGACTGGGAACCAATTGCTTAGGAAGAGACATGGGAGAGATATTTTACATGGAACACCTTGTGCACTTCAGTTTTATACCATGCATGTACAAATATTATCTATTACAAAAACAAATAAAATTTAACATTTAGAAAAATCTAAACAGACAAATGGCAGTGAAAAAATCCAGCATTTCAGGTGGAGGTTGGATTGCTATACAGCATTTAAAAATCCTGAATGCCATTTAATTCTCTTGGAAGGATCAAAGGAATATGATAAAATATTCACTTGTAGAAAATTCTACTTCCTACAATATCCTGGATTAATGGAAAAAATCTAGAGATGTTCCTTTTAGAGCAGACTGTACTCTAATTTGGTGCTGTGGCCACAGGACTCAAACCACCCTAACTAAACCGACTGAGGAATATTGAAGGATAGTGCCCAACTCAGCTGTGAATTAAGCCTTCCTCCACTGGGTGAAACATGTTCTGTGTTATCTTCTCCACAACAGAGAGACTTGAATAATCCTGACCCTGTCTTCTTACTTTTAAACTTTTATAGTGAATTATTTTTAGGCCAATGGACCATTTTTGAGACTCTCTGAGATGGTGTTTGTCTCTTCGTTCATTAAGTTATGCACAATAGCATTTGGAACTTCACTTACTACACTAGTAGGTCATTTATGTAATCGCTCCACATGATTTGAATACGTGCTGCTAAATGGTAAAGCTAATGGTACTAGAGTAGAGCCTGTAGTTCTTTTGCACGGTATAGTACACGATGACTTAAGACATTAATGTGACTGCACTGAAATAGTCTGTATTCATCCCATGACCTATTTTTATTTTCCAAATATATTGCATTTTACTTGTAATTTGGACAAGGAATGAGCTTACCTGTAGAAAACACACTTAAAATAGACTGTACTCTGATAACTTTCCTTTGTTTAGAAATTTCATTTATAGTCCTGGGTAAGCACATGTTTTGAATTTTCTACCTACCTATCAATTATTCACCTATCATGAGGGTTATCCAGAAGACAATAACTGAAAGAAAATGCCAAGTGAAATTATTTCCATGTTAGTAACTCAAGGCCAGATGTAAGCATATATTTGCTGTGCGCCCTTCTGCATCCACATGCCTTTGCAATACCAAATTTGGCTTTGTGTGTTTCTGAAATCTTCTAGACTCCCCCTCCTGGTCACGGTCTCCTCCTGCTCAAGCTTTGCATCTCTTTCTCTGTGTTCTTGCCTTTCATCTATTCTCCTCTGGGCCAACAAGATCATCTGCCGACGTGTAAACTGATATTCTTGGTTCAATCCCAGTATAATTAGAGGGGCAGTTTTCAACAGTCTGGATTTCTGCTTTTTTCTCCAAACTGTGAGGTTGATTAAATTATGCCCCTGACATCTATGTTCTTAAAGCAGAAGTTCATCTAATGGGCTGCAGAAATCAAATAAAAATTTCCCCTTATTTTGTTTTCCTCTGAGCTGTTTTAATTTTGAACAATTGCAAGGACACTGCAACAATACATAAAGTGTAAATGAACAGCTTAATAAATTTTTATAAAGCAAAGAGTACTTAATCGTCAGCCAGATAAACAAACAGGACATGGCCAGCACCCCAGGATGCCCTTGTGTGTTCTTCCTCCCTGACCACAAGTTGCCATGCTCTTGTCTTTCCTGACCATTTATTCCTTCCTTTTCTCTATAATTTTACCACCTCTGTGTATGCATTCCCTCCAGTGGTAATTCAGTTTTGCCTCCTCTTTTTATATCAATGTATTTTGTAAATGTTTGGGTCTGGCTTTGTATGGGTCAGGTTTCTGGCAGGAAACAAGTAACATAATCAAAATGAGAATTTAAGAGAGCTTGCTAAAGAGACTGTGTACAAGTTGTGTGCAAAATGAAAGCAGCACTAATACTAATAGTGGGGAAGTGGGGAGCCTTCCTGACCCCAGGTCTGTGAGGCAGGCAGCTGCAGGGATCCTGTGCTGTCGCTGTACAGAGCCATCTGGACACGCTCCATTTGCCCCCAGGTCCAGCTTTCAGCCCCTCGGCCCGTGTCCATGCTGGGAGTCTGACTAGCACAGATTTCTCCAAATGGGCTGCCTGCCCTCTGGCTTTTGGTCAGATCCCACCGACAATAAGCCGGTGAGAGGGTGAGGGGACAGAAGGGAGGACGTCCATTCCCGGGCTCCTTCTGCCTGGGCATGGTGGTTGACCAAAAAGAAGGCAGTGGCACCCCACTCCAGTACTCTTGCCTGGAAAATCCCATGGACGGAGGAGCCTGGTGGGCTGCAGTCCATGGGGACGCTCAGAGTAGGACATGGCTGAGCAACTTCACTTGCCTTTGGCCATCATAACTGATATCTATTGAGGCACACATATATGTTTTCTATTGTTAGAATTCATAGAAGATATCCAGTAGCAGAATTGCTGGGAAATGTAGCTTATGTACATTCAACTTCAAGAAATAATGAAAGTATTTTTTCAACTTGCCTTGATTTATGCTCGCCCTGAAATTATGTTTGCCCTGAAATCACTCCCTGATTTATGTAGTAGTTTGTGGAATAGAGTTGCCAATCTTAGGTACTGCCAATCTTTTAAATTTTAGCCATACTAAACAAAGTGTTATTTCATTTGGATTTCTTTCATCAGTAATGAGGTCATGCACTGTATACATTCATTGGCTATTTGGATAACTTTCATGTTCTAGTTTCTGGTCCATTTTTCTTTTCTTTTTTTTTTTCCAAATAATATTTCCTGTAATTCTTTCTTTTTGATGATGAATCAAAAACATTCCTTCCTGAAAGTTTTCTAATCTGCATATTTTTACCTACTGATAATGGGACTCCTCTCAGCATAATTTCTATATATACGGTAAAAATTTTGTTTGGATATTCATTTTCCTCTGAGAATACTGCAGTCTGTTTTCCTTAAGCTTTAGCAGTCTAGGAGCCTATTTGCTTTTAAAATATTTTATGATATTTTTACTATTACTTCTTGAAGTTTTCATCTTGTTCATTTCCGACAGCATTGTGCATTGTCTGCTTTTTCCTTATTATATAAAGATATAATATTCCTTATTACAAAAATTGTATATATGTCTTCCTACTTATAGTTTGCTTTTTGCCTGTCTTATGGTCTTATGTATTTTTATGGTTATAAGCTTTAAATTATTATACCCTAATATTAATATTTCCTTTGTATTACTGCTTATATGTTCTATGTAAAAAATAATTCTCTCCTTATTTAGATTTTTTTCTCCCAATTTCTCTTAATAGTGTTTTATAGTTTTATATGAAGAAGACTTGTATATCTTTCATTAATATTCCTAGGTATTTTATATTTTTGACACTATTGCAAACAGTTATCTTCTTTAAGCCCCACTTCTAATTGTTTGTTTCTGTTATAGAGAAGTAATACTAATTTTTGTATATTCATTTTGTATTAAATAGCAGCTTATTTTCCACTCAGGAAAACAGGAATTATTCTAAGTATTTTATACGAAGAGAACTTAATATAAGAGATTTGTAACAGGTGATAGAGGAATTGAAAATTGAAAGAGGAGAGGTAATGGGGCAACTCAAATTGTAAAAACCAGTGAGCTGTTTCCACCTCTAGACTGTAGGAATAAAAAAAAGAAGGTAGCATTACTGAAGCCCGGAGACCAGCATCACTCAGCCTAAGTGGAGCAGAGACAGCACGTGCAGTAGGGGCTAGAAAGAAATCAGTAGTTCCCTGAGATGCCACAGGGAGCAGAGAGAGAAAAACACCCTGGATCCACTCCCACCCCCACTATTATTCAGCCAGGCTCTTCCACTGGCTGAATGAGTGTAAATAGAAGCCATAGGCCAAAATAAGTTGCAAAATTTTGTTCCCTTCAATACAGTACAGGACAGGGGAGAAACAGAATGGATGGGGGATGGATAGGTAACTGACCAGATTATGTGTTACTTACTCTGATAATTTCTCTCTCTCCTTGAATACACACAATCATATCTTTGACAAATAATGGCAGTTTTATTACCTGCTTTTCAATCCTTTGAATATTTATTTATTTTCTTTGCCTTGTTGTACTGTCGATGTAGGTGGATTTTTAGGCTCAGAGACCATCAAGTCACTCTCCAGTCTTCTGGAGCTATCTGCAGGTTCTTCCTGGGTATCGCAAGCCCATCTGCAATAGGTAGGACTAACTGCCTACTTCATTTTTAGGATCAAAGGTTCATGTGATTTCAGAGCTGGAAGGGCTTTAAGAAGTTGCCTTGTATAGGCATTGGCAAGCTACTATTCTACAGCGCTTGGGCCAAATTTCACCTGCTACTTATTCTGTGAATAAAGTGTTACAGCTACACTTCTTTGATTATGTGTATCTGTAGCTGCTTTGGTGCTGCAATGGCACAGTCGAGTAGTTGGACAAAGACCACTTGGTCTTCTAAGCCCCAAATATTTGACTCTTTGCAAAATAAGTTTCCTACCCTTGATCTAGTCCACCCTCTTCATTTGACAGATGAGGAAACTGGTCACCATCCACAGCCACACAGCTATTAGTAGGGGATGTGGATTAGATCACAGACCTCCAGACTCTAGACTTGTGTTGTTTTCACTGTATTACATAATTATAAACTTCTCTGGATTCAATGTGGAGTCTGTGCTGCAAGACGGGGCAAGAGGGAAGTCCTATTGTGGAGATGGCCCGGGGCGGGGCCCTTAGTTTGGGGGCCAGCAGGGACTCAGGGGATGCAACTCTCCTGTCTGCCTGCCTTTCTCTCTGTTATGGATGAGATCATGGCAGTAACAGTTCTCCTTTGCCCTACAGCAGTAAAAAGAGAAAAAATGTGAAGAATGAGCCTCTTCTCTTGCGCAAAGGCCTCTCCCTCACATGCTGTGCCAGGATGATGTTACCTTAGCTTCCTCAAAGTACTGCACAATTTAGATTCATCAATTTCAACTTGAAAGTGTTGTGAATGTTATTGTTTGCTTGAAAGTTAAGATTTCCAAAGGACCTTGAATTATTATTTACTGTCCTTATGGCCATTATTCACAGCTCCCTAGACATAGAAAACATTCAATTAAGTTTTCAAGCAGTCTTGTTTGATGATGGATACAGGGAGGATTTCTACTGAAAAGGAATGACCTCATATTTACTTTTCTCAGTATTGAGGCCTCAGCTTTCTTCTGTTTGAAAAGACATAATTATTTAAAAAATGTTAAATGATTTTACATTTTTTTTTCTTATGTCCTTAATATCTCAGTCTCACTGTGGAGACTTCAAATGAAAAGACTGATTCTAGACTCCAAGTTTGTCTTTGTCCTCTGCTCTTTACCACTACATTGTTTGGGGATTTAAGTGCCAATTATCATAAAAGAATATTTACTTAACTAGATATTCCCATAAGTGAGGGTCTTACAGTAAGAGAGATAAAGAGCTTTATTTTCTGTTAACCTAAGCTTATTCTCTCTCTCTTTTTACTACTATGTAGGAGAATTCACTTTCTTAAAGTTCATTTCAAATCTTTCCTGCTTTGATTTCTTTGCAAAGTTATGACTTCAATCAGAATATTTTAGAACTCAAATGCTGGATTTAATTTTTTGAAACATTTATTTATAGAGTTAAGAGAATGGCTGTTTCTTTGTCTTCAGGAGCACATTCCTTTAGCTCTGATCTCATATCCTATCTTCCCCCATGGACAAACCCTGGAGAGGCGTCTGAGTAACATGGAGGTGGGTGCAGACCAGGTCACCCATCACTTCACAGGACTCCCATCACCTGACGTTATCATCCTCTGAACCATCTTCCTCAGTTATATCTGTTGAGGGAGATGAGAATGGTTTGCTGTATTATTGTTTTCTAAGTCTGGAACATATAAAACTGCTTCTGACACCATGGTTCCAGAAAGCAGGCTGGATGCTTTACCTCAAAACAGGGAAAGGGGGAACAAGTGATGCTAAGTTGAGCACAAAATCTAGTGTCCTCTTCTCCCTCTTTGATGTGGGTCCCCATAGCCAACACCTGAGCGTTTGATTCCCTATGAGCTGTGTAATGAAAAAGTCTAGGTTTTGCCCATCTACTAATGAAATGAGGGCAGTTACAGTGATATACAAATTTCTACCTCTTAAAGTTCCTACTCCTAGACCAAACAAAAGTTAGTTAATTCTTTGCCCCTTGTTCCTCCTTGTTGATTTTTGAGACTCCCCAGTGGCCTGTATGTCTCAGTCCTGTCTGTCGTCCACAGCTCCTCTTGACAGAAGAAGGGTGCCACAGTATCTCCCCTGCAGGACTCATGGGGTTCTGCTGGGGAGATAGCCTCACAGCCCAGTCTCACTCAGAGGCTGCCTTCTCTTTGCAACACGGGTTCTGCTGGTCAGATAATCACTGCTGAAGTCAGGCTGCCAAGAGCCCAGTGCTATTTGCCACTCAGCTGCAGGACTGGGGGAACTGCAGTGCTCTAAGTGGACAGACGGTGAGAGGAAAAGGACAGGTTTCTCTTATGCTGCGCACTTGTACCAGTGCCCCTCCCAGTGTTGCCATCCTCCCAACCTGCTTGACCCAACAATTTGCTTTTAGGTGAACCCTAATTAAGATCTTTCTGGCTTTGTAGAAGATTTCAACCTGTTTGTCCACAAGATCATGACGTTTTGAACTGAGAGAACATTCTTTCTTGCTGAATGATACTTGGTTGGAGACTAGAAATATTAGATTTCTTTTTTTCACACTTAAAACATTTTTTTTGAATTGAAGGATAATTGCTTTACAGAACTGTTAGTTTCTGCCAAACATCAACATGAATCAGCCATAGGTATACATACGTCCTGTTCCTTTTGAGCCTCCCTCCCTCTTCCCTCCCTATCCTACCCTTCTAAGTTGTTACAGGGCCCTGGGTTGAGTTCCCTGAGTTATACAGCAAACTCCCATTGGTTATTGTAATATAAGTTTCCATGTTAATCTCTCCCCACATCCCACCCTCTCCTTCCCCCTCACCCATGTCCGTAAGTCTGTTCTCTTTGTCTGTGTCTCTGTTGCTGTCCTGCAAATAATTTAATCAGTACCGTTTTTCTAGATTCCATAGATATATGCATTAATATGCAATATTTGTTTTTCTCTTTCTGAGAAGTGTCAGATTTCTTAATGATCTTTTCCATCCATGGGCTGACATTTCCCACTTTTGCATTCCCAGTGCTCCTCCCCATTCAGGGGATTCACACATATCCAGAGAGCTTAGCAGAAGCAAGTAGAAAAGTTAGTTACATCAGCTGTATACCCAGGTGAAGCCTGGGGCTGGTATGGGCCAGGAGCCAGGGCTAGGACCTCTGACTCAGAGGACAGCAAATGCTTAAAAAAAAAATTTTTTTTATTGAAGTATAGTTGATTTACAATGTAGTGTTAATTTCTTCTGTATAGCAAAGTTATACACACAAACATATTTTCTTTCTCATATTGTTTGCCATTATTGTTTGTCACAGGATATTGAATATAATTCCCTGTGATATATATAGTAGGGTTTCTCAGGTTGTACTGGTGGTGAAGAATCCACCTGCCAATGCAAGAGATGCAAGAGACATAGGCTTGAACCCTGGGTTAGGAAGATTCTTTTGAGGAGGAAATGGCAACCCACTCCAGTATTCTTGCTTGGAAAATTCAGAGGATCCTGGCAGCTGCAGTCCATGGGGCTGCAAAGAGTTGGACATGACTGAGCAACTGAACACAACAACAGCACAATACAGTAGGAGCTTGTTGTTTATCCATCCTGTATACAATAGTTTAGGGCTTCCTAGTTGGCTAAGTAGTAAAGAATCTGCCTGCCAATGAGATGTGGGTTCAATCCCTGGGTCCAGAAGATTCCCTGGAGGAGGAAATGGCAACCCAATCCAGTATTCTAGCCTGGGAAATCTCATGGGTGGAGGAGCCTGGCAGGCTACAGCCCATGGGGTCTCAAAGAGTCAGATATGACTTAGTAACTATACAATAACAACAATATAATAGTTTGCCTTTGATAATCCCAAACTAGACAGATGAATGGATAAAGATGTGGTACATATATTCAATGGAATATTACTCAGCTGTCAAAAAGAATGAATAATAATAATTATTATTATTATTAATAACTATAAATAATACCATTTACAGTAACATGGATAGACCTAGAGTTTATCATACTAAGCAAAGCAAGCCAGAAAGAGAAAGGCAAACATCATATGGTATCACTTGTATGTGGAATCTCAAATACAGTACAAATCAGCAGGAAATAAATATCTAGGAAACAGAATCACAGACATAGAGAGCAGACTTGGGACTGCCAAGGAGGTAGGTGTGGGGGAGGGAAGGACTCTGTGTTTAAGATGCTCACTTTGCCTTCTCTTGGTATCTCAAGATCCTGTGTTTCTATTGATTCCTTCATCACAGTCTTAGAAAGGGTTACATCATGTTACCTTGAAAAACAGTGTTGCTCTTGGAGAAAATGCTTAGAAGAAAACTGTTGCCCTTCCTTACCCAAGGCCCACATGTCAGTTACCTTCTGGACTACTTCACTGTATTCAGAACAGTATCCCTTCTATTTATCAGATTTGGTACTCTGAGTCTGATTTTTTGAACCAAATTCTTTACTCCTTTATGGACAATGGTTCTGAATTTTTAGTGCCATTGACCTCTTTGGAAGCCTGAGGGCCTTTCTTAGTGATTACCGTATTAAATGCATAACATGAAATGCATGAGTATAAAAGAGCCTAAATGTAATGAAATACAGTTAACAAAGTATTTTTTTTTAATTTCCTACTTCTTTTTTTAAACATTTAATAACAAGATCCAGTGCCGTGGTGGATTCATGTCAATGTATGGCAAAACCAATACAGAATTGTAAAGTAAAATAAAAAATAAATTAAAAAAAAAGATCCAGTGATGAGTCTAATAAACAATTTTAAAGTGGTGATAAAATGATATTTTGAATTAACAATAATTCTAATATGATGTGAAAATATCTGTGTTTTCTGTTGGTGACAAAGTCATGGGTAATGTTAACATTGCTCTGTTTGGGGCTTTCCAGGTGATACTAGCGGTAAAGAACTCACCTGCCAAGGCAGGAGCTATAATGTTGATCTGGTCTGTAGTAGAAGGAAATGCTTTGTTGCAGTTAAAGATTAGTGAAAATAAGCATGAATTATTTTTCTATCCAAGTTCACAAATCTGGGGTTCATGGATCCCTGGTTAATGTGTGAGCTCTGAGCAGGGTTCCCTTGGCCATTTCTGTGGTTTGGTCTTGGTCAAGGTCCCTGTGGTCCATTTAACATGCTGTGGTATCTTTGGCCCTTGGAGGGAATCAGACTTTCTGGCCCCCTGGTTCAAGCAGAATTTTTAGCCTTTTAGGAAACTAAAAGATACTAATTGGTACCTAGAAAGGGGTGCTACTTGGCTGACCAGCTAAGAACCCAACCCTCAAGGACAGATGGGCTTCGAATGAATAGGAGAGGAGGGCTGTACAGCTTCTTCTCTCTTGGGGAGCTTCTTAACCCAGCCTTGCCCCCTCGGAGGATTCCTGGGCCTCCTGGTGCTTAACTCAGGGCAGGGTGGACAGAGGCCATTCCATCCTCCTTTTGCAACCCCTGCATCCCAGAAAATCTGGCTGTATGGATGTTTCCTTGTGCCTCCCCACTTTGTGCCTTGCTGTATCCCTGTCATTGAAGGAGATCTCTCCCATCATGCTCTGTCAGAGTGAGCCATTTGCTTTATTCCTTCACTTGATTAAAACATCCGCCACCACCCTCCCCCCAAGAATGGCTACTGTTTATGTTGTGAATGTACACTAAAGTTATGGGAATATGTGTAATATTTACTTTAGACTATTACCAATCTTTCCACGCCACATTCAGATCCAACCACCTCCTTGGTGCCTCCCCTGGTATTTAAGATGCAGAAGACTCTCAACCTGGGTTCTCAGGCCTCCACAGTTCTCATCACATTCTGTGGTGAACAGATGGCTTCTCTGGTCTCTTCTTCCAGATCATAAGGCCTTTGAAGAGAGTGTTTAGGTGTTTATTTATTGATGCGTTCTCCCCAGTACCCAGCCCGGTTTCTTGCACACAGCATCTTATTGTATCATATTCTCATTAGTTAATTATTTAATATGCCACATGGTAAGCACATAAGAAATAGCATTTTGGGCAACATTTCAACTAAAAATAATGATTGATAACGTTTTGGTTGAATCAATATAAAATTTTCTTGAAAAAGCCTCTCTTCACTGTAATAAGCTATTTCTAGGGAGGGGTCATTTCTACCCACCTTTTTGTATCAGATTGGCCTAAGTGTAGCCCTCCTGACTTGATACAACCAAAGAATTCTTTGTTAATTTAATTGATCAGGCTATTTGCTAGGGTACATGTTAAAAGAAAGGCATCTCCTCCCTGTATACAGGTGAGGCTGTCATCCATCCCTACTCTAGGGATACCAACCATCCTAGTTTGTGGTGGGGATGTATTGGGGATAAGGCAGAAAGTAGGAGCCCTCTTGGCTCTTTGAGCCTAAACTGTGCTTCCCATCTCACTTCTACCAAAAAGTCATTGTATGGGGGTTATTGGATGTCTTCCCAATTATTATTAGGTTTTACTTTTATTTCCAGTCATCTATTTTGCAAACAAAAACAAAAACAAAACCTCCCTTAGGCCAGATTTTCTCAAGGAGGTCAGGTGAACAAGGAAGTTAGTTCAGTTCACTGATGTTATTTCTCATAATAGAACTTTTCTGGTCTTTCAGTTCAGATCAGTTCAGTTCAGTTGCTCAGTCGTGTCTGACTCTTTGCAACCTCATGAATCACAGCACGCCAGGCTTCCCTGTCCATCACCAGGTCCCAGAGTTCACCCAAACTTATGTGCATTGAGTCGGTGATGCCATCCAGCCATCTCATCCTCTGTCGTCCCCTTCTCCTCCAGCCCCCAATCCCTCACAGCATCAGAGTCTTTCCCAATGACTCAACTCTTTGCATGAGGTGGCCAAAGTATTGGAGTTTCAGCTTCAGCATCAGTCCTTCAACGAACACCCAGGACTGGTCTCCTTTAGAATGGACAGGTTGGATCTCCTTGCAGTCCAAGGGACTCTCAAGAGCCTTCTCCAACACCACAGCTCAAAAGCATCAATTCTTCGGTCCTCAGCTTTCTTCACAGTCCAACTCTCACATCCATACATGACCACTGGAAAAACCATAGCCTTGACTAGACGGATCTTTGTTGGCAAAGGTCTAGGTCTGCTTTTTAATATGCTATCTAGGTTGATCATAACATTCCTTCCAAGGAGTAAGCATCTTTTAATATCATGGCTGCAATCACCATCGGCAGTGATTTTGGAGCCCAAAAAAATAAAGTCTGACACTGTTTCCACTGTTTCCCCATCTATTTCCCGTGAAGTGATGGGACCAGATGCCATGATCTTCGTTTTCTGAATGTTGAGCTTTAAGCCAACTTTTTCACTCTCTTTCACTTTCATCAAGAGGCTTTTTAGTTCCTCTTCATTTTCTGCCATAAGGGTGGTGTCATCTGTATATCTGAGGTTATTGATATTTCTCCTGCCAGTTTTGATTCCAGCTTGTGCTTCTTCCAGTCCAGCGTTTCTCATGATGTACTCTGCATGGAAGTTAAATAAGCAGGGTGACAATATACAGCCTTGACGTACTCCTTTTCCTATGTGGAACCAGTCTGTTGCTTCATGTCCAGTTCTAATTGTTGCTTCCTGATCTGCATACAGATTTCTCAAGAGGCAGGTCAGGTGGTCTAGTATTCCCATCTCTTTCAGAATTTTCCACAGTTTATTGTGATCCACACAGTCAAAGGCTTTGGCATAGTCAAAAGAGCAGAAATCAATGTTTTTCTGGAACTCTCTTGCTTTTTCCATGATCCAGCAGATGTTGGCAATTTGATCTCTGGTTCCTCTGCCTTTTCTAAGACCAGCTTGAACATCTGGAAGTTCATGGTTCACGTATTGCTGAAGCCTGGCTTGGAGAATTTTGAGCATTAGTTTACTAGCGTGTGAGATGGGTGCAATTGTGCAGTAGTCTGAGCATTCTTTGGCATTGCCTTTCTTTGGGACTGGAATGAAAACTGACCATTTCCAGTCCTGTGGCCACTGCTGAATTTTCCAAATTTGGTGGCATATTGAGTGCAGCACTTTCAAAACATCATCTTCCAGGATTTGAAATACCTCAACTGGAATTCCTTCACCTCCACTAACTTTGTTCATAGTGATGCTTTCTAAGGCCCACTTGACTTCACATTCCAGGATGTCTGGCTCTAGGTGAATGGTCACACCATTGTGATTATCTTGGTCATGAAGATTTTTTTTGTATAGTTCTTCTGTGTATTCTTGCCACATCTTCTTAATATTTTCTGTTTCTGTTAGGTCCATACCATTTCTGTCCTTTACTGAGCCCATCTTTGCATGAAATATTCCCTTGGTATCTCTAATTTTCTTGAAGAGATCGCTAGTCTTTCCCAGTCTGTTGTTTTCTTCTATTTCTTTGCATTGATCACCGAGGAAGGCTTTCGTACCTCTCCTTGCTATTCTTTGGAACTCTGCATTCAAAGGGGAATATCTTTCTTTTTCTCCTTTGCTTTTCACTTCTCCTTTTCTTAGCTATTTGTAAGCCCTCCTCAGACAGCCATTTTGCTTTTTTGCATTTCTTTTCCATGGGGATGGTCTTGATCCCTGTCTCCTGTACAATGTCACAAACCTCCATCCATAGTTTATCAGGCACCCTGTCAGATCCAGTCCCTTAAATCTATTTCTCACTTCCACTGTGTAGTCATAAGGGATTTGATTTAGGTTGTAGCTGAATGGTCTAGTGGTTTTCCTACTTTCTTCAATTTCAGTCTGAATTTGGCAATAAGGAGTTCATGATCTGAGTCACAGTCAGCTCCCGGTCTTGTTTTTGCTGACTGTATAGAGTGTCTCCATCTTTGGCTGCAAAGAATATAATCAATCTGATTTCAGTGTTGACCATCTGGTGATGTCCATGTGTACAGTCATCTCTTGTGTTGTTGGAAGAGGGTGTTTTCTATGATCAGTGCGTTGTCTTGGCAAAACTGTATTAGCCTTTGTCCTGCTTCATTCCATATTCGAAGGCCAAATTTGTCTGTTACTCCAGGTGTTTCTTGACTTCCTACTTTTGCATTCCAGTCCCCTATAATGAAAAGGACATCTTTTTTGGGTGTTAGTTTTAAAAGGTCTTGTAGGTCTTCATAGTACCATTCAACGTCAGCTTCTTCAGTGTTAGTGGTTGGGATATAGGCTTGGATCACTGTGATACTGAATGGTTTGCCTTGGAAATGAACAGAGATCATTCTGTTGTTTTTGAGATTGCATCCAAACAGTGCATTTTGGTCAGGGGCGCTGGCCGAGAGGAGCTACCCCGCACCTGAAGTCAGGGGCAGTGGCCAAGAGGAGCAACCCCACATCCAAGGAGCTACTCCACGTTCAAGGTCAAGAAGGGCGATCTCATCCAAGTTAAGGAGCAGTGGCTGCACTTTGCTGGAGCAGATGTGAAGAGATACCCCACATTCAAGGTAAGAGACACCCAAGTGAGATGGTAGGTGTTGTGAGAGGGCGTCAGAGAGCAGACACACTAAAACCATAATCACAGAAAACTAGCCAATCTGATCACACGGACCACAGCCTTGTCTAACTCAATGAAACTAAGCCATGCCATGTGTGGGGCCACCCAAGATGAATGGGTCATGGTGGAGAGGTCTGACAGAATGTGGTCCACTGGAGAAGGGAATGGCAAACCATTTCAGTATTCTTGCCTTGAGAACCCCATGAACAGTATGAAAAGGCAAAATGATAGGATACTGAAAGGGAACTCCCCAGGCTGGTAGGTGCCCAATATGCTACAGGAGATCATTGGAGAAATAACTACAGAAAGAATGAAGGGATGGAGTCAAAGCAAGAACAATACCCAGTTGTGGATGTGACTGGTGATAGAAGCAAAGTCCGATGCTGTAAAGAGCAATATTGCATAGGAACCTGGAATGTTAGGTCCATGAATCAAGGCAAATTGGAAGTGGTCAAAAAGGAGATGGCAAGAGTGAACGTTGACATTCTAGGAATCAGTGAACTAAAATGGACTGGAATGGGTGAATTTAAGTCAGATGGCCATTATATCTACTACTGTGGGCAGGAATCCCTTAGAAAAAATGGAGTAGCCATCATGGTCAACAAAATAACAAGGCAGGAACTGGTTATTTCTGGGTCCCTGTCCATGATGCCATCAGAATTTTGTCAAAATCTCATCTCTAACCTAAACATCATGGAGGAGAACTATAACAGGAAATTGACCACATTCTGTTGATTACACAGGCAGCACTGTTTTCTGTTTGTTTTGGATTTTAGAACATCATGAAAAAAAAAATCACCCAATTTCATAATATGAATGGTATGAAGTTCTGTTTGCAAGCTCTGGACACTCATGGCAGGTTTGGGAGAGATTTGGAGATTTGTACAGTGAAAGGAGATCCAGATGGTGTGGGCTTTTCATGGTGGCACTTTTTGTGTCATAATGAGGAGAGAAGATGGGTTTACCAGTGTGGGATTGCTTTCCCAGATGAGGCAACAGGAAGAGTCCTAGAGCTGAACTGCTGTGTCCAGTTTTGCAATTGGCAGCTGCAGGCTCACCGTGGCATTTTTAGGTGACTTGCTTTTATTTCCTTTTTGCTAGAGCTGTGACCTGGTTTTATAATTTATCCTGCTGTGATATAAATGATATGGATGAAAATCCATTAATATCACAGAGAAAAATGCATGTACAGAATATTCATGGAATGGTTCTATAATATCTCAAATGTTTAAAACTTAAACATTTTTTATACAATAATCTATATTTTGGGTCCCTCCCCCTGCTTTGGAACACTATCCCTTCAGCATTAGGTATTAGCCATGGAATCTGGAGACTAGATTTACCAGCTGGCAGTATCTAGGGATTAACTCAGCAGTTTTTCGTGTAAAAGTTTCTTAGAATTTCTTAAATATTTTATAAGCCACGATTTTTCTCCAGCAATGTGTTATAGGAATCAGGCGAAACA
Source organism: Oryx dammah (assembly GCF_014754425.2). Classification (NCBI taxonomy): domain Eukaryota; kingdom Metazoa; phylum Chordata; class Mammalia; order Artiodactyla; family Bovidae; genus Oryx; species Oryx dammah. The sequence continues at coordinate 48,227,324 of NW_024070195.1, forward strand.
GATTGTAGTTGATAGAAAATGAGACATTGATCTCCAAGGACATAATTTTCCTCACCTGTAATAACTTGTTTTGAAGTCAGAGAGCTTTTAAATCAGTTCACCTTAACTACTCCTAGGAGAAAATATTTTGTTGAACTTCTATTCTTGTCTTTTTCTTCCAACATGAACTTATAAGTGTTTTTCAGAATATTGGTGAAGCTAAAAGACCAAATAGAATTCTAGAAATAAACCATCTTTGTCCTGTAAGAGATTCATTCATATGGAAATGGCTGAGAGGGAAAATGATGCACTTCTGCTCTGAGCTCTGCAGAAAATTAACTAGAGAGCACAAGACTTGTGCATCTAACTGTCTTTTTAGTGTCTCCTGTTGGATGTTGCAAAGGCAACCAGAAACCAGACTTGGGATCTCCTGTCTCATCTTATTACATTCCTCACATGGTGAGTGGTGTAACCCTTCACCCAGGGGCAAGTGGCAGAATAATGTATTGAATGGTTGAATTGTACCTTTTCTCCTCATGCTTCTCCTTTCCAGGTCACTTAAAAGAGGTGTGAGTTTGTCATATAGTGAGAGTGTCTCAGTGTGACTCCCAGCCTCAGGGATCCTGGCTGGGCTGAAGCAGTGTCTGAGGTCCAAGGCTGGCCTTTGGAAAGGCTTGCCTTTGGAAAGGCTTCAGCCAGTTATAGAGGGAGGAGCTGAGAAGGGGAAAGGTCTTGAGGACCAGCAGAGAGAAAGGGAGGGGAGAATCCTGTGAGGATCTCTGCAGGGGACCTGAGTGGCACTTGCAGGCTGTGTCCCCAGGAGGTGGTATCCCTCAGGGGAAAGAGTTCTTGTCCCTAAGGAGCTGAATTTAGCCCCACCAGGTTTCTGTGACCTGGGAGTAGTAACATCCTAGAAGCCAATAGATGTCGAAAACGAGCATCACGTACAGAGCCGTGGTAACTGTGCAGATGGAGGCTGCTGAACCAGGAGGCAGATTGCTGGAAACAGCCCTGGAGAAGGGCCCCTGTGGTCAAGAGAGAGCATGGTGGAGGGTGAGGCAAAGTACATGGACAGAGAACCTCTCAGTCCACAGGCCTGCCCTGCTGATCTGCTCAGCACACAGGTTTCTTGAAATAGATTGCTAGCTTGGTATCCATCACCCCTCAGGGAAATGGCCCTCCTCCTGAAAGTGAATGCATGGGCCTCATCTGCTCCTGTCCATCTCCTCCCAATTTCCCTTCCTGTCTTTTCCTCCTTCCCTTTAATGAAGTAAGTCCCAAACAGGTATGTGTTGAGGTCTGCCTGGGAAACAGGAGTCAGGCTCTGTCAACTAAGCCTCATTAAGAAAGGGAACAAGAGCAGCTTTCCAAGAGGACTGTTGAGAGGAATGCTCTCTTTGAAGCAGTTATCATGACTTTGGCTCCATGCACGATGGTCCCCAGGCTCGTCATGTCCTGACACTGGGACTCAGTGTCACTCACTTGTGGTAAACAAGCTGGGTTCCTGACCTCATCATGCCCTTGGCTTCCAGCTTGACCCTGAGTCCCTGGTCCCATGTGCTTGCCAGCTAGGCTCTCACCCACTCATTTCTCAGTGAACATACTCTTATACTCTTACCATAGCATCTCCCAAGAATGACAAGTAATTTTTAAAGGCTTAAGTAAGAATAAGTCTATCATAAGGACTTTTATTAAAAGTAGGAGGGAATTTTCAATTGAAAAAATATCAGTTAAAAAGTATTAGCTGTGCTTTTTGTTGTTCTTGAAGTTAATAACACATGGATGTGAACTTTAAATAGTTTATCATTTCAGTTCAGTTCAGTTCAGTTCAGTTCAGTCCCTCAGTTGTGTCCGACTCTTTGCGACACCATGGACCGCAGCTTGCCCAGCCTCCCTGTCCATCACCAACTCCCGGAGTTTACTCAAACTCATGTTCATTGAGTCAGTGATGCCATCCAACCATCTCATCCTCTGTCGTCCCCTTCTCCTCCTGCCTTCAATCTTTCCCAACATCAGGGTCTTTTCAAATGGGTCAGTTCTTTGCATCAGGCGGCCAAAGTATTGGAGTTTCAGCTTCAACAGCAGTCCTTCCTATGAACATTCAGGACTGATCTCCTTTAGGATGGAGTGTTTGGATCTCCTTGCAGTCCAGGGGACTCTCAAGAGTCTTTTCCAACACTACAGTTCGAAAGCATCAGTTCTCTGGTGCTTAACTTTCTTTACGGTCCAACTCTCACACCCATAGATGACTACCATAGCCTTGACTAGACAGACCTTTGTTGACAAAGTAATGTCTCTGCTTTTTAGTATGCTGTCTAGGTTGGTCATAACTTTCATTCCAAGGGGTAAGCATCTTTTAATTTCATGGCAACAGTCACCATCTGCAATGATTTTGGAGCCCCCCAAAATAAAGTCTCTCACTGTTTCCACTGTTTCCCCATCTATTTGCCATGAAGTGATGGGACCTGATGCCATGATCTTATTTTTCTAAATGTTGAGCTTCAAGTTTATGGTTTGAATATATATATAAATTTTTATTTGTGTACATGGTCAGTTGTGTCCAACTCTTTGTGACTCCATGGACTATAGCCCACAGGCCATAGCCCACAGGACAGGCTCCTCTGTCCATGCGATTTTCCAGAGGAGAATACTGAAGTGTGTGCCATTTCCTCCTCCAGGGGTTCTTCCTGACCCAGGGATCAAATCTGCACTTCTTCATCTCCTGCAAGAAACTGGAAGGTGATTCTTTACCACTATAAGTTAAAATATAGTCTCTGGCAGATGACAAAATACTCTTGACAGATGACACTGATTATTTATTGGTTCTATCTCTATCTTCTCCATCTGGGAATTCTTGCATTATTACATCCAAAATCTCTGTGATAGTTAATTATGTTCCACATACCAGTAAGTTTGCCATGAGGTTAATAAAATTTAAGCTCTAGGACTCCCACCTGTACTAGCTCTTCTAAGATTCAGTTCTAATTTTGTTACTATACTTTGTATAATTTTTCTTAAAAAAGAATTACTTCAGTTCAGATGCCACAAGGGCTGGAGCTGTTCCTGGTTCCTCAGGAAGGGCTTTTTCCCCTGGGTGGTAGTTGGGTCCACCGTTCCTACTGTGTTTTCTCTGAGGTGAGCTCAGGGCTCATGCCACTGCTGATCTCCTGCAACTCGTAGTTTTCAGTTCACTGATCCTTCCTCTGGGTCTCTCCCTGTGAGAACAAAGCTAGTCTTTACAAAACATATGCCAGCGATTCTGAAAATATTTTTGTTGTTTAAATAATGTAGTAACAAGTCTCCCTCTCATCCTATTCTATTCTCTAGAGGGAACCACTGTTCAGCATTTGTGTCCATCTTTCTGAATCTTCCTTTGCATTTGTAAACATGGATACTTCAAAATTTTTGCACTAAAATTGTATATTATGTTAGCAAACAATTATGCTATGTGTATCGCTCTGCAAATTTTTTATTTAGCAGTTTGTCTAGGATATTTGTCCAGTACACATAGACCTAACATTCTTTAGAAACTAGGTGATTCCTTGATCTGGATGTCCTTTTCCTTTCCTGAGTTAGGGAATTTTTCTGCTATTATTTCTTCAAATAAGTTCTGTGCCTCTTTCTCTCTCTCTCTTTTCCTCTGGGATCCCTGTAACACTTCATGTTGTCAGAAGTCTCAAACTATCTTCATTGTTAAAAAAAAATTCTTTTTTCTGTTTATTTTGGATGATTTCCTGGAATGAACCTGGAATTTCCTTGGATGAACCTGGAATGTTAGGTACATGAATCAAGGTAAATTGGAAGTGGTCAAACAGGAGATGGCAAGAGTGAACGTCAACATTTTAGGAATCAGTGAACTAAAATGGACGGGAAGGGGCAAACTTAACTCAGATGACCATCATATCTACTACTGTGGGCAAGAATCCCTTAGAAGAAATGGAGTGGCCCTAATAGTAAACAAAAGAGTCTGAAATGCAGTACTGGGATGCAATCTCAAAAACGATGGAATGATCTCTGTCCATTTCCAAGGCAAACTATTCAATATCACAGTAATCCAAATCTATGCCCCAACCACTAATGCTGAAGAAGCTGAAGTTGAACGTTTCTATGAAGATCTACAAGATGTTCTAGAACTAACACCCAAAAAAGATCTTTCCATCACAGGGGACTGGAATGCCAAAGTAGGAAGTAAAGAGATACTTGGAGTGACAGGCAAGTTTTGCCTTGGAGTGCAAAATGGAGCAGGGCAAAGGCTAACAGAGTTTTCCCAAGAGAACACATTGGTCATAGCAAACACCTTTTTCAAAAACACAAGAGACTCTACACATGAACATCACCAGACTGTTGATACCGAAATCAGATTGATTATATTCTTTGCCACCAAATGGAGAAGCTCTATACACTCAGCAAAAGCAAGACTGGGAGCTGATTGTGGCTCAGATCATGAACTCCTTATTGGAAAATTCAGACTTAAATTTAAAGAAAGTGGGGAAAACCACTAGACCATTCAGGTATGACCTAAATCAAATCCCTTAGGATTAAATAGTAGAAGTGACAAATACCTTTAAGAGATTAGATCTGATAGAGTGCCTGAAGAACTATGGACAGAGATTCATTACATTGTACAGGAGGAAGTGATCCCCAAGAAAAAGGAATACAAAAAGGCAAAATGGTTGTCCGAGGAGGCCTTGCAAATGACTGTGAAAAGAAGAGAAGCTAAAGGCAAAGGAGAAAAGGAAAGATATACCCATTTGAACGCGGAGTTCCAAAGAATGGCAAGGAGTCATATGAAAGCCTTCCTTAGTGATCAATGCAAAGAAATAGAGGAAAAATAGAATGGGACAGACTAGAGATCTCTTCAAGTAAATTGGAGATATCAAGGGAATATTTCATGCAAAGATGGGCTCAATAAAGGACAGAAATTGTATGGACCTAACAGAAGCAGAAGATATTAAGAAGAGGTGTCAAGAATACACAGAAAGTGAAAGTGAAGTCGATCAGTCATGTCCAACTCTGCAAGTCCATGGATTGTAGCCCACCAGGCTCCTCCGTCCATGGAATTTTCCAGGCAAGAATACTGGAGTGGGTTGCCATTTCCTTCTCCAGGGGATCTTCCTGACCCAGGAATTGAACCTGGGTCTCCCACATTGCAAGCAGACGCTTTACTATCTGAGTCACAGTTTACTTTTTTTTTTTTTTAACACAGAAGAACTATACAAATAAGATATTCATGACCCAGGTAATCATGATGGTGTGATCACTCACCAAGAGCCAGACATTCTGGAATGTGAAGTCAAGTCTGCATTAGGAAGCATCACTACAAAGAAAGGTAGTGGAGGTGATGGAATTCCAGTTGAGGTATTTCAAGTCCTAAATAATGATTCTGTTAAAGTTCTGCACTCAATATGCCAGTAAATTTGGAAAACTCAGCTGGGACCACTTGACTGGAAAAGGTCAGTTTTCAGTCCAATCCCAAAGAAAAGCAATGCCAAAGAATGTTCAAACTACCACACAGTTGCACTCATCTCACATACTATCAAAGTAATGCTCAAAATTCTCCAAAACAGGCTTCAATAGTACGTGAACTATGAACTTCTCAATGTTCAAGCTGGATTTAGAAAAGGCAGAGGAACCAGAGATCAATTTACCAACATCCGTTGGATTATCGAAAAAGCAAGAGAGTTCCAGAAAAACATTTATTTGTGCTTTCTGACTACACCAAAGCCTTTGAATATGTAGATCATAACAAGCTGTGGAAAATTCTTCAAGAGATGGGAATACCAGATCACCTTACCTGCCCCCTGAGAAATCTGTATGCAGATCAGGAAGCCGGACATGGAACAACGACTGGTTCCAAATTGGGAAAGGAGTACATGAAGGCTGTATATTGTCACCCTGCTTATTTAATTTATATGTAGAGTACATCATAAGAAATGCTGAGCTGGATGAAGTGCAAGTTGGAATCAAGATTTCTGGGAGAAATATCAATAACCTTGGATATGCAGATGACACTACTGTTATGGAAGCGAGGAAGAACTAAAGAGCCTCTTGATAAAATTGAAATAGTGAAGAAGTTGGCTCAAAACTCAACATTCTGAAAACTAAGATCATGGCATCCGGTCCCATCACTACATGGCAAATAGAGGGAAACAATGGGACAGTGAAAGACTTTATTTTTTTGGACTCCAAAATCACTGCAGGTGGTGACTGTAGCCTTGAAATTAAAGATGCTTGCTCCTTGGAAGAAAAGCTATGACAAACCTAGACAGCATATTAAAAAACAGAGACATTGCTTTGCCAACAAAGGTCTGGCTAGTCAAGGCTGTGGTTTTTCTAGTAGTCATGTATGGATATGACAGACTGTAAAGAAAGTTGAGTGCTGAGAAATTGATTCTTTTGAATTGTGGTGTTGGAGAAGACTCTTGAGAGTCCCTTGGACTGCAAGGAGATCAAACCAGGCAATCCTAAAGGAGATCAGTCCTGAATGTTCATTGGAAGGACTGATGCTGAAGCTGAAACTCTAACATTTTGGCCACCTGATGCGAAGAACTGACTTATTGGAAAAACCCTGATGCTGGGAAAGATTGAAGGCAGGAGGAGAAGGGGATTACAGAGGATGAGATGGTTGGATGGCATCACCGACCTGATGGACATGAGTTTGAGGAAGCTCCAGGAGTTCATGGACAGGGAAGCCTGGCATGCTGCAGTCCATGGGGTCTCAAAGTGTTGAAAACGACTGAGCGACTGAACTGAACTGGGTAATTTCCACTACTCTGTCTTCTGAATCAGTTATCCATTCCTCTGTCATCAAATCTACTGTTGATTCCTTCAAGTGTGTTTTTAATTTCAGATTTTGTGTTCTCCAGGTCTGTTTGGTTCTTTATATTTTTTAACTTTTTGTTAAACTCCCTGTTTTCATCTGTTTTTCTCTGGAGTTCATCGAACATATTCATGATCCTTACCTTGAGTTATTTATTGGGTATTTACCTGTCTCTACTTTGCTAGCTTTTCTTCCAGAGTTTTGTCTTGTTTCTTCATTTGGAGTATATTTCTCTGTGTACCCATTTTCTTCATCACTTGGGTTTATTTATGTTTTTGATGTGTTGATTATATTTCCTGATCTTGGAGAAGAAGCCTGCCAGGAGCCAGCATGAGGAATCCCACCCATGACAAGGTCATGCGGAGAGGCCTGATGGGCAAGGTGAGTCAGGCCTCAGGGTTTCCCCTGGAATTTCCTGAGCATGTACCTCCAAAACCAGAATCTGCCTGCCTTATTGTACTGTGCTTTTCCACTCTTCTGACACACTCTGGAAAAAGTTAACTCAGGGCTTTAGTCTTCTGCATTTGAAAGGGATGTTTCAGTTCAAATCCCCTCTGATAACTCTCTAGCTTGCCTAACAGGTTCCCCTGGACTTTTTACAGCTTGTGAATTGCTTACAGCCCCCCAACCATGAGAGGCACAAAGCCTAAAGCATCTTAAAGATACAGAACCTTTTCTAAAGAGCCTAAAATCATATTGGTGACAGATTTCACTGTTGACTCAATGATTGGCTGCCAGGCCTCCATATGCTTTATCTTTTAGGCACCTGGGAGGATATTAATCAATGTAATCGGGATATGGAAAAAGGTATATAGTAGTTTTGATGTTAGCAACACTAAACTTTTGAGTTAATTACTTTTCTTTTTTTTATAAATCACTGTACTCCTTTTACTTGTTATAAATTGCTATATCTTTGCTATGTAAGAATGTAACTTTATTTAGTGCTTTCTGAGAGTGGCACCAGACTTTGGGAAGATCAACACAAATAAGTCTTCTGGTTGACAAACCCTTATCAGAAAAAAGGCTGTAAAATGTTAATTGGCCCTTTTGGCCGGAAGATGATGTAAATCACCTAAGACTTGTGTATACAACTAGGTATGCAGAGAGAAAAGCCTGGTTTTGATAAGAGTCTGGGCTGCTAATGCTGCATAATTTTGTAGTACCTATTGATCTCTATGTACAATCAAAAAGGTATAAAAGGCCTTTCTAGACATTAGAGGCTGGGCCAGTCATTGGAAGGACTGGTTTCCCCGTGTCTCCTCTTTACTCTAATTTCAGGTTGAATTCCCATCTGGGGCATGGAGGCTCACCATGTCTACTTACTTGCTTTTAAGTTCCGTGAAAGAGAGAGCCCAAGGCAGGGCACTCTCCGATATTCAAACGGGCACCGGTGGCCTAACGTAGATGGTGCAGGCTCCTTGTCTGGAACTTTATTGGCTTTCCACGTAAACCAAGTTATTCAGCCTCTTTTCTCCACTAAATTTTCCTACTATACTATTATTTCCTAATCTTATATTTCTAAATAAATAAGTTTTTTCCTCGCCTACTCCATCTCCCCTTTGAATCACCCTGGATCCACTGGGGCTGGACCCCAGCAGAAGCCTTCTGTAGGAGGCATCCAATGGGACCCTGCAGCACACTGTGGTCAGCAGAACTGAGTTTGTTAGGGGTACCTCCAGAGTGGGATGCTTGTGCCCTTCTGTTATTGCCAGCCTGACTACTGTGGATGTGCTATGATCAGGGCTGGCCCCTGCCCAGTTGCCTTACAGGTCCACCTCCTGTGGTGGCTGCCAGTCTGCTAGTGGGTAGGGCTGATTCATGACACAACTTTCTATTTGGCTCTGGAGGCCCTAGAGCTGATGCTGGCTTGCTGGTGTCTGGGTCTGTGTCCTGGGGGTTCTGCCTGTGGAATGTGGAGTATCCTCAGGCTGGTGTGGGCCTCCTGGTGGGCTGGGCTGCATGCCCAATGAGTGGGTGCACATCCTGGGCATGCCAGCCTGATGGTGGATGGGTAAGCACCTGGCACGAATAGCTAGAAGGAGGACTCTGAAGTGGAGTTTCCCAGCACCAGAGGGTCTCAGGGCAGATTGAGCTCTCAGAAATGCCTTCTTTCCCAGGGAGAGTCTGAGCTGCCTCCTGACTCTTGGGAGGCTCTCCAAGAGCAGCAAATGTGTCTGACACAGACTCTTTTTACATTACTGCTTCTGTGCTGGGACTTGGAATTTGTGAAATTCTGTGTGTGCCTTTGAGAGCAGAGCTTCTGGTTCCCAGTGCCTCTGGCTCTGTCATGCATAGATTTCACTGGCTTTCAAAGCCAGATATTCTGGGGACTCAGTTTCCTAGGCAAGAGCCTGGGAATCCAAAGTGGGGCTTGGACTCCTTGCTCTTTGGGGAGAACCTCTGCAGTTGTGATTACCCTCCCATTGGTATTTTGGTTTTCTGTGAAGATGCTTATCCAATTCATCTATCTGGACACCAATATCAGGCTCCTTGATTACTGTGGATTTAAAAAATATTCTGAAGTTATATTTGTCTTCTGACTTTGTTCTTTCTCAAATGCATTTTGGCTATTCTATGCCTTTTACATTCACACATGGATTTTAGAATAAACTGGTGGATTTTCAGCAAAAAAAAAAACCTTGTTGGAATTTTAACTGTGATTACATTGAACCTAAAGATCAATTTTGGAAGAACTGGCATCTGAAAAAATTGAAACTTTTGATTTATAAACATGGTTCATTTTTCCATTTATTTATCTTTTAATGTATTTTAGCAATATTTTTTTCATTTTCAGAGTACAAGTTTTATTTACCTTTTGACCAGTTTATCTCCAATTATTTCATATTTTGATGTTACTCTAAATGGTTCAGTTCAGTTCAGTTCAGTTGCTCAGTCATGTCCAACTCTTTGTGACCCCATGGAATGCAGCACACCAGGCCTCCCTGTCCATCACCAACTTATGGAGTTTACCCAAACTCATGTCTGTTGACTCGGTGATGCTATCCAACCATCTCATCCTCTGCTGTCCCCTTCTTCTCCTGCCTTCAATCATTCCCGACATCAGGGTCTTTTCAAATGAGTCAGCTCTTCACATCAGGTGGCCAAAGTATTGGAGTTTCAGCTTCAACATCAGTCCTTCCAATGAACTCTAAATGGTATTTTTTGTTAATTACAATTTCAATTTGTTTATCGCTAGTATAATAGAAGTATAATTGATTTTTTATTTGCTCTTTTTTCCTATAACAGTGCTAAACATTTATTAGTTTTTATAACTTTTCTGTAGTTTCCTTGGAATTACCTACCTAGATACTCATGTATGTAGTCTGCAAATACAAAGAGTTTTACTTCTTTTACAGTCTAGATGACTTTTACTTGACATATTGCACTGGCTGGATTCTCTACTACAGCTTTGAATAGAAGTAGTGAGAATGACATATCCTTTCTTATTTACAGTGTTAGAAGAAAAGTACCTAGTCTTTCACCATTAAGTATGATATTATCAATAAGTATTTATAGATTCTCCTTTCTTCCTAATTTTCTGAGAATTTTTAAAAAAATCAGGAATGGATGTTGAATTTTGTCAAATGTTTTTGCTATGTCCATTGAAATAACCATATTCTTTTTTAGTGTGTTGATATGGTCAGTTACACTGATTGATTTTTGCCTGCTGGGATTTTGATTGGTATTTTATTAAATATTAAGAAGAAGGGTTGATATCTTTCCAATAATGAGTTATGAAATTTATGAAACTTGACAACGTTTTGCAGTTTTCTGTGTAGAGGTCTGGCACATATTTCTTCCTCTCCCTCTTTCCTTCCCTCCCTCTTATCTTTCTTTTTTTGTTTGAACTCTTTAAGAGTAGATTGCCTACATACTCGTTTTAAAATATGTCCACCTGTTTTTAGCACTCCTTCCATCAGAAGTAGTTTCAAGCCCCCTTCTCTTGAATTTTGGTTGGTCTTAGTGACTTGGTTATGAGAATGGAATGCAGCAGCTGATGCCATGTGGCTTTTCAGGCTATTTCTGAGAAAGCCAGATCTCATTAAGCACATTCTCTTGCATTCTGACATTATATTCTCTTACATTATATTATCTTTTGTGATTCAGCCTTTACTCTGGTGCCTGGAACCAGATTCTAAATATATTTAAAATAATTTTTAAAATAGTAACTTGTTCTGCCTCTGAGGACTTGACAAAGCTGGAAGTTATGGGCTGGGGGTGGGAGTGGGTGAGAGACAGAGAGTGGGAGAAAACTTTGTGAAGGAAATATTTCTACTATAATTCAACACTGGGAAAACAAAGACCCGCAGAGGGTAAACTACTTGCTCATGTAAAGGTAGACCCACAAGTGAAGCCCCCAGGCCATATCTGGCTCCAATGTTCTGGTCCTTCCTCACTATGCCAAAGAGAATAGGATTAATATGTCATATCTTCCTGGAGGACATTTTATTTGAGTATTTTAAATATTAAATTATACATGATATATTATTGAGTATAACAAACAACTTACCATCTTTTAAAAAGACAAAACCAGAGATTTCAAAGAAATATCATCCTTGCAGCTTCTTATTTTGGACTATAACTCCAAAATTATCAATTTACCTCTTCTGTCTTGGTAGGAGCTTTAAAGATATTTCTGATCCAAGAGAAAAAATGAAATCTATTGTGCCATGCTTGCTTTGCTGGGCACCGATCACACAATTCTAAAATTACTAATACATTTTTGGTTGTCAGTACATGCCAAACACGATGCTTCTCATTCTTCCTCACTTGTATTTACTACCTTCCTACAAACTAGACAATATTATATCCTATTTTAGGTGAAGCCACTGAGTCTCAGGCTAAGCAGTTTGCCTACATTTTCACAGACAGAGCAGGGATCCAATGTTAGGTCTGTTTGTTTCCAAGGACTCTGCTCCTAATCCCTAATATTGCTTAAGCAAAGAATTCTTGAACTGGAGCTCCTTGTAAGATGCATAGGGGTGGAAATGTTAGTTGTAGTTGTGGGCAATACTTGATTAGCTCAGTGAAAGAATTAGTTGCTCAGTTGTGTCCTTCTCTTTGCGACCCCATGGACCTTGCCAGGCTTCTCTGTTCATGGAATTCTCCAAGCAAGAATACTGGAGTGGGCTGCCATTTTCTCCTCCAGGATATCCTCCCAACCCAGGGATGGAACTCAAGTCTCCTGCATTGCAGGCAGATTCTTTACTGTCTGAGCCACCATAGTGTAATTCTGCATTCCAGCACGGTCTACAGGGGGACTATTCTATGCAAGTTAGATCTCTAATCTCTCAGGATAGAACTCATTATGGCTTCAGAATGCAGCCCTCAGCTCCTCTTTGACTGGCCAGCCAGTTTGCAGTGAGGTCTCATACCTGGCTGTGCATCTGCACAGCCATCTGTAGTGTGAGATGTCAATCATTCTTACCTTAGGGACACCATGCAATTTCAGTTTAGGAAAATTACTGTCCTGCAGAAGGATAAAGCAGAATGCCAGTGGTAAAGATATTTTAATAACATGTCTTACTTTCCTAGATATATGGATCATAAACTTAGAATTTTAAAGTACGTGAATAATCTCCCAGCCTCTGAAAGCAGTTTATTTTATGCCTAACAGATCACTGGCTCGTATGCCCTCCTTCCTAGGACACTGTCTTATCAAGTCTGACAGTCAAGGTTTGCAGGCCAAATAAAACCACAGTGTCTCCGGGATAAATAAATTGCTCAAATCAGCTCTTTGGTCACTCCGTGAGTGTCTGGCTTTGGTCACTGTGGTTGTGGCAGAGAGTGGGCAGTGGTGAACAGGGCTAGGATGAGCCGTAACCTGTCCTTTCTTAGAAAGGACACTGGTTTAGTGGGGTGGTGAATCTTCTAGTTGATGATTTATTTTTTCAAAAGACCTGAAACTGTTACATGTACCACTCCCTCACTTTCTCTCCTGTGATTAAGTGACTATGGTCTCAACAGCTTTATCTCCCATGAACATCCAAGCAACACACTGATTTTCAGCTTCATTTGTGTCCTACATCACAAATGTCGAGAGACAGTGTCCACAGTGAGGTTTTATTTTAATGTCTAGTGATGACTCTCGAAGCTGAGGGGACTCGACAGGTCAGGAGACCCAGGGCTACTTCTTGTTCAAGATTTGCAGTTTGTGCTCATTTGAATGAGTTTTCATTATTTCCTGCTCCTATTGCAGAATTCACAGCCTGCAGTTATATAAATGGAAACTACTTCTGGTGACAGGATGTGTGTGACCTTCCTCCTCAGAGCTGGCCCTTTCCCCAATCTCAATGAATGGGGCTGTCATCTTCCTAGCCACTCATGCCAGAACCTAGGAGCCATCTTAGGCCTTCTGCCCCTTTGGCTGTACTCAACCCATCACCACGTCCTTTTCTTTAGTCCTGAAATAACCCCATCAGCAGCCTCCCTGGAGCCCTCCTGGTGCTCCTTCTCAGCAATAGTCTCTACACCATAGCCAGAGTGATGTTCTCAAGTTATGAATGCATTGGCACAACTCATAAATATATGTTTAGTGCCTACTGTGTGTAAGGAATACAGTGGGGAGTAAAATAAAGCTCTTCCCTCATTAAAATGCACAAGGAATTGTGTGTTAGATCCCCAACTGCTCCTCCCCTACCCCCTTGAAACACTTCCATAGATTTCTAAGTGTTCTCAGGTAAAAACCCAATATCTTTCCAGGGGAATTCAAAATCATGTCGCCATCCCTTCAGCCTCACTTTTGTCAACATTCACTTCATTCTAACCTCCCTGCCTGTTGCTGCTCCTCAATTATGCCAACCACCTGCCATTCTCAGGCCTTTGCATGTGTTGCCCTTCTTGTCCAGAATACATTCAGCCTTTGAAACGGAAGACTTTCTGGGTCCACCAGACTAGGCCGCATCCTTGAATTCTATGCTTTCATAGTAACATAAGAACTTTTGTGGTAGTCATCACAGTTATTCTTAGGATTAATTAGTGACTTGACCTCCACAAGTCTTTAAGCCCCATGAATTTTTTAAAAATTGAAGAATAGTTGATTTACACTGTTGTATTAGTTTCAGGTGTATGGCAAAGTGATTCAGTTTACACACACACACACACACACACACACACACACACACATATGTGTATGTATATATATGTATTCTTTTTCAGATTCTTTCCCATAGAGGTCATTCCAGAAGTTTGAGTAGAGTTCCCTGTGCTATACAGTGGATCCTTGTTAGTTATCTATTTTGTACAGTGAAAGTGAAAGTGAAATCTCTCAGTCATGTCCAACTCTTCGACCTTATGGACTGTAGCCCATAAGGCTCCTCCATCCATGGGATTTTCCAGGCAAGAATACTGGAGTGGGTTGCTGTTTCCTTCTCTAGGGGATATTCCTGACCCAAGGCTTGAACTCAGGCCTCCCACAATGCAGGCAGACTCTTTACCACCTGAGCCACTGTAGTAGTAGGTATATTTTATATTAATATATATATTGTAATATATACATATAGTTGTTGTTCAGTCGCTAAGTTGTGTCTGACACTTTGTGACTCCATTAACTGCAGCATGCCAGGCTTCCTTGTCCTTCTCTGTCTCCCTGAGTTTGCTCAAACTCATGTTCATTGAGTCAGTGAGGCCATCCAGCCATCTCATCCTCTGTCGCCCACTTCTCCTTTTGCCCTCAGTCTTTCCCCATATCAGGGTCTTTTCCAATGAGTCAACTCTTTGCATCAGGTGTTTCAAATATTGGAGCTTCAGCTTCAGCACCAGTCCTTCCAATGAATTTTCAGGACTAAATTTCCTTTAGGATTGACTGGTTTGATCTTCTTGCTATCCAAGGGACTCTCAAGAGTTCTCCAGCAACACTGTTCAAAAGCATTAATTCTTTGGTGCTCAGCCTTCTTTATGGTCCAACTCTCACATCCTTACCTGACTACTGGAAATACTGGAGAAACCATAGCTTTGACTAGATCGACTTTTGTTGGCAAAGTGATGTCTCTGTTTTTTAATATGCTGTCCAGGTTTGTCATAGCTTTTCATCATAGTATATATATTTTATATATAGTAGTATGTATTTGTTAATACCAGACTGCTAATTTATCCCTCCCCCATTGGTAACATAAGTTTGTTTTCTACATCTGTGAGTCTGTTTCTGTTTTGTAAGGAAGATTTTTGTTCATCATTTTTTAGCTTCAGAGGCCAGTATACATCATGGGTAATAAGAACTTAAAATGACATTTTAAAAATGCATCATTTGAACAAATGGACTGGGTCTTATGGAGTGGGTCTGCACTTACTGATTCAGTCTGGGTAGGCCACATACGCTGATGGTGTCTGAGAGCTCAGGATCTTGAAATGCTTGTACCTATGAAGACAATCCCTCTCCTCTAATGATTAGCAAATTATTCACCCTCTGAATTCTTCAGTTTTGGCACCAATATCAACAGGCTGTTATAAGGAATAAATGGGACATTGACACAAACCACTCAGCATAGTGACTGGAATGTGGTAAACAGTAAGTGCTAGTCAAAATGATAGCAATACATTGTTATCATTTAGCATAGCTTCTGTCTACACACTTAAGTAGCAGCTCTGGTCTTTACTGCTGTCAGTGAGTCATATGTGAATGAAGTGTCCCTTGGGGGAGAAAGCCTTCAGAAATCCCAAGTGCCCTTCTTAGTATTCTGTACTCCACTTCCATGCAGGAGGATTTGCCCTGGGAACAGAGATCACTGCTGTTCTCCAATATTCATCCTCTCCTCTGTTGTAATAAAAAAATTTAAGGACCCACACTGCCCAGAATAAAGTCCATGCTTACTAGTCTCTGTTGCATCTGATATGTCTGTTTGACTAATTTCTGGCCAGTGGGGTAATGTCTGTGGCAGTTCTGAGGACATTCTTCAAGAGACAGCTGGTGTGTACCCCCACCCTTTTAAAATTATTTCCCTTTCTAGCTGGAATGCTGGCTGGACCCAGAGCTGCCTTCTGTAACTATGATGTGACTGGGCCTGGAGATCCTGTGAGGCATAGCTACAGGGCAGAGCCTGGGTTCCCAGGGCCTCTGAGGTTGGAGACTTGCTCTGTAGAGTAGAGCCATCACATGACTCTGATCTTTCTCCCTCCCAGTTTTTAAATCAGGGAAAAACAAACTTCTGCTTTGCTCAAGCCACCATCATAGGAGGCTTTATTTGCAGCTAAACTGAATTGTAGGTGATACAGTTCTGTACTATAAGACATGGAAGGAACAAGAATGTCCTTGTCTTCTTTCCAAGCCCTGGCAAATACTGATTCTGACTCCTGTTTTCCTCTGAGACTTGACAGCACAATGCAAGGACCAGACTTTAGCACTGTAGAGTCTGGAAGAGTCTTTCTATGCCTTTCCACGCCCAGGTGCAGATCAGAGTCCCAGCACCTTATCTGGCTTCTTCACTCATTTATTCAGACCACAGATATTTTTCTGTTATGCACCATGGAGCAGGCACTGTCCCAGGTACTTGGGGTTCATCAGTAGGTTAAGCAGCTGAAGTGGGTTGTATTTGAAATGATTTCTCTTGTTTCAGAAAGGAGAGCAAAGAGGAACTGCTAGAACAGTTATATTTCTGGTTGTTATTTCAATCTCAAGATTTTTTTTGGTTTTAGGGTGAATTTAGTGGTGAGACTTACAGTTAACACAGATAATTTCTTTAGCTTTTAATGTTTGTGAAGACAAGTAAAAGTAGCTCTTTTTGATGTTTCATGGTCAGAAATTTTGTCATCATAGGTTAAGAGGAAGCTTGAATGATAGGCCATAGGTCTTTTTAATTTCATTTTAAATTTATTTTTTTAATTGAAGGATTATTACTTTACAGAATGTTGTTGTTTACTGTCAAACCTCAACATGAATCAGCCATAGGTATACATATATACATATCCCCTCCCTTTTGAACCCCTCTCCCATCTCCCTCCCCATCCCACCTCTCTAGGTTGATACAGAGCCTCTGTTTGAGTTTCCTGAGCCATACAGCAAATTCCCATTGCCTATCTATTTTACATATGGTAATAAGTTTCCATGTTACTCTTTTCATACATCTCACCCTCTCTTCCCCTCTCCTTGTGTCTGTAAGTCTGTTCTCTATATCTGCTTCTCCTCTGCTGCCCTGCAGATAAATTCTTCAGTACCATTTTTCTAGATTCCGTCTATATGCATTAGTACATGACATTTATTTTTACCTTTCTGACTTATTTCACTCTCTATAATAGGCTCTAGGTTCATTCACCTCATTAGAACTGAATCAAATGCATTTGCTTTTATGGCTGAGTTATAGTCCATTAAGTTTACGTACCACAGCTTCTTTATCCATTCCTTTGTCGATGGACCTCCAGGTTGCTTCCATGTTCTAGCTATTGCAAAGTGAAGTGAAGAAGAAGTGAAAGTCGCTCAGTCATGTCCAACTCTGCAACACCACGGACTATACAGTCCATGTAATTCTCCAGGCCAGAATACTAGAGTGGGTAGCCGTTCCCTTCTCCAGGGGATCTTCCCAACCCAGGGATCGAACCCAGCTCTCCTGCATTGCAGGCAGATTCTTTACCAGCTGAGACATGAGAGAAGCCCAAGAAAACCAGAGTGGGTAGCCTATCCCTTCTCCAGTGGATCTTCCTGACCCAGGAATCAAACTGGTGTCTCCTGCATTGCAGACAGATTCGTTAGCAACTGAGCTATGAGGGAAGCTACTGTAAACAGTTCTGCAATGAACAATGGGATACATGTGTCTTTTCCAATTTCGGTTTCCTCAGGGTATATGCCTAGGAGTAGGATTGCTGTGTCATACGATGCTTTATTCCTACTTTTTAAAGGAATCTCCGTACTGTCTTCCATAGTGGCTGTATCAATTTACATTCCCACCAACAGTGCAAGGTGTTCCTTTTTCTCCACACCCTCTCCAGCTTTTACTGTTTGTAGACTTTTTGGTGTTGGCCAGTCTGACCGCTGTGAGGTGATATCTCATTGTAGTTTTGATTTGCATTTCTCTAATAATGAGCAGTGTTGAGCATCTTTTCATGTGTTTGTTAGCCATCAATATGTCTTCTTTGGAGGAATGTATGTTTAGGTCTTTTACTCACTTTTTGATTAGATTGTTTATTTTTCTGGAAATTAATCCTTTGTCAGTTGTTTCATTTGCTATTATTTTCTCCCATTCTGAGGGTTGTCTTTTCAGCTTGTTTATAGTTTCCTTTGCTGTGCAAAAGCTTTTAAGTTTAAACAGGTCCCATTTGTTTACTTTTTATTTACATTACTCTAGGAGGTGGATCAGAGAGGATCTTGCTTTGATTTATGTCAACTAGTGTTCTGCCTATGTTTTTCCTATGAGTTTTCTGGATTCTGGCCTACATTTAGGTTTAATCCATTTAGAGTTTATTTTTGTGTATGGTGTTCTCCAAGCCAGGCTTCAACAATACGTAAATGGTGAACTTCCAGATGTTCAAGCTGTTTTTAGAAAAGGCAGAGGAACCAGAGATCAAATTGTCAACATCCACTGGATCATCAAAAAAAGCAAGAGAGTTCCAGAAAAACATCTATTTCTGCTTTATTGACTATGCCAAAGCCTTTGACTGCATAGATTACAATAAACTGTGGAAAATTCTGAAAAAGATGGGAATACCAGACCACCTGACCTGCCTCTTGAGAAATCTGTATGCAGGTCAAGAAGCAACAGATAGAACTGGACATGGAACAACAGACTGGTTCCAAATAGGAAAAGGAGTACGTCAAGGCTGTATATTGTCAGCATGCTTAATTAACTTATATGCAGAGTACATCATGAGAAACACCAGGCTGGATGAAGCACAAGATGGAATCAAGGTTGTTGGGAGAAATATCAGTAACCTCAGATACGCAGATGACACCACCCTTATGGGAGAAAATGAAGAAGAAACTAAAGAGCCTCTTGATGAAAGTGAAAGAGGAGAGTGAAAAAGTTGTCTTAAAGCTCAACATTCAGAAAACGAAGATCATGGCATCTGGTCCCATCACTTCATGGGAAATAGACGGGGAAACAGTGGAAACAGTGTTAGGCTTTATTTTGGGGGCTCTAAAATCACTGCAGATGGTGACTGCAGCCATGAAATTAAAAGACGCTTATTCCTTGGCAGGAATGTTATGACCAACATAGACAGCATATTAAAAGGCAGAGACATTACTTTGCCAACAAAAGTCAGTCTTCAAGGCTATGTTTTTTCCCGTAGTCATGTATGGATGTGAGAGTTGGACTATAAGGAAAGCTGAGCACCGAAGAATTGATGCTTTTGAACTGTGGTGTTGGAGAAGACTGAGAGTCCTTTGGACTGCAAGGAGATTGAACCAGTCCATCCTAAAGGAAATCAGTCCTGAATATTCATTGGAAGGACTGATGCTGAAGCTGAAACTCTAGTACTTTGGCCACCTGACACGAAGAGCTGACTCATTTGAAAAGACCTTGATGCTGGGAAAGATTGAAGGCAGGAGGAGAAGGGGACGACAGAGATGGTTGGATAGCATCACCAGCTCGATGGACATGAGTTTGAGTTAACTCTGGGAGCTGGTGATGTACAGGGAGGCCTGGCATGCTACAGTCCATGGGGTGGCAAAGAGTCAGACATGACTGAGCTACTGAACTGAACTGAACTGATGGTGTTAGGAAGTGTTCTAACTTCATTTTTTTACATGTAGCTTTCTAGTTTTTCCAGCACCACTTATATATTATTGCCTCTTTTGTAAAAAAATAAGGTACCCATAGGTGCATGAGTTTATTTCTGGACTTTCTGTCTTGTTCCCTTGGTCTATATTTCTGTTTTTATGCTAGTACCATACTGTCTTGATGACTATAGCTTTGTAGTATAATCTGAAGTCACAAAAGTTGATTCCTTCAGCTCTATCCTTCTTTCTCAAGGCTCCTTTGGCTATTCGGGGTCTTTTGTGTTTCCATATGAATTGTGAATTTTTTTGTTCTAGTTCCGTGAAAAATGCAATTGGTAATTTGATAGGGATTGCATTGAATCTGTACATTGCATTTGGTAGTATAGCCATTTTCACAATATTGATTCTTCCTACCTAGAAACATGGAATAAATTCCATCTTTTTATGTCATCTTTGATTTCTTTCATCAGTGTTGTATAATTTTCTGTGTACAGTTCTTTTGTATTCTTAAATACGTTTATTCCTAGATACTTTATTCTTTTTGTTGCTATGGTGAATGGGATTGATTCTTTAATTTTTCTTTCAGATTTTTCATTGTTATTATATAGAAATGCAAGTGATTTCTGTATATTGATTTTGTATCCTGCGACTTTGCTAAATTCACTGATTAGCTCTAGTGATTTTCTGATAATATATTACCTGCAAACAGCAAGAGCTTTACTTCTTTTCCAGCCATGGGTCTTTTTATCATCTAATATGGACCAACTCTTCTTCCATCCTTGCCAGGATGCAGACCAGCCTACTCTGGAGCACAGGGATGGAGGTGGTGTGCTTACTGTCAAGGAGGCAGGGACTACTCTGAGATGGCTCACCAAGGACACATGGGCAGTGTGGTTTTCCCTCCTTCAGGTTTAAGTCTTGGTCTGCTCCTGATGATCTTGGGCAGAATGTCCACAGAGAACCTTGCTTCCTCTTGCTTAGCCCTGACTGCTCCGTATCAGCATGAAAGAGGCCAGGCTTGTCTCAGTATCTTGGTACCAGTGTCAGTCTAGCTAACCTGAATTTTTATTTCTTTCTAATGGGACCAAACTTTCTCTCTTTTTGATTCCCCGAACTGTTATTTGTTTAGTGACTTGGATTCAAGTGGGGCTGTACAATATTCTCAAATATTTCTTTATCTTTTCTTTCCTAATTCAAGCTGATAGATAGTACACTTTGTTTCAGAGGATTCTGGTTCTCTTTTTCAAAAGCATAAACTATTGTGTGCCAGAGAGAGGAAGGCGTAGGAATACTTTCTGCTTTGATCAGACTTAAGATTCAGCAGGACTCAGGGAGTGTGCCTTGTGGGGCACCCCAGAGTCTGTGTCCAAGCCCTTCCTGTCCTTAGGTGGCCTGGAAGCAGCAGACCAGGGAACCTGGTTGGACCACACAGGTAGGGCAGGGTAATTTAGAAGTCACCCTGAGGAGGGATGTCCAATGACAGGAGGCCTCCCCAGTGCTGGAAGTCCCTGTGGTCTCAGGACAAAGTGTCAGACACAACTTAGCAACTGAACAACAACAAGCATTCTATATGTTAGTTAAGATTGCCTGTTTATAGAGGATATCCTTTGTCTTTTGGTTATATTCCTTTTATAGGCTTTTCAGTAACTCTCAGAAGAAAAGTACTTTGGAAAAGAAATGTAAAGCTACTATATTAGGAGAACATTGTTCACTAAAAAGCAATAAAAAACTACAAATAGAACTGCCTTATGACCCAGCAATCCCACTGCTGTGCATACACACTGAGGAAACCAGAATTGAAAGAGACACGTGTACCCCAATGTTCATCACAGCACTGTTTATAATAACCAGGACATGGAGGCAACCTAGATGTCCGTCAGCAGATGAATGGATAAGAAAGCTGTGGTACATATACACAATGGAGTATTACTCAGCCATTAAAAAGAATACATTTGAATCAGTTCTGATGAGATGGATGAAACTGGAGCCGATTATACAGAGTGAAGTAAGCCAGAAAGAAAAACACCAATACAGTATACTAACACATATATATGGAATTTAGAAAGATGGTAATGGTAACCCTGTATGTGAGACAGCAAAAGAGACACAGATGTAAAGAATAGACTTTGGACTCTGCGGGAGAGGGAGAGGGTGGGATGATTTGGGAGAATGGCATTGAAACATGTATACTATCATGTAAGAAACAAATCACTAGTCTATGTTCGATATAGGATACAGGATGCTTGGGGCTGGTGCACTGGGATGACCTAGAGAGATGATATGGGGAGGGTAGTGGGAGGGGGGTTCAGGGTTGGGAACTCATGTACACCTGTGGTGGATTCATGTTGATGTATGGCAAAACCAATACAGTATTGTAATGTAAGAAAATAAAATTGTAAAAAAAAAATAAATGTGTGCCGGAAAAAAAGCAATAAGAACTGGAAGTAATAATTTTTGAGTGATTAAAAAAAAAAAAAGCTTAAGAAATGACATGAGTGTTCAAAGCAGAGAGTATCCTTACAGCCTTCCTCTCTCTGGTAATCCTGTCCCTCCAAATAGTTTATGCTTTTGAAAACAGAACCAGAATCCTCTGAAACTAACTTTTCCGAGGCAAGGAAAAACATGTGCTATCTGCTTGAATTAGGAAGGAAAAAAAGAAATATTTGAGACTATTGTACAGCCCTACTTGTTAAACAACAATTCAGGACATAAAAAATGAGTTCACAGAAACTTGACATTTTCTGAGAAACTCTTTATTTGGTGTAGTAAGGAGTAACTGGAGTAAATAATTCTGTGTGTTCTAACATCCATTATTATCTAATCTATGGTCCAGTATTGCAGAAGTTTCTTCTTCCTCCCACTGCAAACCAATTCAGGAAAACACACCCTCATGACCCATATTCCCTGGTCCTCTGACCTTGGGGACTTTCAGTCAGAGCCTGATCCTTATGCTTGAGTAACACAAAATAAACACCCAGAAAACTTTGTGGCTTGATTATTTCTAAAATCTACATTAGCATAGTTGGCAGAACACGTCAATGAAGTTCACATTTTGGTCTGGTGCTTATGAAGTCCACTTCAATGCATGTAAACCCTTGTTTCCTATTTAGACCTTTAGCCCAATGTGCTGGGGCAAAATGTCACAAACTGTGACATGGACTTGAATGACCTGGGGCCTCATTAAAATGCATATTCTGATGCAGCACAGTGGGGTAGCCCAGATTCTGCATTTCAGAAAAACCCCCAGGTGGTTCCTGTGATCAAGAACCACACTCTGAATAACCAGGGCCTCAGAGGAGGCAATGGCACCCCACTCCAGTACTCTTGCCCAGAAAATCCCATGGACAGAGAAGCCTGGTAGGTTGCAGTCCATGGGGTCGCTGAGGGTCAGACACGACTGAGTGACTTCACTTTCACTTCTCACTTTCATGCATTGGAGAAGGAAATGGCAACCCACTGCAGTGTTCTTGCCTGGAGAATCTCAGGGACGGGTGAGCCTGGTGGGCTGCCGTCTATGGGGCCGCACAGAGTCGGACACGACTGAAGCGACTTAGCAGCAGCAGCAGGTTCTGACTGGAGACTCAGCAGCATGTTGTGAGAGATGGGAGCTGTTACCAAGGGAACTTCCTTCTCTTTTCCTGGAGAACTGATGCACTGAATATGTAACAGTGTAACGGGAATTCTCTAGAGGCTGCCCTCTGACAGTTACTGTCACCTTTCTAGCTTTATGATGGGATAACAGAGTCCTATTGTGGTGCAATATTCAACTCCCCTACTGTGTCCGCAGGTCTGTTCTCTATGGATACATCTCTACTGCTGCCCTGCAAATAGGTTCATCAGTACCATTTTCCTATATTTCATATACATGCATTAAAATATTATTTGTGTCAAAGAGTAGTCTATATTTTCCTCTAAGAATTTCATAGTTTCTGGTCTTACATTTAGGTTTTTAATCCATTTTGAATTTATCTTTGTGTATGGTGTTAGGAAGTGTTCTAATTTCATTCTTTTACACTAAGCATGCACATGTGTGCATGCGTGCTTAGTCACTTCAGTAGTGTCCAATGCTTAGAGTAGCTCCCAGGCTCCTCTGTGCATGGGATTCTCCAGGCAAGAACACTGGCATGGGTTGCCATGCCCTATTCCAGAGCATCTTCCTGACCCTGGAATTGAAATTGCATCACCTGTGTCTCCTGCATTGCAGGCAGATTCTTTACCCACTGAGCCACCTGGGAGGCCCTCACTTAAACATGGCTGTCCAGTTTTCCCAACACCAGTTACTGAAGAGAATCCGTTGTATATTCTTCCCTCCTTTGTCAAAGATAAAGTGCCCATAAGTGCTTGCATATATCTTTGGGCTTCCTATCTTGATCCATTGATCTATATTTCTATTTTTTCTTTTTGGTTTTTATTTTTAAAATTATTTTAATTGGAGGCTATTTACTTTACAATATTGTGGAGTTTGCCATACATCGACATGAATCAGCCATGGATGAACATGTGTCCTACCATCCTGACCCCCTTTCACCTCCTTCCTCACCCCATCCCTCTGGGTTGTCCCAGAGCACCAGTTTTTAGTGCCCTGCTTCTTGCATTGAACTTGCACTGGTCATCTATTTTGCGTATGGTAATATACATGTTTCAATGCTATTCCACTATATTTCTAGTGTTGTGCCCATATAGTGTCTTGATGGACATGGAACAACAGACTGGTTCCAAATCAGGAAAGAAGAACATCAAAGCTGTATATTGTACTCTGCTTATTTAACTTATACGCAGAGTACATCATGCAAAATGCCAGGCTGGATGAAGCACAAGCTGGAATCAAGATTAACAGGAGAACTATCAATAACCTCAGATATGCAGATGACACCACCTTATGGCCAAAAGCATAGAGGAACTAAAGGGTTTTTGTCACTCTTGATGAAAGTGAAAGAGGAGAATGAAAAAGTTGGCTTAAAACTCAACATTCAGAAAACTAAGATAATGGCATCCGGTCCCATTACTTCATGGCAAATAGATGTGGAAACAACGGAAACAGAGGCAGACTATTTTCTTGGGCTCCAAAATCACTGCAGATGGTGACTGCAGCCATGAATTTAAATGACACTTGCTCTTTGGAAGAAAAGCTATGACCAACCTAGACAACATATTAAACAGCAGAGACATTACTTTGCCAACAAAGGTCTGTCTAGTCAAAGCTATGGTTTTACCAGTAATCATGTATGAATGTGAGAGTTGGACTATAAAGAAGGCTGAATGCCAAAGAATTGATGCTTTCAAACTGTGGTATTGGAAACGAATCTTAAGAGTCCCTTGGACTGCAAGGAGATAAAACCAGTCAATCCTAAAAGAAATCAGTCCTGAGTATTCATTGGCAGGATTGATGCTGAAGCTGAAGCTCCAATACTTCGGCCACCTGATGCGAAGAACTGATTCATTGGAAAAGACGCTGATGCTGGGAAAGATTGAAGGCAGTAGGAGAAGGGGATGACAGAGGACGAGATGGTTGGATGGCATCACTGACTTGATGGACATGAGTTTGAGTAAGCTCTGGGAGTTGGTGATGGACAGGGAAGCCCAGTGTCCTGCAGTCCATGGGATCACAGAGTCAGACATGACTGAGCAACTGAACTGAACTGAACTGTCTTGATGACTATAGCTTTGTAGTATAGTTTGAAGCAAGGAAGATTGATTCCTACAGCTCCATTTTTCTTTCTCAAAATTGCTTTGGCTATTTGACTCCTGGTTTTCCATATGAATTGTGATTTTTTTGTTGTTGTTCTAGCTCTGTGAAAAATGCCATTGATAATTTGATAGAGATTGTATTGAACCTGTAAATTGCTTTGGGTAGTGTAGTCATTTTCACAATATTGAATCTTCCATTCCAAGAATGTGGTATATCTTTCCATCTGTTTATGTCATCTTTGATTTCTTTCATCAGCATCTTATACATCTGTATACATCTCTTTTGTCTCCTTAGGTAGTTTTATTCCTTGGTGTTTTATTCTTTTTATTGCCATGGCAAATGGGATTGATTCCTTAATTTCTCATTCTGAGTTTTCATTGTTAGTGTATAGGAATGCAAAGGGTTTTGTGTACTGATTTTGTATCCTGTGATTTCACTAAGTTCACTGATTAGCTGTGGTATTTTCTGGTAACATTTGTAAGGTTTTCTATGTATAGCATCATCTGAATTTATTTTATGTCTTTTTCTTCTCTAATTGCCAAAGCTAGGAATTTTAAAACTATGCTGAATAATAGCAGTGAGAGAGGACACCTTTGTCTTGTTCCTGATCTTAGAAGAAATGCTTTCAGTTTTTTACCATTGAGAACAATGTTTGCTGTGGGTATGTCATATATGGCCTTTATTATGTTGAAATAGGCTCCTTCAATGCCCAATTTTTTTTTTCTTCAATGCCTAATTTAGGAGAGTTTTTTAAAATCATGAATGGGTGCTAAATATCGTTGAAAGCTTTTTCTGCATTTATTAAGATGATCATATGATTTTTATCACCACTGTTGAGTCCCTTGGACGGCAAGGAAATCAAACCTGTCAGTCCTAAAAGAAATCAGTCCTGAATATTCATTGGAAGAACTGATGCTGAAGCCGAAGCTCCAATATTTTGACCTCCTGATACAAACAGCTGACTCACTGGAAAAGACTCTGATGTTGGGAAAGATTGAAGACAAAAGGAGATGTGGGCGGCAGAGGATGAGATGGTTGGATGGCATCACTGACTCAATGGACAAGAGTTTGAGCAAGCTCTGGGTGATAGTGAGGGACAAGGAAGCCTGGAGTGCTGCAGTCCATGGAGTTACAAAGAGTTGGACATGATATAGCAACTGAACAACGCAACAAAATTATATAACACATTGATTGATTTGCATACACTGAAAAATTCTTGCATCCCTTGGATAAACCTGACTTGATCATGATGTATGTATGACTCTTTTAATGTGTGTTGGATTCTGTTTGCCAGAATTTGTTGAGGATTTTTGTATCTATGTTCATCAGTGATATTGGCCTGTAATTTTTTATTTTTGAGGTATCTTTGTCTGTTTTGGTATCAGGGTGGTGGTGGCCTCATAGAATGAATTTGGAAGTTTTCTTCTTCTGCAATTTTTGGGAAGATTTTGAGAAGGATAGGCATTAGTTCTCTAAATGTTTGATAGAATTCACTTGTGAAGCCATCTGGCCCCTGATTTTTGTTTTATGGGATTTTTTTTTTTTTTTAAATCGCAGTTTTGATTTCAGTGCTTGTGATCGACTTGTTTGTAATTTCTATTTCTTCCTGGTTCAATCTTCGAAGACTGAAATTTTTTAAGAAGCTGTCCATTCTTCAATGGATATACAAAAGTGTGATATACCATTTTGTTGTGTTGTTCAGTTCCTAAGTCATGTCTGACTGCAGCACGCCAGACTTCCCTGTCCCTCACTATCTCTGGGAGTTTGCTCAAGTTCATGTCCATCTAGTCAGTTGTTCCATCCAACTATCTGATCCTCTGCTGTCCTTGTCTCCTTTTGTCTTCAATCTTTCCAAATATTAGGGTCTTTTCTAATGAGTCAATTCCCTATAATTGATATCTAGTTCATTTTATTGGCATGTATTTGCTCATAATAGTCTCTTAAAGCTTTGTATTTCTGTATTGTGTTTTGTATTTTTTTTAATTTCTAATTTTGCTAATTTGATCTTGATGAATCTGTCTAATCATTCGTCAATCTTGCTTATTTTCTCGAAGAACCAGCTTTTACTTTTACTGACTTTGCTATTGTTTCTTTCATTTCTTTTTCACTAATCTCTGCTCTGATCTTTATGCTTTCTTTCTTTCTATTCACTTTGGGCCTTTGTTTCTTCTTCTAGTTGCTTTAGGCATAAGATTAGGTTGTTTATTTTATGTTTTTGTTTTCTGAGATAGACTTGTATTGCTATAAACTTCCCTCTTAACAGTGATTTTAGTGCATCCCATATGTTTTCATTGTAACTTGTTTCTAGGTATTTTTTGATTTCCTCTTTTACTTCTTCAGTAATCTATTGTTTATTTAGAAATGCATTGTTTAATATCCATGTGTTTGTGTTTTAAAACAGTTTTCCCCCCTTGTAATTGATATCTACTTTCATAGTATTGTGGTCAGAAAATATGCTTGATACAACTTCAGTTTTCTTAAATTTACCAAGCCTTTATTTGTGACCCAAGATGTAATCTATCCTGGAGAATATTCTATGTCCACTTGGAAGAAAGGGTATTCTTCTGTATTTGGATGGAATGTTCTGAAGATATAAATTAGGGCCATGTGATATAATGTGTCTTTTAATGCTTGTGTTTCCTTATTAACTTTCTGTTTTGATGATCTGTCTATTGGTGCAAAGGTCTGTACAGTCAAGGCTATGGTATTCCCAGTGGTCATGTATGGTTGTGAGAACTGGACTGTAAAGAAAGCAGAACCCTCAAGAATTGATGCCTTTGAACTGTGGTTCTGGAGAAGACTCTTGAAACTCGCTTGGACAGCAAGGAGACTGAACCAGTCAATCTTAAGAGAGATCAACCTTGAATGTTCACTGGAAGGGCTGATGCTGAAGCTCAAGCTGAAGCTCCAGCATTTTGGTCATCTGTTGCAAACAGACAGCTCATTAGAAAAGTCCCTGATGCTGGGAAAGATCGAGGGCAGAAGGAGAAGAGGGTGTCAGAGGGTGAGATGGCTGGATGGCATCACTGATGTAATGAGCATGAACCTAGGAAAACTCCAGGAGAATGTGAGGGACAGGGAGGCCTGGCATGCTGCAGTCCATGGGCTCACAAAGAGTTGGACATGACTGGGTGACTGAACAACAACAACGATTGGTGCAAGTGGGGTATTAAAGTCCCATACTATTATTGTGTAACTGTCATTTCTCCTTTTATGTCTGTGTTTGCCTTATGGATTGAGGTGCTCTGCCAGGGGCCAGCGTGAGGAATCCTGCCAGTGACAAGGTCATGCGCAAGGAAGCCTGACAAAATGCAAGGACGAGATCGGCTTCAGGGGTTCCCCCTGGAATTTCCTGAGCATCCACCCCCCCAAGACCAGAATCTGCCTGCTTTACTGTGTTATGCTTTCCACCTACTCTTCTGTCATTAACAGGGGGCTGTCCCCCCACCACCTTTTTCTGGAAAAAATTAGAGCTTTTAGACAATAAATCTCCTGGGCATAATATGAGTGTTTCAATCCCAAAACCCCTCTGATGGCTTTCTAGCCTGCCTGCAGGACTCGTACAGCTGCACATGTGATTGTTTGAGGCCTCCCGACTGCGGGAGGCACAGGAAGCTTAAAACATTCTAGGAATATAGGGGCTTCCGAGGAGTCAAAATCATTAGAATAGGACTGTTTAAAGGTTTCATTTGTTGAGCCAATACTTGCTGCCAAATTTTCATATCTTTTATTTATAGATATAGTTGCTGTATAGAAAAACAGGTAGTAGACCTGGTATTAGCAACATTAGATCTTTGAGTTAAGTACTTTCTTTGTGATAACCCACTGCACCTTTGTTCTACAGGAATGTGACTTTATTTAGTACTTTGAGGGTGATGCAGAGTAAAGAAAAAACACTTCTAGGGAAAAGGAGTTTTCTGGTTGATAAACAGTTATCCAGGAAGAGAGCCATGAAAATGTTAACAGGCCTCTTGGCCAGAAGATAATGTAAACCACCTGAGACCTTTTGTATAAGGGAGGGTATGCAAAAAGAAAGCCTGGTCTCAATGAGGGTCAGGACTGCTGCCCCTGCATAACTCTGCATATTCCATTATTTCTTTATGTACAACTTGGGGTATATAAGCTGATTTTGAAAAATAGTTTTTGAAGTCTTGCACCGATGCTGGGCTTCCCCATGTCATTCTTTTCTCCCCTTTTCGGCTGAATTCCCATCCATGGTGGCTTGCCATGTCTACTTACTTGCTCTAGCTTCTAAGATCCGTGAGAGAGGGAGCCCAAGGTGGGGCACTCTCCGATATTCGAACGGGTGCCAGTGGCCTAACGTAGATGGTGCAGGCTCCTTGTCTGGAACTTCATTGGCTCTCCATGTATACCAAGTTATTCAGCCTCTTTTCTCCACTTAATTTTCCTACTATACTATTTCTTACTAATCTAATCTTATATTTCTATATTAATAAATAAATGTTTCTCTTTGCCAATGCTGTCCCTGCTTCGAATTCCCTGGATCCACCGGGGCTGCACCCCGGCAGTGCTCTTATGTTGGGTGCACCAATTTTTATGTCTTCTTGGGTTATCTTCTTGATCATTTGTAATGCCCTTCTCTATCTCTTGTAATATTCTTTAGTATAAGATATATTCTGTCTGATATGAGAATGGCTATGTTTTGATTTCCATTTTCTTTTTTAAAAATATTTATTTTAATTGGAGGCTAATTACTTTACAATATTATAGTGGTTTTTGCCTTACATTGACATGAATCACCAAGGGTGTACATGTGTTCTTCATCCTGAACACCCCTCCTGCCTCCCTCCCCATCCCATCCTTCAGGGTCATCCCAGTGCACCAGCCCTGAGCACCCTGTCTCATGGATCAAACTTGGACTGGCAATCTATTTCACACATGATAATATGCATGTTTCAATGCTATTCTCTCAAATCTTCCCACCCTTACCTTCTCCCACAGAGTCCCAAACTCTGTTCTTTACATCTGTGTCTCTTTTACTGTCTCGCATATAGGGTCATTGTTACCATTTTCTAAATTCCACATATATGCATTAATATACTGTATTGGTGTTTTTCTTTCTGACATACTTCACTCTGTATAAGGAATATTTTTTTCCATCCTCACTCTCAGTCTGTATGTGTCCCTAGGTATTAAGGGGTCTCTTGTAGGCAGTATATATAGGGGTCTTGTTTTTGTATCCATTTAGCCATTCTGTGTCTTTTGGTTGGGGCACTTAATCCATTTACATTTAAAGTAATTTTTGATACATATGGTCCTATTGCCATTTTCTTAATTGTTTTGGTTTTGTTTTGTAGGTCTTTCCTTCTTTTGTGTTTCCTACTTATAGAAATTCCTTTAGCATTTGTTGTAAAGCTGATTTGGTTGTGCTAAATCCTCTAAACTTTTGCTTGTCTGTAAATTTTATTTCTCTATCAATTTTGAATGAGATCCTTGCTGGGTAGAGTAGTCTTGGTTGTCGGTGTTTTCCTTTCATTACTTTAAATATATCCTGTCATTCCCTTCAGGCCTGAAATGTTTCTGCTGAAAGATCAGCTGTTAACTGTATGGGGCTTCCCTTGTATGTTACATACTGCTTCCTCCTTGCTGCTTTTAATGTTTTTCCTTTGTGTTTAATTTTTGCTAGTCCTTGGGTTTATCCTATATGGGACATTTTAAATTTCTTGGACTTCATTGACTATTTCCTTTCACATGTTAGGGAAGCTTTTGATCTAATCTCTTCAAAAATTTTCTCAGATCCTTTCTTTTTCTCATCTTTTTCTGGGACCCCATAATTCGTATTTTGGTGTGTTTAATATTGTCCCATAGGTCTCTGAGACTACCCACAATTCTTTTATTCTTTTTTTCTTTCTTTTTTAAAAAATTCCACCTGTTTTATTTATTTATTTATTTATTTATTTGACTTCGAGAATTTATTTATTTATTTATTTTACAATACTGTATTGGTTTTGGCATACATTGACATGAATCTGCCACAGGTGTACATGAGCTCCCAAACATGAACCCCCCTCCCACCTCCCACCCCACATCATCCCTCTGGATCATCCCCATGCACCAGCCCATTCTGCTTTTCAACAGTTATTTCCACCATTCTCTCTTTCAGCTCACTTATCCATTCTTCTCCCTCAGTTATTCTGCTACTGATTCCTACTAGAGTATTTTTAATTTTAGTAATTGTGTTGTTGTCACTGTTTGGTTATTCTTTATTTTTCTAGGTCCTTGTTAAATGCATTAAATGACTCTTGCATTTTCTCCATTCTGTTTTTGAGATTTTGGATCATCTTTACTATAATTACTCTTAATTCTTTTTCAGGTAGTTTGTCTATTTCCTCTCCTCTTCATTTATTTGGTTTTATGGGTTTTTACCTTTTTTCTTTAGTTTCATAACGTGTGTTTTCATTTTATCTAATTTACTGTGTTTGAGTCTCCTTTCCCCAGGCTATAGGGTCATACTTCTTCTTGCTTTTGGTTTCTGCCCTTGGTGGGTAAGGTTGGTCCAGTGGTTTTTGTGGGCCTTGTCTCGGGTGGGACTTGTACATGCATTCTGATGGGAGAAGGTGAGTTTTTTCCCCTCTGTTGGGCAGGACTGTATGAGGTGGTTTGTTTTGGGGTGTCTCTGGGAAAGCCTGCATGCTGATAATTGGGTTTGTATTCTTGTCTTTCTTGTTGATTGGGTGAGGCATCCTGCTCTGTGTGCTGCCAGCAGTGGGTGGTGCTGGATCTTGGATACATGTGGAGGCCTTTGTGGAAGTTTTCACTAATTAATACTTCCTGGGGTCAGGAGTTCTCTGGCAGTCTAGTGTCCGTGACTCAGTGATCCCATCACAAGCTCAGGCCCAATCTCTTGGTGGGGAATCAAGATCTCACAAGCCATTTGTTCTGTCAATGAAGGGGACTAAAACAAATACAGAGAAAACAAACAAAAAATCAAGAAGCAAAAAGTGAACCCCAGACAAATGGTAAATGGAAAATAAGACAAATAGAAACAAAACCAAAGGAACACACATGTGCACAAAACCAAAACAGTCCAAAGAAAACAAGTTACATACAGAGAGGAAAGGAAACCAAGAATGATATTAACAAGTTAAAAGCAAAACTAACCAAAACACAGCAGAAAACAAGATCAAACAGAGTGCCAACTGAGGAGTCAAGCAAAGAAAACAAAACAAACAAACATGGTGAAAAAAAGAGAAAAAATAGAAAAGTAAAGTTAAATGGAAGTGTATAAAAAAGATTTATATGTATTAAAGAATATAGCAAGAAAAGAACAGCAGCAAAAAAAAAAAAATGAGAACAAGAACAAAAAACACCTAGAAAAACACAGAACCATAAAAAGTCAACATGGAAGTATATAAAGGAAAATAAAGTGTGATTTTAAAAAGTTCTCAAAAGCCTAAATAGAAATAATAATGCAACAACTACAGAAAGAAAGAAAGAAGAGGGAAAAAATCCAGAACCAACTACAGAATGAATCAAAATATAAGAACAATAATACATGTTTTTCTTGGGTCTCAGTTGTCACCATCTTTCCCCCACTTTGAGCCACAGCCCTCTTCCACTTACCTAGGAGGCTTTCCAATACTGGGAGGGGGCTGGTCTCTGGATCTGCTCTGGGGACAGTCCAGACTCTAATCTGCTCCTACTCCTATGTATTCTTGCCTCTACTGCCCACAACAGCCAGAGCTATGGCATTTTCTTCTGTGGGATCGTTCACTGTCCTTTTATATATTCTTTTGGTAGTCAGTCATGTCCGACTCTTTGAGAAGCCTGCCAGGCTTCTCTGTCTATGGAATTCACCAGGCAAGAATACTGGAGTGTGTTGCCATTTTCTTTTCAGGGATATATTCCTTAGACATAGAGTTTTCCTAGTTGATCATGTCAATTTAATCTGCAACTTGTACAGCTGGTGGAAAGATTTTCAATCTTTATCCTAGCCATTCTGCCCCTGGAGCTCAACTGTGCTTTTATCCCCACGTCTGTATATTGGTTATCCACAGAAGTTTGCTCCTGAGGCTTCCCTAGAGGACTTGGATCTGCCCCAGTGAGGACCCCACATGGAAGTGGTGTGGCTGCTTGGATTGCATGGATCCTGGTGTCACCAGGTGTGCAGGAAGACTGGAGGCCTTGGGAGCAGGAGATATGGTGTCATTAGGACTCTTTTCTAGTCTCTGGCAGCGAGGAGTGAGTGTGGATATGGTGCAGGTGCTCGGATTGCAGGGATGCTGGTGATGCCAGGTACTCAGGGAAGCTGGCAGCTATGGGGACAGGAGATATGGACAGGAGATATGGCTCGCCTCTATCACATGTTCTGGTGAAGTTGTGTGCCTGTCTGGGATACGCAGGGCTTGTCTGTGTAGTTTTCACTCCATTCAGACTGTCACAGATCAGTTGCTTCACTCCCAGACAGCCTCAAATGCCTCCTTTCTCAGTCCTAACCAATTGCTCTGATGTGGGGATCTCACCTCTGCTTCAGCTCCTCCACCCCCGGGTGCAGGTCCAGTCCTGCTCATGCTCTTCTTTTTCCTCTCCTTCCTTCATCCTACTCAGTTTTGTGTGGACCTATATATTCCTTTCTGCTGGTTAGGGGCTTCCTCCTGGGTGATGTGGAGCCGCTGAAGTCTATGCAGAAGATTTATGCATGATCCCACTTACAAGTTAGAAGGGCTGCTGAGTTGTTTTGTGGCTAGAAAGAGGGGCCCAGGTGAAGATGCTAAAGACACTCTGTGGTCAAGAAAGGATGAAATCCTGTAGCAAAGCTATGAATATGGAGAGAAGCAGTCGGGAGGTAAAAATTTGGCCATGCGTTGTAGCCAGAAATCAAACAGACCTGTATCAGAACCTTTCTTTGTTAACGATTAGCTGTGTGGCCTTGGGCAAGTTACTGAAACCCTCTGAAGCTGTTTCCTCATGATGAAAATGGCAGGGTGATCACCACTTCATTCATGGGTGTAGGAAGTCACAGGACAAGGTGAGTAAAAGACTAACGTGGTGTCCAGCGTGAAGGGCGGTGTAGTTGGTGCTTATGGATGGGAATGAGGCATCTGTAAATGAGACAGAAGTGGTTTCACCTCCTGCTTTTCTTCTTTGTGTGGTCTAAAAAGGGGTGGCTCCTGGCCCTTTGGTTAATCTCCATAGCCTCTGCTGAGCACTTGGCAGGTTTTCAAGTTTTTAGATTTAAGTCCCAAATTGACTTTCTAGACCTGATCTCTGATTTGAGCTCCATTTTAAAGTTATTTATTAAGCTGTGGTACATATACACAATGGAGTATTACTCAGCCATTAAAAAGAATACATTTGAATCAGTTCTGATGAGATGGATGAAACTGGAGCCGATTATACAGAGTGAAGTAAGCCAGAAAGAAAAACACCAATACAGTATACTAACACATATATATGGAATTTAGAAAGATGGCAATGATGACCCTGTATGCAGGACAGCAAAAAAGACACAGATGTGTATAGCAGACTTTTGGACTCAGAGGAAGAGGGAGAGGGTGAGATGATTTGGGAGAATGGCATTGAAACATGTATAATATCATGTAAGAATCTAATTGCCAGTCTATGTCCGATGCAGGATACAGCACGCTTGGGGCTGGTACGTGGGGATGACCCAGAAGATGTTGTGGGGAGGGGGGTGGGAGGGGGGTTTATGTTTGGGAACGCATGTACACCCGTGGTGGATTCATGTCAATGTATGGCAAAACCAATACAGAATTGTAAAGTAAAATAAAAAATAAATTAAAAAAAGTTATTTATTGAGCACTTACTAAGGGCTCTGTTTTATATGTAAATTTTTGCTTAATCTTAATTATTCAATATATATCTCCTTATTTGATTCCCATCATAAACTACTTACTTTTTCTAGCTGTTTAGTTTTTGTATCTGTCCAATAATTTGTAGAGAATCTTTTAGAGCTTTGAGAAAATTTCCCTCACTCGGAGCGTTTTTCTGGCCAAATACTTCCTGATCTTCTTATAACTTAACCTGATTCTAAATCAGAGAAAATAAGAGAGTTGAAGGAATAGAGATATGAAGTATATTAAGCTTCTACAAATGCTAAGTGCCTTATTTTATTATTTTAAAATAGAGGTATTTGAGTAACTGTTCAAACAGTTCCTTTCTTTCTCTTCCTCCCTCCAAATTCTCATACCAAAAATAAAGTGTATGCTTTGAGTATTTCATTCAAGTTAAAGTTCTATTACATTAAAAAAAAATGTCCTCTGCTTTCCATTTACAAAAATCATAGCAGTTAAGTTTTAGAAAATAAAATGAATTGCAGGGATTTCAGTGGATTGCAAAGTTGGAAAAAAATTCATTAACATCTCCTTTTAACATACAGTAAAAAGCATGTTTGTAGTCACTGGAGAATTTAAGGTTAAAGACAAAATTTTGAGGGAAAGCCTATTGATTTTTTGTTAATGATACAAGAAAAATAAGGGTAAAATGCCAAGTACAAGTTTCTTCTATTATTCTGAAGGGATTAAAAAATCACACTAGCAGAATGTTGAAACATATCCAGTAGCTGTTATTGATTGCCCAAAGCAAATACAAATAAAACCTATTAGAAAATATGATTATTCCCTAAAATAAAAACATGATTTATGATTCCATAAAAATGTGATTTTTTTTCACACGTATTAAGCACCAAACAAACAGCATTTCACTTAGCTTGGAAAGGTTTGTTTTAAAGCAGATGTTGGCTTTACTGTAGTAACGCTTGCTTTTCCCTCAATGTTCTATCTGGATTATCACTTTTATAAAACTGAAAATTGCATTTGTACATTAGTCAGGTGTAGAAAGAAACATGTACAACCAGCGTTTAGGGCAAGTTTTTCTTTTGTTCCAACAAAAGTCAAAGAGATGATTGCTAAAGGCTTTGTATTGTTTCCCAGTGAAATTGAGCTTTTATGAAGGATATTATTTGATGGGACATGCAAGATTTTAGGGAGTTATGCAGTACAAAAAGAGAAATGAACATGCTGAATGAATTTAGAAAGTCAGTGGAGAACGTAAACATAAGTCATATGTTCTGAAAGATTAACATTTGGTCCACCTACAATGCTATCAATTACGGGTTTAGAGTTTCAAAGATGAAAAAAAAAAGAGAGAGAGAGAAAACCTAAGCAATTCAATGCAAGCAATAAGTTAACTCAAGTCTTTGGCCAACTCTTAAAAATAAGCTATCCAATTAAAATAATTAACTTGGTTGCATATGTTGACAGAACTGAAATAAATTCATGTTTGTATAATAGAAAACCGGGTTAAATATGCCAGTTTTCTATTTTTTCTTTACTCACCTATCTCTCACTGATTGTGTTAACTGCTAAGTTGACTTTTCTGGTATCTATAAAAATTTGATGAAACTTTATATATTTGCTTCTTTTGATTAGTCACTTATAGTTGATCAAATTTGGACTATTATTTAGTTTTTTTCCTAATCCAAACTCTTTTATTTGGAATTTAGGCCTTTCATTACCTAATTAGACAAATAATGGAGATTTCCTTTTTTCTCATATGCCAGTTTCATAATTATTTTCTTAATGGAATTTCCACATAGTCACAAAAACATAGAGAAAAATATAAAAAATTTCATGTGCTTTTCAAACAGTTTCAATAATGATTGAATTACTCCCAGTCTGTTTCATCTTTCTCTTTATTTCTCCATCCCTCCCACTTGTCACTGGACATTTTAAAGCAAGGTTCAGGCACGATTATCTTATTCAGTTCAGTTCAGTAGCTCAGTTGTGTCCAACTCTTCGGACCGACTCTTCGGTCATGTGTGACCCCATAGACTGCCGCATGCCAGGCTTCCCTATTGGCATCACCAACTCCTGGAGCTTGCTCAAACTCACGTCCGTCGAGTTGGTGATGCCATCCAACAATCTCATCCTCTGTCATCCCCTTCTTCTGCCTTCATTCTTTCCAAGCATCAGAGTCTTTTCCAGTGAGTCAGTTCTTTGTACCAGGTGGCCAAAGTATTGGAGCTTCAGCTTCAGCATCAGTCCTGCCAATGAATATTCAGGATTTTAGGATTGACTGGTTTGATCTCCTTGCAGTCCAAGGCACTCTCAAGAGTCTTCTCCAACACCACAGTTCAAAAGCATCAATTCTGGTGCACTGGGATGACCCAGAGGGATGGCATAGGAAGGGAGGTGGGAGGGGGATTCAGGATTGGGAACACGTGTATACCCATGGCGGGTTCATGTTGATGTACGGCAAAACCAGTGCAATATTGTAATTAGCCTCAAATTAAAATAAATAAATTTAAAAAAAAACAAAAGCATCAATTTTTCGGTGCTGAGCATTCTTTATAGTCCAACTCCCACATCCATACATGACTACTGGAAAAACCATAGCTTTGACTAGATGGACGTTTGTTGGCAAAGTAATGTCTCTGCTTTTTAATATGCTGTCTAGGTGGGTCATAGCTTTTCTTTCAAGGAGCAAGCCTCTTTTAGTTTCTTGGCTGCAGTCACCATCTGCAGTGATTTTGGAGCACCCCAAAATTAAGTCTGTCACTATTTCCATTGTTTCCCCATCTATTTGCCATAAGTGATGGGACTGGATGCCATGATCTTTGCTTTTTGAATGTTGAGTTTTAAGCTAGCTTTTTCATTCTCTTACTTTCATCAAGAAGCTCTTTAGTTCCTCTTTGTTTTCTGCCGTAAGACTGGGTTCATCTGCATATCTGAGGTTATTGATATCTTATTGGGGGGGGGTGTCAATAATTGTATGTGTTCTCTTAAAGAGAAATGCTCCTCTATTTTAGTTCCATTTTATTTGCCTTCCCTCCAGTTAGTTATTTTTATTGTTGTGTTACAGGGGAATACATCCACCAATTTTATTGTTCTTCCCTGAATTTTGCCTGCTGTTTGTTCATTTTGGCTTTCATTTCCTTCTAGACCACATATTTTAAGTAATTCTTTAATCAAAAGAGAATGGTTGTGACTCTTTGTGAATTCTATCTCTCAATTTTGCATGTGTGCTCCCTGTTGAATAATATTTATCTGGAAATAAAATACTTGGCTGGCAGTTATTTTTCATAGTATATTGAAGTTATTTCCCCATTGCCTTCCAAATTTTACAGTTGTTTTGTAAATAAATACAAATAAACTATCAATCTAGTTGCAACTGTAACTTTCATCTTCTGTTGCTTCTTTCAATGCATATGACCATGGATTTTTAGCTTGTTTATATCAGCTTCTTGAATCTGATAATTCATAGATACAATTTGGAAAAATTCTCAGCTTTTATCTCTTTAAATATTGCCTCTCCCCATTCTTTTAATTCTTTTCTTCTGGAAGCTCCTATTTTTAAAATTGGACTTTCTTAGTTGGTTTTCCATGATTTTTAACTTGTTCTTTTTATAATTTGCATCTCTGGACTGCAGCAATATTTTAAGATCTACCTTTCAGCTCTCTAATTTTCTTTGGGGCTTCCCTGGTAGCTCAGTTAGTAAAGAAACTTCATGCAGTGCAGGAGACTTGGGTTCGATCCCTGAGTTGGGAAGATCTCCTGGAGAAAGGAATGGCAACCCATTCCAGTACTCTTGCGACCCCATAGACGGCAGCCCACCACGCTACCCCGTCCCTGGGATTCTCTAGGCAAGAATACTGGAGTGGGTTGCCATTTCCTTCTCCAAGGCATGAAAGTGAAAAGTGAAAGTGAAGTCGCTCAGTCGTGTCCGATTCTTAGCGACCCCATGGACTGCAGCTTACCAGGCTCCTCCATCCATGGGATTTTCCAGGCAAGAGTACTGGAGTGGGGTACCATTGCCTTCTCCAGGAGTACCTATTTATTGTCCCAATTTTACCCTCCAGAACAGGGCAGTTAATTTCTTGTCTTTTAACCTTATATGTGCTATTTTCACATTTTCTCTCAGGTGGTCTTTTAGTGACTACATGGTCTTTCAGCTCTAACCTCTTGTATGTATCTGTTGACTCTTTCCCATGGGGGGCTTGTCCCCACATGATCTTGAGTCAGTTTAGGGGATATTTTTGTTGCTTTTGTTTTGTGCTGGCCTTTCACAAAACAAGCCTGGAATGTGGAGGGTTCCTCCAGAGCAGTTTTGCACTGCCCTTTACTATATGACCCAGGGGTAACATTGATCCAAGACAGACTTTTGTGGGAATTTCTCAGTTTAGAGACCTCAGACCCCAGACCATGAAATTAGAAGAAATTTGGATTACAAAATTGTGTGGCTTACAAATCTAGAGTTCAAATTTATTAGGAGATACTTTTCTTTCCTTTTTTTTTCTTCTTTGTCTTCAGTTCAGAGTTAGACAAGTTTTCCCATTGTCTTACAACACAGCTTTAAAACAAATGAATCTTTAGAATTCCTAGGCTGTCAAATATGCTACAAAAGAAATTGTTTGTTAAAAATCTAGAGGGGAAAAAAAAACAGAGAAAACAAAACAAAACAAAATGACTTACTATCATGTCAGCTGACCACTTTAACATTTTGATGTTCTTAAAGTTCTATTTTTTGCCGGCTCAGATGGTAAAAGGATCTGCCTGCAATATGGGAGACTAGGGTTTGATCCCTGGGTCAGGAAGATTCCCTTGGATTGGGAGAAAGGCATGGCTACTTACTTCAGGGTTTTTGCATGGAGAATTCCATGGACAGAGGAGCCTGGCAGGCTATAGTCCATGGGGTCACAAAGAGTTGGACACAACTGAGTGACTAACACTTCAT
The DNA here is from genome assembly GCF_014754425.2 of Oryx dammah. Taxonomy (NCBI): domain Eukaryota; kingdom Metazoa; phylum Chordata; class Mammalia; order Artiodactyla; family Bovidae; genus Oryx; species Oryx dammah. The sequence goes on from NW_024070195.1 coordinate 48,267,174, forward strand.
ATATTTTTCTCAAAAAAACAAAAACAAAAACAAAAACAAAATACAACTAGATCATATATTGCACTTTATTTTATAACCATTTTCACTTGAAAATAATACACCATAAAATATCTGCATATCTCTAAATATTTTTCTATAGCAGATTTTCAACTAGAGTGATTTTTCTTTCTTGGGGGAGTTTTGATTGTCATGAATGGGGAGTGCTGCTGGCCTCGAATGGGTGGAGGTCAGGGATGCTGCTAAACATTTTACTTTGTGCAGGACAGACACTCCCCAACTCCCAGCAAGGAACTATGTGACCCAAAATGTCATCAATGGTGTCGAGGTTAAGCAACTTTTACAACATTGTTTTAATGGGTGCTAATAAGACTGTCTCTTTTTTAAAATTAATTTTTAATTGAATTATAGTTGATTCATAATATTATATTAGTTTCTTGTGTATAGCAAAGTGATTCAGTCATACATAAAAATATATATGTTCTTTTTCTGATTATTTTCCATTATGGTTATTATAAAATATTGAATATGATTTCTTGTATGTTTTTAATTCTTTTAATTCTGACTTTACAAATTCTTATTGATAAAAAACTTTTGGAGTCCTTATTATTTTTCTTGTTACTTAAGCAATAATACATGCTGTCTTGAACTATCTTTTTATTTTATCTAACTCGTCTGCTTTCTAAGGAGCTACTTCTCTGTGCTGCTGTGTTTGTTGATGACCAATAGGCCCTCAATTCCTGCCTACTGATAATGATGGAGACAATCAGCAGTATATAAATAGTGAGAACGCAAGACCTCCTTTGTAGATTAGCAGTAGTGTGTTGGGATATGCTAAGGTGCCCTTTCTTAGCAATTATGTGATTTGGACTTATATTTTTCTTCCTTTGATTTCAGTTGCAAACTGAGTATAATAATGTTAATACTTAGCTTGTAAGTTTTTGTTAGAATTTGAGAGCATGTGGGCAAAATGCCTGCAGGAAATTAATAGTTGTCATAAAAGTGATAGAACATGTATGTTTAGGGAGGACCCATATGAGAAATATCTTGCCTAAGATTGAGCTTCCATTACTTTCTCATTTACATGTTTTCTTCTCTGCAATCATTCTCTTTCTTTTCAGTCTTTTAACTTTATTGAGGCTTTCAAAGGCTAAGTCAAATATATCTCTTGGTAAAGGTCACTTTGCACTTGAAAATATGTGGTTTATTCTCAAATATCTCTGTATACTGAGTTCTAAGATAATGATAAGAACAAACTGTATGATTTCAATACTTTTAGACCATGAAGTTTTCGCACCTTGTTTTATGTCCCTGGATATATTCCAGTGTTTCCTGGTTTATAGCTTATGGGAACATGAATAGAATTTATACCCTTCTGTTTTATGTGAAAATTGTATAAATCTCAATTATGTTGAATTGGTTCACAGTGCTTTTTAGGTCCACTATATCCTTCTACTTTTCCCTCTATTCATTCCACTATTTTTGAGAGTTTAATATTTAAAGTCCAACTAAAAACCTTATTTATCTACTTAAAAATTGCAAAATATAGTGTAACTATATGTAACTTTGTTCTGTATTTTCCAAGTCTCCACGTTATCATTTTGTTGTTGTTCAGTCAGTCATGTCCAACTCTTTGTGACCATATGGACAGAAGCAGGCCAGGCTTCCCTCTCCTTTACCAGCTCCCAGAGGTTGTCAAACACATGTCCATTGAGATGGTGATGCCATCCAGCCATCTCCCCCTCTGTCATCCCTTCTCCTCCTGCCTTCAGTCCTTCCCAGCATCAGGGTCCTTTTCAATGAGTCAGTTCTTCACATTAGATGGCCACAGTATTGGAGCTTCAGCTTCAGCATTAGTCCTTTCAGTGAATAATCAGGGTCGATTTCCTTTAGGATTGACTGGTTTGATCTCCTTGCAGTTCAAGTGACTCTCAAGAGTCTTCTCCAACACCACAGTTTGAAAGGATTAATTCTTTGATGCTCAGCCATTTTTTATTGTCCAGATCTCATATCCATACATGACTACTGGAAAAATCATAACTTTGACTATATGGACTTTGTTGGCAAAGTAATTTTTCTGCTTTTTAATACACAGTGTAAGTTTGTCATTGCTATTCTTCCAATAAGCGAGCATCTTTTAATTTCATGGCCGCAGTCACTGTCCAAATTGATTTTGGAGTGCAAGAAAATAAAGTCTCTCACTGTTTCCATTGTTTCCCCATTTATTTGCCATGAAGTGATGAGACTGGATGCCATAATCTTCATTTTTTGAATGTTGAGTTTTAAATCAGCTTTTTCACTCTCCATTTTCACCTTCATCAAGAGGCTCTTTACTTCTTCTTCACTTTCTCCCATACGGGTGCTGGTCATCTGCATATCTGAGGTTATTGATATTTCTCCCGGCAATCTTGATGCCAGCTTGTGCTTCATCCAGCCCAGCATTTTGCATGATGTACTCTGCATATAAGTTAAATATGCAGGGTGACAATATACAGCCTTGACATACTCCTATCCCAATTGTGAACCAGTCCGTTGTTCCATGTCTGGTTCTAATTGTTGCTTCTTGACCTGCATACAGGTTTCTCAGGAGGCAGGTAAGGTTGTCTGATATTCCCATTTCTTTAAGATTTTTCCACGGTTTGTTGTGATCCACACAGTCAAAGGCTTTGATGTAGTCAATGAAGCAGAAGTAGATGTATTTCTGGAATCTCTAGCCTTTTCTATGATCCAGTGGATGTTGGCAATTTGATCTCCCTGTTATCATACTTTCATAATTAAAAACAAAAACAAAAATGGTTGAGCTTCCAGTGAACTGGTAAAAGACAGACATTACAGAGTCAGATTCTATGCAATTTCAAAACAGTTTCTTTGGAGTGAACAATGGTCTTTATGTAGTCAGTAGAGAGAACTGTGGTCCCTCCTTCAGTCAACGGGGGCGCCACTCAGGGCACTGAAGCGGTAATTTACCAGCAGTCTGGAAGCAGTAGAGTGAGTGTTTCAGTGCAGCAGGTCGTGGGGTTTAACATTGTCAGGCAAGATACTTTTATGTTAAGATCACTTAACAGGGCTGGCCTTGGGCAATATTGTGGAATAGGCAAGGTTGGTCTTTATTTCTCATTTCACACCACTCAGGGCCAAGGTATACTGTCACCACCGGCCAGAAGTCCTGCACTTGCTCCTGGAGAGTATTATTCTTCACTGGCTATCACAGCAGAAATGCTGACATGCATTCTCTCTATACATCAGCCAATGGAGCTGCCAGTGGTATGTGCATTTTAACAGGGGTTTTCTAAAGACCAAAAAAGCTTTGAACTCAATGGAATGAGTCCTTTGGGGAAATTAAAGATCATGGGGGAGATAGTAAGATGTGGGGAACATTTCCAACACCTCCAAAATAATATTTAATCAAACTGATGCTTTCTCATAAGGCTAATTTTTAAGATATATGTAGAAAATTTGAGGATCACTTGGAAGAAATACAGTGTGCATTTATTGAGCATCCCTACTGTCTGAAATACTGTCAGTTTTGTACATTAGCACCTCAGCGAAGGCTTATATTCATCCTGTGATATAAATAATCTCACTTAGAGATGAGGTCAAAGAGGTTGAATGACTACACCTGAGGAGGTGTCAAGGAACACATTTTCATACCATTTGCAGGAGAAGAGTCACCAGAGTTCCCTGCTGGTCCTGAAAAATGCCAGTGTCTTTTCTAGAGTAGATCTTTGTGATGAACTAGGAGCTTAGGACGTCTGTACCTCTGTGTTCAAGGGATTCTGCCAAGATAAGTAGCCTGGGCAGGGGATGGGAAGTTATTGTGGTTAATTTCATGTATTTCCTTCCATCTTTATTGCTGATTGTGGCTAGTCTAGTCCTGAAAAGGATGGGTTGTAAACGCATGTGTGTGTGTGGGCACATTATGGGTTAATGTGTGTATGGGCATGTGTAGATATATACGTGAATTCTGAATTGGTGTTTTGAAGTATCCTGGTCAATTGGCTAGATGGATTTTCAAATGTCACAGTAGTTTTAGAAATGATTGGCATTATCTAAGCGTGCATGGCATCTGGTCCATTGTTTTACCAGCTGTATCTCTGCAATTGGTGTTCTTCAACTGCTTTCCCATCTACTGGGTGGGGTTCAGGACACACTACCCCCCTTAATATAGCATCTTGGCATATTCAATACTTAAAGATACAGGAGTTTGGGAAAATAGCAGATGCAGAAACGTTGCTCTGCCCTTCTCTCCTGAAACAGGTCATAAACCCTCATGTAAGGGGTGCCCTCCTGGAGGAAAGGAATGTTCTTCTCTCAGAAGAGTCCTTAACAACCAGGCCTTGCTAAGTTTTCCCCACATACTGCACTAACCTCACACTTCTTCACCTGCTTCATTCTTCCATGACTGCCCCTTATTCATCAAAGTCCGTGTATAAATATCAGGTCTGTTTCTTCAGGGCTTCATTTCCTTAGGAAACCTCTTGCATCATGTAAAATTCATACTATGTAAATCCTTATGTTTTTCTCCTGTGAATCTGTCTTTGTTAGTTTAATTTTCAGAACCAGTGACCCCAAGAGAATAAAAACTTTTCCTTCTTTGTACACTCTGTAAATGTTGTTATGTTTGCAGGAGTTCCTCTGATAAACAAGACTTCTAGATGGGTATCTCAGCACTTATTTCTGCTCACCACACCCTTAGTACTTATTGTTGTTGTTTTTCAGTTGCTCAGTCGTATCTGACTCTTTGCGACCCCATGGACTGCAGCACGCCAGACTTCCCTGTCCTTCACCATCTCCCAGAGGTTGCTCAAACTCATATCCATTGAGTCAGTGATGCCATCCAACCATCTCGACCTCTGGCATCCCCTTCTCCTCCTGCATTCAATCTTTCCCAGCATCAGGGTTTTTTCCAATGAGTCAGCTCTTCACATCAGGTGGCTGAAGTATGAAACTTCAGCATCAGTCCTTCCAATGAATATTCATGGTTGATTTGCTTTAGGATTGACTGTTGGATCTCCTTGCAGTCCAAAGGAATCTCAAGAGTCTTCTCCAACACCACAGTTTGAAAGCATCAATTCTTCAGTGCTCAGCCCACTCTCACATCCATACATGACTACTGGAAAAACCATAACTTTGACTAGACAAACCTTTGTTGGCAAACTAATGTGTCTGCTTTTTAATATGTGTCTAGGTTTGTCATTGCTTTTTTTCCCCCCAAGGAGCAAACATCTTTTAATTTCATGACTGCAGTCACCATCTGCAGTGATTTTGGAGCCCAAGAAAATAAAGTCTGTCACTGTTTCCATTGTTTCCCCATCTGTTTGCCATGAAGTGATGGGACCGGATGCCATGATATTCATTTTTTGATTGTTGAGTTTTAAGCCAGCTTTTTCACGCCTCTTTCACTTTCATCAAGAGGCTCTTTAGTTCCTCTTTGCTTTCTGCCATGAGGGTGGTGTCATCAGCATAGCTGAGGTTATTGATATTTCTCCTGTCAATATTGATTCCAGCTTGTGGCTTCGTCCAGCCTGGCTGTGGGGAGAGAGCAAATAAGCCAAGATGGTGTGTCCAGGCTCTCTTGCCCCATGTTTTGTAAATAATGACTATGACAGCTGAGCTCGTTTATGGTACCGCACATGCACATCATGAGGTACTCACTTTGTCACGGGCTGTTTTTGATACATGAGCTCCAACCAAAAAAGCCGCAGCATTACTGCAGTGTCATGGCTGTGTCCATTGTGTCGGCCACAGGAGGAGAGAACACAGAGTGTCTACTGCTACGGCTGCTGCATCAGCCAGGAGAGAATAAATGTGTCTGCAGTTCCCATGGCTCCTCCAGTCCTCTTCCAGCCTCTTAGCTTGTGCCTTGCCTACTCTTGGTTCAGTGAACAGTATGAACAGCAAGACAACTGGCGCCACAAACAGGTTGATCAGGGATACATTTGGCATAGTTGGCAGGATACCCAGCAGATAGAAGAGCCTGATACTCCACTGGGTGGAGGAAGCCATTGGCCACCGTATAGTATGTGGCTGCGATTCTCTTGGTTTGGGCTTCACTGGAAGACTGGGAGGCAATGGGCAGTTCACCAGATAGTACTGAAAGGGCGTTACAGTTGGTGAGTTCCCATTTGCTGGACAAGGTGGCATGGACTTCTGCTGGCACTGTGAGTTGGATTTTCCTGACTGCCTTGAAGGTGAATATGGATAGTGCCTTACGAGATGCTGTGCTGGCACATGATGTGCAGAGATGCTTGGGAGGACTAGAGCAATGCCTATTGGCATTAGAGCAAGAACCCCGTGGCCCTGAAGAACCCAGCATCTCTGACAGCCAGGTGGTAAGTGATGGTGATGACGAACGTTATGAGACCATGGGTCCCCACTTGGCAGTGAGGCCCCTTGTTCAGCGGAAAGTGAAGCATGAACAGCCTAGGGCCCAGGGGACATCCTCATGGGGCCCCCAATATGACTGAGTTCATGAGGTATCAGGTGGCGTTGGTCTACTTGGATGCACAGTTTTGGCAAAGACAAGAAGAACACTTGGCAGCTGGCTTCTGTGACTCTGGGGATGAGGTAGAACAGCTGGCATCCATAACCACTCACCCCTCACTGAGGCTAAGGTTGCAGAAGACTCGGTGACTCTTGCAAAGGGCACCTGACCAAACGCACACCCTCGTGGCATGAGTTAGCACTGCCACCCACACCATGCGGTCGAAAGTGGGAGAGCTCCCAGATTCAGGGAATAAATGACATGCCTATGCTGAGCTGACCCAAGGAGTGAGAGAACTGGGCATGAAGCAGTCAGTATTTAACCCAAACACCTGAGGTCCAGATGATGAGCGTTTTACTGGCAGCATTGAGATGCCATTTTGAGTAATGCCCTGTCTACCTCTTTGGGCTCCCTGGCTGCTATTCTTGTGCCCTGTGTGCAGTCACCTGTGAGGTGATCTCTATGGTGGCTAACTCAGGAGAAATAGAGGGACGGTGGCAGGCAAAAGGGATTAGAAGTGTGAAGACCCTGAAGGGGGGCTGAGCTAGTAAAGGCCCATCTGGGTGATGAGAATGAAACTGGGCTGATTTGCTGGAGTTGACAGAAATAAAATTGATAGACAGCCCAGTGTGCTGTACCTAGAGCTATGGAGGCAACTGAGACTGGAGCAGCAGTTTACCAAGTTTGGGAAGCACCCACAGCAAGAGATACGGGCATTTTAGATAAAAGATTACAATGACACCCGAGGATGTTATTTTAGAGGATGCCCTTTTCTGCTTTGAAGAAGGCTCAGACCAAGATGTCTTCCTGAAGAGCCCAGGCAGGGACTGGAGGCCTCCTGTAGAACTTGCATCACTGGTCAGAGAGTAATGGCCCAGGTTGACATGGTTGCTGAATGCAACTTTGTTTATGGAAACCCAGAGCAGTTTCCTGGTCCTAGTGGTTGATGGCTGTGCTGGCCAAATAGTGTGTAAAGGCTGTGTCCTTACTTTTGGAAATTGGATAGCTCCCTGTGAAGAGGTAAAGGCTGTGTCTTATGCTGTAGACTTAGAACAGTGTTCTCTGTAAAGGCTGTGCCCTTAGATTCAGAAAGGCTGTGCCCTATGGGCTGTGAATGCAGCAAAGATCCCCTTCTTGAAGGTGTGGGCCCAGGAACTGTAGGGGGTTTGTAGGGTCTTAGCAAAATTCTTCAGGAGTGGAGCTGCCCCTGTGGAGGCTTTCCTGCAATTTCACAAGGACAGATGGTGGACTGGACTTGGCCATGTGAGATAAAGGCACTCCACATGCAATGGGTGGCTCTTCTAGCCCCATGAGGGCAAGGACTGCAGCATGCATTCCAGGTGAAACTTGGCCTTGGGTTTTGCTATGTGCTGGAGATGTCTGTCTGTTTACATCCACTGCTGTTGTAAGATGTAAATGCAAGGGTCAGTGTTACTCACAAAGGGAATATTGCAGAAGATGGACTACCTGAGGATGGTGAGGTGAGAGACCTTGAAGGGGTGGAGTGTGGGAAGAGAGCAAATGAGCCAAGATGGTGTGTTCAGGCTCTCTTGCCCTATGTTTTGTAAATATTGACTATGTAACAGCTGAGATCATTTACAGACCTGCACATGCAGTCATGAGGTTCTCACTTGGTCATGGGCTACGTCTGATATATGAGCTCCACCCAAAAACGTGGTGGCATTTCTGCTGCATCGTGACCGTGTCCATTGGGTCAGCCTCCAGAGGCAAGAACACAGTGTGTCTACTGCTACAGCTGCTGGGTAAGCCTGGAGAGAGGTTGTGTTGTGTAAGGTTATGCTATGGCTGCTGCACCGTCAGGAGAGAGTAAAGTGTGCCTTTCCTGTGGCTCCTTCAGTCTTCTTCCAGCCTCTTAGCTCGTGCCTTGCCTACCCTGGGTTCAGTGAACTGTGTGAACAGTGAGACAATTTGCATCATGAACAGGATGATCAGTGATGCACTAGCATTTCCCGTGATGCACTCTGCATGTAAGTTAATTAAGCAGGGTGACAATATACAGCCTTGATGTATTCCTTTCCCAATTATGAACCAGTCTGTTGTTCCATGGCCAGTTCTAACTGTTGCTTCTTGACCTGCATGCAGATTTCTGAGGAGGCAGTTAAGGTGGTCTGATATTCCATCTCTTTAAGACTTTTCCACAGTTTCCTGTGATCCACACAGTCAAAGGCTTAGCATAGTCAATAAAGCAGAAGTAGATGTTTTTCTGGAATTCTCTTTCTTTTTCTATGATCCAGCAGACGTTGGCAATTTGATCCCCAGTTCTTCTGCCTTTTCTAAATCCAGCTTGTACATCTGGAAATTCTTGGTTCACGTGGATAAACAGCAAGAGCTTTGGGTCATAGAATGGAGTTTTACCTTGCTACAACATAAGCCTTTCAGAATTCCGTTTGTAACCTGGGGACCATAATGTCTACCTCTCAGTAATGCTGGAGAATTGCAAATCAGATGGCTAAGCATGTAAAACAGTACCTCAGTTCAGTTCAGTTCAGAGTCATGTCAGACTCTTTGCGACCCCATGAATCACAGCACGCCAGGACTCCCTGTCCATCACCAACTCCCGGAGTTCACTCAGACTCACGTCCATCGAGTCAGTGATGCCATCCAGCCATCTCATCCTTTGTCGTCCCCTTCTCCTCCTGCCCCCAATCCCTCCCAGCATCAGAGTCTTTTCCAATGAGTCAACTCTTCTTATGAGGTGGCCAAAGTACTGGAGTTTCAGCTTCAGCATCATTCCTTCCAAAGAAATCCCAGGGTTGATCTCCTTCAGAATGGACTGGTTGGATCTCCTTTCAGTCCAAGGGACTCTCTGGCACCGAGTAGAATCTGCAGAAAGGCTTACACCTGTTTGCATGTTGATCTTGAGTGAACTCCTACATACTGAAGACATGGAGCACAGTATCCTGCATATAGTGCTCCAAAACTATTTTTATGGACAAGTAAAAAATTGTGTTACTCATTTTCTGTGTATGGCATTCACCATTTCATGGCATACAACAGACAGCTATGGATAGTTGGCCTTAAATAAGAGAAATTCACAAGGGTCCATCAAGAAAGGCTGCTACTCCTAGAACTTGTTCATGGTGAAAGGTCACAGAAGGTCTCTCAATTAAAAATCCCTTTGTGTATGTGCAGTTTTAGTGAGAAGAAAATGTTCGTCATGGGATTTCAAAATTTATATGCTTTAATATCTTGAAAATTGGAACCATATTTTAGAGAAGAGACTCTCAAATTTCACAAAAATTGCATGTAACAATTTCCTTAATATCTCCTTTGGAACTTTGGGATAATGTTTCTACAGTTGGATGAAAGCTGACCTAATGTATTTTTCTTTGCAGACTTAGGATGCGCTATTTCCACAGGTTAAGTAAAACAAGATCTTGACTGATGCAGTTGGTTTCTAAAAAGCAGGTCAAGGTTTTCTGACATTGCTCTGAGAAAAAGGAATCAAACTGTCTTGCAAAAAAATGAGATGTCAGTTTTCTCTCTTCTAACTGGGAAAAATACAGGAAGTTTCTATTTATTATCTCAAGATCTGAAGACACACAGACAGTGCAGGAGAGAACTCTGCTTTAGAAGTGTCTATGTCCCAGCTCTTTCAAGAGGAATGCAGAATCTGAACTGGTTTGTGAATCGGATTACATGCATTGTTGATTTCACAGGGTCACTTTCATAGCTCAGTACTCATAGGTGGAATATAAAATATGACCAGCATACCTTAGAACAGCTATCCTTGAAACATTCTAAATGTTCCAAGTAAAAACTCTGTTTCTAATGTAAATAAGACCTCCAGCAGGGCTTACAGATAAAAGTAACTCAGATGACTCCAGGGAAAATTGATCTCACTATGGTCTCTGGTAAACAGTGAGAACCAGGTGCTAGGTGGTTAGGTGCTTTGGAAACACAAAATGGCAGCTTTACTTCTTGACACATTGTCAGTTCCTTCAGGGCAGGAGGGGTCTATTTGTTCATCTTCAGGAGCTCTAGGATCACACTCTTCATGTGATTGGCACTCCAGAACCATCTGTTGATTGGATGAGTGAAAGACAGTGTTGACCACACTGACAAGGGGCCAGCTTGAGGCCACTTGAGTTAGAGTGTAAAATATGCCACGTGGCGCTCTGGACAGATGCAATATCCCTGCATCTTGTCTTCCTAGGAGTGCAGGAGGCTGCATCATTATCCAGGTAGCTCTATACTGAGTGAGTTCCTAAAATAAGCGTGATTACATGTGATTTTCTTTTTTGGCAGAAAACTGAGTGTATTACATAATACATAAATTAATAAAATATCTACATTGTTTCTATCCTGAGGCAGCTTGACTATAACTCCCATGAGAATCATGCTTGTGTCTTGCTCTATTACACTGAGACGCAGTGTTGTATAAGGGATAAAAAATGGACTCTAGACTGACTGCCTAAATTGGAGTTTCAGCTCTGCCCATCACTGTGTGACCTGGGCAAGTTATATAACCTCACTCTGGTTTGATGTTCTCATTGGAAAAATAGGATTTGAGTGCTCTTAAGAAGATGAAATACAGTGAATGCACATAAAACATCTAAAACAGTAGTTGGAATATGGCAAATTCTCAGTAAAGGTAGCCATTTGACAGAACTTTCTTACACTTTTCCACACATTTTAAGAACAAGGGCTTACACTTAACAGGCACCTGGTCTCTGTCTCTTGCTTTATATACCTTACTTATCATGGGCCAGAATTTGGTGTAAAGCTGGTCTCTCCTCCTCTACGAGTAGATCTAGTAACTGCAGGGGTGAAGCACCTGTGCTAGTTTTTGAAGCTGCTGTGGCAAATCTCCCCAAATGTGGTGGCTTAAGACAACAGAAGTTCATTCCCTCATTCATCTGGAATGAGTTTCACTGGCCAGAATCAAGGTGTGAGCTGAGCTGTGCTCCCTCTGGAGTTCTCAAGGAGGGCTTCAGCCTTCCTGGTCTCGCCCAGCTCCTCGTGGCTGCCGACGCTGCTGGACTTGGAGCCGCGTCAGCTCCAGTTGCCCCTAGGCCCACTGCCATCTCTTCTGAGTGTGACTCCCTCTAGGAAGGATGCTTGGGGCCACATTCAGTGCCCGTGCATTCAATCCAGGACCTGCAAAGGCCAGTTTGGGGCCCTGTTAGATAACATTCACAGCTTGCAAAGATTAGAATGTGGGTGTCTTTGTTTGAGAAATGGGCCATTTCTCAGCTTTTTACAGCCCCTATAAGGATTTCTCAAACTATAATTTCTATGATTCTATAATGAGACTGAGTACACTTATTAAATCATCCTCAAAATGGGCATTATATAACCTAAATGGTGTATCTCATTGAGTATCACTAAATTCAAATTAATCATTATTCTTTTTATTTTGAAACTGACTTTTAAAAACTTTAAAACACAAGTTAGATTAATCCTGGCATTCCAGTATTTCCTTATAATTTTTTTTGTTGACCTAATGGTATTATCTTTTTATTATAAAAAAGAAAATTGACCTTTAAAAAGGTAGTACATTACCCAAATCAAAACTTTGAGCCAACCAAAGACAGCAGCCAAAGTCTTTCAACATCTAAATAAGTATTCTTTATATTTCATCCTACTGACAAATTGCTTTCTTAGAGTGTTTGCATTTTCTTTTAAAAAACATATTTTAAAGAATGTTTTTAAAAAGCTGAAAAACCTTTTTCAAGTCTTTAGAAAATGCTTTAATGATGTACTTTAGATAGCATAAATATTGCTCTGTGTGAGGTCAAAGTAAAGATTAAGGAGGATTTCTTTGCCTTATAGTTTAGTTCATAGTTTTAAGAAAATATAAATTTGCTGTAGTATAATTGCTATGGAGTTATCTGTCTAACTGCTATGGTTTTATCTCTGTAAAAATCAAATGAATGTTGGTTTTTTGAGCTTCCCATGTACAATACAAGCATCAAAACACTAACAAATGTTGTGCGGCCAGACTGATAGCCTAGAGTGAAATATTGACAATTACAGAGGATAGATGGCAAGAAAGAGCTGACAAAGGAGACTGTTCGTTGTATTGCTATACAACAGTTAGCAGCCTGGCTGGGAAGGCCAGGCCATCATTATCTTACTCAATTTTTTGTTTCCTTTGTTTCACTTGCTCTCCCATTGTCTTGTAATATTTGCATGTCTGAGAACAAACGCAGCCATAATTGGAATAATTTATTCCTACACTATTTTGTAAAAATTCTTCTTAGTCACAAGAATGTGCTCTAACCATGAAAGTTCCCTGTAGATTACACCTTAGTAAGTCTTTCATCCAAAAGAGAGAGGGGATGGTAGGATGGCATAATGATATCCTTATTCATGGATTTTTTAAGATTTGTGATGTGGCTTGAAGATACTGACAAATCTAGCGAATTGCAGAAAAAGTAAAAATAAACACACTGAGGACTGGTCTAATATCAGACTGGCAGAGAGCAATAAAATGAGGCCAAAGAGGAAAATAATTGTGGCACATGTTCCCCACGGTCCCAGCATCCTGTATTGACTGGTAAGTGACTTTGTGTTGTACGATCCATCTGAGGACCAAGAGGGAACTAAAATCCCACCTGAGTTCTCTGATGTGAAGGGGTTCTATAAATGCAATAAATAACTTTCATTAGGTGTTGTAATTTTTAATATTTTTTTAAGATAGGGAGAGCTCTATGTCAATTAAGCATTTCTTCACAGAAATATCATAAACGTATTAGATGTCAGCAAGTTCCTAAAATGGTTAAACAAATTGCATTATTCACAAAACAAGGCAGATGTTATTTGTATATATGCTGTAGCTTTTCTTAAAACCACACACACACATCTGTTCATCTCTAACTTTATTATTGTGTATGTCTATCTACCTACATACCTATCTATCTAATCTTTACTTTCAATAATCTCTGTGGTAAGGTAAGTATTTCAAGATAGAACCCAGGCCCTTAGACTATCAACTTACAATGGAAAATCTGGTTTCTAAAACAGCTGGAGTTAAAGGGATGCTTTTTGTGGCTAAATCTCAGTGAGACTATTGATCTAAAATAGTGAGTCAATCAGCTTTGGCTTCATAAAAACCACACCACCTCTCAGTAGCTCAAAATAACATTTTAATCTTGAGCCTGGCCACACATTAGGGGGTCCATGTGTCTCTCGTCTCCTAGCTGGGCCATATTCTCCTCTTCCAATTCTTTCTGGAAGCCAGAAAGAACAAACACCTTTGAAATCTAACTGTGTCAAATTCACTAACATCCAATTTGCTAACAACGAAAACTGACCAAGATGAGTCACATGACCAAGCCGAACATGAATTAAGCTGAACAGCCTCTCAACACTTTCCTCCCTGGAAGTAGGGAGGAACAATAATCCAAGTTACAGCAAGTACAAAGTCTCACTTTTGCCTTGGTCATGAATAGCCTAGAGATGGGCGGTGCTGCCCTAGGACCACTGGGCCCCTGAAGCTGCCCCCATCCTCACTGCCTTGGTCTCCTGGGGGAGCCAAGGATGCAACACGGAGCGGCTGCCACTCCCCCGCATCTGCGGAGCCTCTGCCTCACCTGTCCGCTTTGACTGAGGAAGGGGAGGGCCAGCTGGGTCCTGTGTGGTGTAAAGGAAAGCAGCGTCCGGTGGTGGAAAGAACTGGGACTTTGCTGTCAGACAACCACGGGCTGAATTTCAGTTGAAATGCTAGTGGAAAACACGATCACTAGGTGAGTCTCTGTCCTAAATGCAACCTGAAAATAATATCCTTGTGAGAACAAAATTACCTTGTAAGTGATGTGTCTGGCGCGGGGGGGACAGAGTGGGGGGGACCCAGGGGAGGTGCTCATGGACCTGAGTTCTCCCCCACCTCAGGGAGGAGGCTGTGTAAGGAGTGAGGAGAGTAAGTGATGCCAGAGACAACCATTTGTCTCTGGATTATTTCCTTGCCTGGTGCTCAATTCTGGAACTGTGGCTTTACTTTTAATGTGCTTTTGTCTCTTCAATTACATTAAACGGTTTTTGGAGGAAAGGGTCTTCTCGGACGCTCTGGGTCTCACGCAGTATCCAGCTGTCTCATCCTTCTGAGGAGGAGTCGGGAGAGGAGGAATGAAGAAGTCTCTGGCAGCCTCACCCCTGCCACCCTGAGCTCTCACTTTCTTCTTCTGGCTGTCTTCTGCTCGTCTCTGAAGTGGAGATGGGGCTCTAGCCTCTGCAACTGTGCCTGACACATAGTACAAGTGCAATGAAAATGCTTCGGGTAAAAGGATAATTCCTATTCACTCCAAAAGCTTCAAAAATTCTACAATAAAGTTGGCTTAGGTCAGAGAAATAAGTGGTTGAACTGTTTAAAAAAATAAAATGTATTAAACATTATTTCCAATGGTACATCATCAGATTTCATTTCCCTTCTTCCCAGAAAAATAGTAATTTGAAACAAATGAAATCCTATTTGCCACATGGAAAGATTCCTCTTGAGGTCACTTGTGACTTCTGTTTAGCCATGAAAACAAAACTACTCAGGCAGACATCCTTCTAAATTCACCATGATGAGAAAACCCACAAATGTAGTACAGTTTGGTTATTCAGCTTTTATATAATAACTCAGCAAACCTGTTGGAGGTTGAATAACTTTCATGGGTTCCCCATTGGCTCGATGATGAAAGTTCCTGCATCAACCAAAAATACATTTACCACTGAAACACAGGAATATTCTTTGTTCATTTCCCCTAAATTGCCTGTAAACCTAATTTTGCGAATAGGAACAGAATATACCTAAACATCTCAAACTATTAGTCAGAAGGATGAAACCAGATTTCTGTTGTGCTTTCTCATGGGATTCCCGGAGGATGTCTTATGGATTTGGTCAGTGTTGCTATTTTTATCATTTATGGCACCAATTTATCCTGGGAAACATTTCTTTCACTCCCATAAGAAACTGCCAAGAGTTTTGAAGAGGTGAGGGATGATGCATCTCTGTTCTCTCTCTCCCTAATCTGTTGTCTTGAGAAAACATTTTATAGATTTCTTTTAGACCCACAGGACATCTCTAGTTGTCCTAAGCTGGCTGTGGACCCTGGGATCTGGAGTCGTGGCTCTACAACTTGGGCAACTTACTTAACCTTCTTGAGGCTCATTATCTTCATCTATAAGATGCAAATTAGAATTATTCTATGAAAATTAAATCAGTTGCCATACATTAAGGGCTTACAGTAGTGCCTAGTACCAGTAGGCACTATGTAATTTTTTGCTACCATTATTATATCAATGGCATTTTTCCTGGTTTATTATTTATACTCTGTTGTTTGGGTCTGAATACCACTGTGATTTCCCAGGTGGTGCGTGTGGTAAAGAACCCACCTGCCAATGCATGAGACATGAGAGATGCAGGTTCGACCACTGGGTTGGGAAGATCTCCTGAGGGAGGAAACGGTAATCCACTTCAGTATTGCCTCGAGATTCCCATGGATGGTCAAGCCTGCCAGGCTATGGGTCCATAGGGTTGCAAAGAGTTGGACATGACTGACACAACTTGGCATGCACACACCACTGTGATTATAAGCTGATTGACTTCTTTCTTTTTGCCTTCTCACCTTTCATCTGTTTTTAGAAAAATCTATTTAAAAAATCTATTGAAAAAAAAAATCTTTAATAAAAGCAGTTCATCAGGCAGGGAGGAATTTCTAAGCTATCTAGAGAGGTTATTCTCTTTTTCCAACTTTGTTGCCTTTTATGTTTTCCTTTGGGCAGCAGACTCATTTTGAAATTGTAGAGCTGTGAAGCTCTGGTCTTGCATCAAAATAATTTCTGATGCATCCAATTTGCATGTTGAAAGCCATCTTTCCAGAAACACAAAGCCATCATTTGGGGAAAATAATCACTTCCCCAATTTAATGTCAGTGAAGAATTCATTGCAGCAAGAGTGAAAAGCAAGTTTAGAAAATGCATCAGATAAGAAACTAAAAATGATCAGATTTTGGGCATCATCGTGTGTTCTTTTCTTTAGTATCTCTTATGTGTTCTGTTGTCTTTCACTAGGATACCTCATTTCTCTCTTCCTGGAGAATCAAGGCAGGAATTTATTTTATTTATTTTATTTTTTTGCTTTATTTTACTTTACAATACTGTATTGGTTTTGCCATACATCAACATGAATCCACCACAGGTGTACATGAGTTCCCAGTCCTGAACCCCCCTCCCACCTCCCTCCCCATACCATCCCTCTGGGTCATCCCAGCGCACCAGCCCCAAGCATCCTGTATCCTGCATCGAACCTGATTTGTTTCTTACGTGATATTATATATGTTTCAATGCCATTCTCCCAAATCATCCCACCCTCTCCCTCTCCCACAGAGTACAAAAGTCTGTTCTATACATCTGTGTCTCTTTTGCTGTCTCGCATACAGGGTTATTGTTACCATCTTTCTAAATTCCATATATATGTGTTAGTATACTGTATTGGTGTTTTTCTTTCTGGCTTACTTCACTCTGTATAATCAGCTCCAGTTTCATCCACCTCATTATAACTGATTCAAATGTATTCTTTTTAATGGCTGAGTAATACTCCATTGTGTATATGTACCACAGCTTTCTTATCCATTTGTCTGCTGATGGACATCTAGGTTGCTTCCATGTCCTGGCTATTATAAACAGTGTCAAGGCAGGAATTTAAACTTCCAGGGCACAGCAATAAACCACCTGTTGTACAGATGCTTAGTGTTATTGGGTGTGAAGGCAGATTGGGAATAAAAGAGATGTAATATTTTAAAAATTGGGGTGTTATAAATTGGGTCAAATGTTTGCCTTTAAAAGTTCTGTCTCAGGATGCAAATGACCTATTTGACAAATGTCCTAGGTGGCTTATTACAATATAGTACAGATTGCCCAGACATTTTGTTAAAGAGAATGGTTTGTTTCTCTTGCCAAAATAAAACACCCTTTCTTGTTGTTTAGTCACTAAGTCATGTCTGACTCTTTGCGATCCCATGGACTGTAGCATGTCAGGTTTCCCTGTCCTTCACTATCTCCTGGAGTTTGCTCATACTCATGTCCATTGAGTTGGTGATCCTATCCAGCTATCTCATCCTCTGTTGCCCCCTTCTTCCTGCCCTCAATCTTTCCCAGCATTAGGGGCTTTTCCATTGAGTCATCTCTTCACATTAGGTGGCCAAAATAATGGAGCTTAAGCTTCAGCTTTAGCACCAGTACTTCCAATGAATATCTAGGATTGATTTCCTTTAGGATTGATTGGCTTGATCTCCTTGCAGTCCAAGGGACTCTCAAGAGTCTTCTCCAGCACCACAATTTGAAAGCTTGCACTCAGCCTTCTTTATGGTCTGACTCTTTGCAACTTCATGGACCATAGCCTGCCAGGCTCCTCTGTTCATGGAGTTCTCCAGGCAAGAATACCTGAGTGGGTAGCCATTCTCTTCTCCAAGGGATGTTCCCAACCCAGGTATCAAACCTGGGTCTCCTACACTGCAGGCAAATTCTTTACCTTCTGAGCCACCAGGGAAGACCCCAGAACACCTTGGAGGAAATTAATATGTCCCTAAAAGCTCTATTACAAGGCAGCCTGTGACCTTTGATATGTGGCAGAAATAATTAATATCTGAGAAAAGCATTCTGTTAGGGAAACTGCTGACCAAAACCACCTGCTCTGTTCAGGCCTGATAGTAACCATTTGCAAGAGTTACAACCTCCTCTTACAACAGGAGGTCCTTGTAATGAACATGGAACTAACAGGCTACCACCAATGGGAAGAATTTGGAAAAGATCAAAACGAAAGAGGAGACACCAGTCCATGTGTCCTACGAAACTCCCAGAATCCTTCTTGCTGGAATCCATCTTGGTTGAGGGATGTGTGTGCTAGTCACATCAGATTGGTTAGTCAGAATGATTGGCCAGAGACCGATCTGGGGGGTGACCTCAGACTGCAACAACTTGGAGCGGGGCTTGGGTTCCCAGTCAGAGATTGAGGCTGGGATGCAAAATTGAAAGAATCAAATCCTAGCCACTATACTGGTGGTCATTGACAAGGGCCTGGGCCCTTCAGCTTTGCAGAAAGGAATTTCCACAAAGATGGAAAGTAGTGTAGCAAGTAGAACATTTATTAAGAAAAAAAGGACAGTATTTGTGGACAGACAAATGGGCAGACTCAGAGGGAGAGTCGCTGAGTCACACCCTTGTGGTCGTTTGAATCACCTTTATGGGGCATTTCTTCTATGAGGCTGGGATTCCTTTGGCCAATCACTTTGACTTGTTTGGTTCACAGTTCATATTTGGTAGATCTCAGGATCCTCCCATGTGTGAACACCCATTTCTTAGCCAAGATGGATTTTACCAAAGGGGTGTATGAATAGAGAACATCCCTTCACATAACTCCCCTTTTGACCTCCAAGGAGCCTTTTCTGCATGTGTGTGCTTGGGGATGTCTCCTGACTTGGAGAATAAGAAATAAGTGGTCTGGGCAGGTCAGGGCCCACCCTCTTCTCTTCACTGTCCTGCTGTTCATACCTTGGAGTTTTAGTCCATATGGAATTCTCTAATCACTTTACCCTGGGGAAGCCCATCTACTTCCTGCATGAAGACAGCCAGGAAACTAACTCAATTACCATAAAATTTGAGACTGCGGGTCATCAGTTCAGTTCAGTCACTCAGTTGTATCTGACTCATTCCAACCCCATGAATCGCAACACTCCAGGCCTCCCTGTCCATCACCAGCTCCCGGAGTTTACTCAGACTCACGTCCATTGAGTCAGTGATGCCATCCAGCCATCTCATCCTCTGTCGTCCCCTTCTCCTCCTGCCCCCAATCCCTCCCAGCATCAGGGTCTTTTCCAATGAGTCAACTCTTCACGTGAGGTGGCAAAACTATTGGAGTTTCAGCATCAGCATCAGTCCTTCCAATGAACACTCAGGACTGATTTCCTTTAAGATGGACTGGTTGGATACCTTGCAGTCCAAGGGACTCTCAAGAGTCTTCTCCAACACCACAGTTCAAAAGCATCAGTTCTTCGGCGCTCAGCCTTCTTCACATCCAACTCTCACATCCATACATGACCACTGGAAAAACCATAGCCTTGACTAGACAGACTTTTGTTTGCAAAGTAATATCTCTGCTTTTTAATATGCTATCTAGGTTGGTCATAACTTTCTTTCCAAGGAGTAAGCGTCTTAATTTCATGGCTGCAGTCACCATCTGCAGTGATTTTGGAGCCCAAAAAAATAAAGTCTGACACTGTTTCCACTGTTTCCCCATCTATTTCCCATGAAGTGATGGGACCAGATGCCATGATCTTCATTTTCTGAATATTGAGCTTTAAGCCAACATTTTCACTCTCCTCTTTCACTTTCATCAAGAGGGTTTTTATTTCCTCTTCACTTTCTGCCATAACGGTGGTGTCATCTGCATATCTGAGGTTACTGATATTTCTCCTGGCAATCTTGATTCCAGCTTGTGCTTCTTCCATCCCAGCGTTTCTCATGATGTAGGTTAACTCTGCATATAGGTTAAATAAGCAGGGTGACAATATACAACCTTGACGTACTCCTTTTCTTATTTGAAACCAGTCTGGTTTTCCATGTCCAGTTCTAACTGTTGCTTCCTGACCTGCATATAGGTTTCTCAAGAGGCAGGTCAGGTGGTCTAGTATTCCCATCTCTTTCAGAATTTTCCACAGTTTATTGTGATCCACACAGTCAAAGGATTTGGCATAGTCAATAAAGCAGAAATAGATGTTTTTCTTGAACTCTCTTGCTTTTTCCATGATCCAGCAGATGTTGGCAATTTGATCTCTGGTTCCTCTGCCTTTTCTAAAACCAGCTTGAACATCTGGAAGTTCACAGTTCATGTATTGCTGAAGCCTGGCTTGGAGAATTTTGAGCATTACTTTAGTAGCGTGTGAGATGAGTGCAATTGTGCAGTAGTTTGAGCATCCTTTCTTTGGGATTGGAATGAAAACTGACCTTTTCCAGTCCTGTGGCCACTGCTGAGTTTTCCAAATTTGCTGGCATATTGAGTGCAGCACTTTCACAGCATCATCTTTCAGGATTTGAAATAGCTCCACTGGAATTCCATCACCTCCACTAGCCTTGTTCATAGTGATGCTTTCTAAGGCCCACTTGACTTCACATTCCAGGATGTCTGGCTCTAGGTGAGTGATCACACCATTGTGATTATCTTGGTCATGAAGATCTTTTTTGTACAGTTCTTCTGTGTATTCTTGCCACCTCTTCTTAATATCTTCTGCTTCTGTTAGGTCCATACTATTTCTGTCCTTTATAGAGCCCATCTTTGCATGAAATGTTCCCTTGGTATCTCTAATTTTCTTGAAGAGATCTCTAGTCTTTCCCTTTCTGTTGTTTTCCTCTATTTCTTCATACTGATTGCTGAGGAAGGCTTTCTTATCTCTCCTTGCTATTCTTTGGAACCCTGCCTTCGGATGAGAATATCTTTCCTTTTCTCCTTTGCTTTTTGCTTTTCTTCTTTTCACAGATATTTGTAAGGCATCCTCAAACAGCCATTTGGGTTTTTTGCATGTCCTTTCCAAGGGGATGATCTTGATCCCTGTCTCCTCTACAATGTCACAAACCTCCATCCATAGTTTATCAGGCACTCTATCAGATCTAGCCCCTTAAATCTATTTCTCACTTCCACTGTATAATCATAACGGGTTTGATTTAGGTCATCCCTAAATAGTCTAGTGGTTTCCCCTACTTTCTTCAGTTTAAGTCTGAATTTGGCCATATGGCAGAACAATTTTGGGTTCCTTTTCCCTGATGCTCTCCACCCAGGCTCCCTTTCCTAATAGAGCCTCTTGCATTGTCAGCACACGTGTCTCCTCAAATAGTTGATTTCCAAGTTTTAGACAGAAGCCCAATCTTGGTTCCTGGAAGGGATCCCCTTTCCTGCAACTAATGGCGACCTTGGTAGAACTCTTCTGCCTTGCAACTGACATTCTGATCACCTGGGGTATTCAGTGATCAGTTTGCCCACTGATGAACCAGACCCAGAGGCTGCGACCAGGACTGTTTTGTCCCTGGTCTCCTCTTGACATGGACAACTGGCCAGAGTGCCCTGACCGGGTAAGGAACAAGAGACTTTATTGATCTATCTCCTCTTAGAAAAGGCAGGGGAACCAGAGATCAAATTACCTATCAAACATCTATCAGATCATAGAAAAATGGAGAGAATTCCAGGAAAATGTCAATTTATGCTTCATTGACTATGATAAAGCCTTTGACTATGTAGATCACAATAAACTGTGGAAAATTCTTAAAGAAATGGGAATTCCAGATCACCTTACCTGGTTCCTGAGAAATCTGTGTAAAGGCCAAGAAGCAACAGTTAGAACTGGACGTGGAACAATGGACTGGTTCAAAATAGGGAAAGGAGTATGTCAAGGCTGTGTATTGTCACCCTGCTTCTTTAACTTACATGCAGAGTACATCATGAGAAATGCTGGGCTGGATGAAGCAGAAGCTGGAATCAAGATTGCTGGGAGAAATATCAATATCCTCAGATATGCAGATGACACCACCCTAATGGCAGAAAGTGAAGAAGAACTAAAGAACATCTTGATGAAGGTGAAGAGGAGACTGAAAAAAGCTGGCTGAAAACTCAGCATTCAAAGAAACTAAGATCATGGCATCCAGTCCTATCTCTTCATGGCAAATTAATGGGCAAAAAATGGGATCAGTGCCAGACTCTCTTTTCTTGGGATCCAAAATTACTGTGGATGGTGACTGTAGCCATGCAATTAAAACAAGCTTGCTCCTTGGAAGAAAAGCTATGACAAAAAAGAAAAAAAAAAAAAGTAGGACATCATTTTGCCGACAAAGGTCTATATAGTCAAAGCTATGGTTTTGGCTTTTCCAGTATGGATGTGAGAGTTGGACCATAAGGAAGGCTGAACACCAAAGAATTGATGCTTTTTGAACTGTGGTGTTGAGAAGACTCTTGAGAATCTCTTACATAGCAAGAGATCAAAGGAGTCAATCCTAAAGGAAATCAACCCTGAATGTTCTTTGGAAGAAATGACGTTGAAGCTGAAGTTCCAATGTTTGGCCACCTGGTGTGAAGAGCTTCAGTTCAGTTCAGTTCAGTCACTCAGTCGTGTCCGACTCTTTGCGACCCCATGAATCGCAGCACGCCAGGCCTCCCTGTTCATCACCATCTCCTGGAGTTCACTCAGACTCACGTCCATCGAGTCCGTGATGCCATCTAGCCATCTCATCCTCAGTCATCCCCCTCTCCTCCTGCCCCCAATCCCTCCCAGTATCAGAGTCTTTTCCAATGAGTCAACTCTTCGCATGAGGTGGCCAAAGTACTGGAGTTTCAGCTTTAGCATCATTCCTTCCAAAGAAATCCCAGGGTTGATCTCCTTCAGAATGGACTGGTTGGATCTCCTTGCAGTCCAAGGGACTCTCAAGAGTCTTCTCCAACACCACAGTTCAAAAGCATCAATTCTTCGGCGCTCAGCCTTCTTCACAGTCCAACTCTCACATCCATACATGACCACAGGAAGAGCTTACTCATTGGAAAAGACCCTGACGCTGGGAAAGACTGAGGGCAGCAGGAGAAGGGGTGACAGAGGATGAGATGATTGGATGGCATCATTAAGTCAGTGGACATGAGTTTGAGTGAACTCTGGGATATAGTGAAGGACAGGGAAGCCTGGTATGCTGTAGTCCATGAGGTTGCAAAGAGTTGGACATGACTTAGTGACTGAACAGCAACAACTCCTTTTTTCAATCCCTCCTATCCTACCATTTTTCTTTTGTCCTAATCCTAGACACAAATTCTGGTTGAAGGGCCTCAGCCTGATCTGAGGGTTGGAGCCTGATCACCTCCAGTGGGCAGAGAACTCAAATTCTGGCCTGGTATTTGAATAAGGCTGAGTTCCTATTCTCCTTTCCTGGAAGCCCAGGAAAAAGTTCCATAGTGCCTGAGCTTCTGCAGCTGGCAGGAGAGGTCCATAAGTCCCCCTATTCCCCTCTTCTTTTAATTTGGTCTTTTCCTTCCATTTGCAATCTTTGAAGACCCAAGATATTCCTGTCTGTTCTGTCAATACTAGGATCTGAAGGTTTTTTTTTTTGTCTCTGGAGGAGAATTTCTGAGAGACTGAACTTTTGTATTTAAGGGAGTGTCTGATTAGAACAACCTTGCCTATTTGTGTTTTACACTTTGTGTTCTGTGTTGTGATTTGTGACAATCATTTTGCCTTGTGAAGTGGGAAATTCTGGTTCTGTTCCACTGGAAGACTTCTTGGGCAAATTCTGTCTAACTGGAAAGATTTTGGCTATGGATCTATAACTAAGAAAGAGTTGATATTTTATTTTAACACTGTGTGGCCACTATCTTGTATAGATTCCAGAGAAATTTGGCTTAGGTAAAACTATTAAAAATTCCAAAACTGGTTCTTTTTGCATACAAAGTTAGTAAAAGAAAGCTTGATAAAATTTCTTCTCAGAATTCTGACCCTGAGGGAATAAGTACTATTAGGAAAAGTTGATTTTCTCTCCTTGTTCCTTAAGAACAGGGATCACAGGATCACTTGTCTAGACTATCTTTAATTTCTGAGACTGAGGGGAAAAATGGGTAAGGAACTTTAAAAATTTACCTATTCCAACTGTTATTTATAAACTAGCAAGTTTTATATTATAATACCTGACTCATAACTAAGTTTATAAAAGAGGCCTGTAAGATCTCTGGTTGTATTTCTCTATATGTTTATGTGTACATTATCTTTGTTTTTACCTTTGAATGGTTTTATCAAAATTAATTTGTAAGTGAACTCTACTTAATTGGATTCAAGGAAATTAAGGGCTTATATAAATTCTTAAAAAAAAAAAAAAGAAGATAATTGGCCAGAATAATTTCAGGTTCACGTGAACTGGAAAATATTCAATATTAAATTAATACCTGGTATTAATGTTTAACTTTGTTGTTTAATTAATAGAGATAGATCTATAATGTCACCAATACTAAATATAATACCTTTATTGTACCTAGGTTTAATAGAAGTCAAATAACACATTATTGTGTCAGTTGCAAATTTGTCAGCAAGAAAAATAACCTGGTATGATGAAATTTTTGTAAATATATTAAATGCAAGTGAAAAAAGCTTTTTGGATGAACTTTTTAAGAATAATTATGTTTTAGGAATCTCTACTTGAGGATGATCTCTACAGATATTTTGTAATGTGAAATTTTAGAGTTGTATTTAATTAACCTAAATGATGGAAGCTTGTTGAATAGCTGGATCATTCCCAAATAAAATAAGACACTGAAACGTCAATTACTGAACAGAGAAACTAGAGCTATTTCGGACTGTACATGAACATGTTTGGTACCACCCTGTAATGTCCTCTATAAGTAAACAAATGTTTGCTGGTATATAGGTTCACCAACCCACAGAATGCTAATGTAAAAGACAATTAATAATTGCTTACTTCTTCCATTCAGCTCAGTCCCTCAGGCATGTCTGACTCTTTTTGACCCCATGAACTGCAGCACGCCAGGCTTTCCTGTCCATCACCAACTCCTGGAGCTTCCTCAAACTCAAGTCCATCGAGTCAGTGATGCCATCCAACCATCTCATCCTCTGCCCTTTCTCTGCCTGCCTTCAACCTTTCCCAGGGTCTTTTCAAATGAATCAACTCTTTGCATCAAGTGGCCGAAGTATTGGAACTTCAGCTTCAGCATCAGTCCTTCCAACGAATACTCAGTGATTTCCTTTAGGATGGACTGGTTTGATCTCTGCAGTCCAAGGGACTCTCAAGAGTCATCTCCAACACCACAGGTCAAAAGCACCAATTCTTCCCCACTCAACTTTCTTTATGGTCCAACTCTCACATTCATACATGACTACTGGAAATTCATAGTTTGACTAGATGGACCTTTGTTGGCAAAGCAATGTCTCTGCTTTTTAATACGCTGTCTAGGTTGGTCATCACTTTTCTTCCAAGGAGCAAGTGTCATTTAATTTTATGGCTGCAGTCACCATCTACAGTGACTTTGGAGCCCCAAAATAAAGTCTGTCACTGTTCTCATTGTTTCCCCATCTATTCGCCATGAAGTGGTGGAACCGGATGCCATGATCTTAGTTTTCTGAATGTTGAGCTTTAAGTCAACTTTTTCACTCTCTTTCACTTTCATCAGAGTTTCTTTAGTTCCTCTTTGCTTTCTGCCATAAGGGTGGTGTCATCTGAGTATCTGAGGTTATTGATATTTCTCCTGGCAAATCTTGATTCCAGCTTGTGCTTCATCCAGCCCGATTTTCTCATGATGTATTCTCCATATAAGCTAAACAAGTAGGGGGACAATATACAGCTTTGACATACTCCTTTCCCAATTTGGAACCAGTCAGTTTTTCCATGTTAAGTCAGTGATTCTAATAGTGTAACTCTAGATATGGGAAGAAACAATAAGGGGGAATATTTTCTTAGACCATAAGAGACTAGTAAGATAGGTGGTCCAGAGACTTTTGACTACTGTTAATAAGGGCTAGCCATCCAGTAGCAGCACATTGAGTGGCCTATCAGTGAAATCTTTGCCGGACCTGGAAATGAGTGTTTCTAGCACCATGGAATGAAATTGTCATTAAATGCCCCCAAGTCATGGTCAAATTTATGACCCTGAATAGGTCCTGCCAGCTGAAAATTAGCACTTGCCATCTGCCTCTGCTAGGATTAAGTTAACAGCTACTGCCGCCACTGAAAGAAGTTCAGGGTGGAAATCAAGAATGAGACACTTTGTCCTCTGGGTAAAAAATGGCAGAACAAACCTTCAGATAGATACTTTCAGGAAAAGACTTTATGAGCCCAAATTCTTGCATCTTTTCATATCGAGAAAAGCATTAAATTATTACCAGTGACATCTGCTTTGGTTATTAAGGAGAAAAATTACAATTAAAAGTGAAATGGAGCAGCTGTGGTTCAGACATCCAAAGAAATAACTAAGTGACACTATGGGGGTGATTTCAGACAAGTTCTTATATTGCTAAGAACTTGAATTTTCTGAGCTGTGTCAGACTTAACTGCCACCAGCCATTCTCAAAACAATGTCTGCCAGCTGCTGGAACTTTACTTTTTAAAGGTCTCTTCTTGTAACTGGAACATTTTTAGACAATGGCATTGCTTTAGATCATACATTAATGGAAAGAATAGACATAACCTGTTGCCTTTGTGTTAATACTACATTAAAAGTTAAAACCGACTTAGATGAAAGTAAAGAACTGGCTACCTGGCTACACGTCTCCCCAAGGTGCAAGATCCAGACTGGATTTCAGGCTTATTTTGAATTCCTCAGGGAATGAGATTATTTCATCTATTAAAATTCCAGTTGTCACTCCTCTAACTGCTTCTAATTAGGTCTGTTACATGAAAATGGCAGACCAAGGGATTGAGATTCTAATTACTCAGATTCTAATTACTCAGATCCAGGACTTGGGATTTGGAAATATTTGCAATTCAGTGTCTTTTCTTCAAATTGAGGCAGAACTATGCCCCATTTTATTAGGAAGAGCTGTTGTTGCCCAGTTCCTAAAATCAAAACAGAATGATTCTGTGGGACTTTGTAGTACAAGTTATTTGTGTCCCCTGTTTCTTGTTTGTAGGATATAGGCCTCAATCAGCCTCCTTGACCTTCTCTGAGTTCCAAAGGGCAGATTCAAACAATTGGTGATCCTAGAAGGGAGGAAATGAAAACAGGGGAGGAACAGTCAATTGGTGGTACAGCCTTGGGACAAGGTCTTGGTTCCTACTCAAGGAATATGCTTAACAGTGTCTTTAAGTTCTTCTGCAGAACTGGGGTCCCCAACCTAGTTGAGGATGGTAACTTCAGGCTGAGTGCAAGGTTCCTGGAGCACCACCTTGTTACCTCAGCACCAACCAATCAGAAGAAATACAGTTATCTTGTGGCCCTCACTTCAAATTTGGGTTTCCTTTTCTGGACCCAGTGATGATCATTCTGTTAGGCTTCCTGTTTGGCCCTTGTCTGTTTCATCTCCAACAGAGTCCATCAGTTTCAGGCTAAATTGTTGTTAATATGAAGGTAAACGCTGTTTCAGCCACAGAATAAAACTCAGTTTAGATCAGGTGCAGAGAGACTTCTACTCCACTAGGCAGACTATGCCCACTCTCAGCAGGAAGTAGTGATAGAAGAAAGAGACCTCCACCCCAATTCCCGAGAAGTATCTTGAGTATGAAGTCTCTCAGGGAGATGTTGTTAGGGAAACCATTGACCAAAACTGTCCACCCTGGCCAGGCCTGATAGTAACCCCTTACCTGAGTTATCTTGCAACAGGAGGTCCTGGAAAGGAATGTGAAACTAACAAGCTACCACCAACCAGAATTCAGGAAAGGTCAAAAGGAGAAAGGAGATGCCAGTATATATGTCCTACAAACCTCCCAGAATCATCCTCACTGGAATGCATCTTGGCTGAGTGATGCACAGGCCACAAATAGGGACCCTGAGTCAGAGTAATTGGCTGGAGACAACATGGAATCTAATCCCACCACCACAAAACGCAGGACGATGAGCCATGCAGCACAGTCTCTCTCCTAGACTCCTTACCCTGCTGCTCTCTGCCCAGGCACCCTTCCCAACAAAGTCTCTCGCTGTGTCAGTACGTGTGTCTCATCAGATAATTCATCTCAAAGTGTTGTACAAGAGCCCAGTCTCAGGTCTTGGAAGGGGTCTCCCCCTTTCTGTAACAATTCCAGTTTGGCGTCCATTTGAAAACAAAGGCTAAGTGGGGGTGGTGCTAGATCAAAGAGTGCCTACTTTTCAGGACACTCCAGTTTTTAAAGTGGAGGAGGCAATGGCGACCCACTCCAGTATTCTTGGCTGGAAAATCCCATGGACAGAGGAGCCTGGCAGGCTGTAGTCCATGGGGTCACAAGAGGCGTACATGACTTAGTGACTGAAACACCACCAACACCAGTGTTTAAAGACCGTTAAAGTAATTCAGTTTGAAAAAGCCCCCAAACATAAATATTGTCCCCATTAGTTTGATGGAATGCAGAAATGTTCCTGTTCTTCTATTCACTGATTCCTTGCCAGAAACTGAGAATGGAAGCAGAAAAATGGAGATAGAGTCTTGCTGCTTTGGGTGCAGTTCTTATGATGAAATTCTTACTTACCTCTCTATGAATGGAAATACAGAAGATGAGAGGAGCAGCACCTATTCTTAGGTAATATTTAGTACTACCTGCTTCTTTCCCTCCATTTTCAACCTTCACAGCCCAATCCTAATCACCTTTCCCTACGCCCTAGCAGAGCTCCTTGTCAGCCCTCCTGCAGGTTCTTTCTATCAGGGCAGAGAGATAGCTATTCTCTCCTAAGGGGCATGTCTTTCCTTTTTATTTTTATTCAGATTTGCCTCTCAATTGTGTGTGTGTGTTTCCTGGTCAGGGGAAGAACTACCAGGCTTAGTTTTAAAAACTAAAAATAGAATAAATCTTGAAATTTAAGAGTAAAAGAAAAACTTAAATCCCCATACTCCTTAAACTATTTCTAATATTGGCACGTGTGTGTTCTGCCTATTGCTTTATGACAAAAACAGGAACTGCCCCCCCCTCCATAAATTTGTGGCTTGAAAACAAGTGCTTTATCATCTCTCATGACTTTGTGGGTGGGAATTTGGGTAGATTTTGGCTGGGTGGTTCTTCCCTGTAGTGTTGGTGATGTCACGTGGTAGCATAGAACCAGCT
Organism: Oryx dammah; assembly: GCF_014754425.2. Classification (NCBI taxonomy): domain Eukaryota; kingdom Metazoa; phylum Chordata; class Mammalia; order Artiodactyla; family Bovidae; genus Oryx; species Oryx dammah. The sequence goes on from NW_024070195.1 coordinate 48,296,356, forward strand.
TTGTCTTTAGGGTCCAAGCCACCTTCACTCATTCATTTCGTTTCACACATTCAATTCATTTCACACATTCCAGGAGTTGGGATCCTTCTCCCTCACCAGACAGCCTAGGGTCTCCCCTGGGCTCTGCAGTGGGTAACTAGAATGTTACTCCAAGAGCAAGTTCCCAGAAGTAGGAGTGGAGGCACCAGTGTAAGGGGTGAGGGAATGCACCTCACTTCTCCTATCAAAGCAGAGTCTGCTTGGAGTCTCAGCAGGACTTAGCAAAGATCTTGTGGCCATCTTTAGTCTGCCTTAGTCTACCCTTGGGCCACACATTAATTACACTCCTTTCATATGAGAAATATTCCTATCTAAGATCACAAAATCTCATTCCTTTACATCACAGGTTGGCAAATTTTGGTCAGCTGCTATCCTCACAAATCAGGTTCTATTGGCACATAGCCCCATCTGTTAATCTGTTCATGGTCCGCTCTGGCAGCTTTCATGCTACTGTGGCAGAGTGGAACAGCTGTGCCCGAGCCCTCATGGCCGGCAAGCCTGGAATATCTCAAACTACTTCCTGTCCGTAGAAGGCTGGGATCCAAAGATGTTTTTTTCCTTTTGGGTGGTTTCTATTCTTTTAAGTCCAAGAAGGTAACATTCCTTCATAAACTTTTAAATTTTCCTATGTATCAATTTATAATAAACTTATTTAGACCAAAACCATACCAAAATTTTCTTTCCTGAGACCTTCTCTAAGAACACTAGAGGACAATGCCCATAAGATTTGAAAAAGCCCTGTTGCTTAACTGAGAAGCTCTATTTAGTGAACCATTAAGATTCTTAGAAGTTCCTCTAGGCATACTCTTAAATACTTCTGAGGACTTAACAAGTGGTCTTGCAGCCATGCCTAGAAATCTTCAGCCTGAAGTCATGTTTTGCCGATGGCACCCTGGGTTTGATCTTCATCTTAAATCTATTTCCTTGGGAATATTTTGCTGGGAGAGACTAGGGATGCAAATTTTTATTTTCAAACCTAGCAAGTCCTGGATTTCTCATATTTCCTCTAAATTTTGCTTTAAAATGTAATAATTCTGTTAAAAGTTTATCTCTCTTCTCTAATATGTTGACATAAGAAACTAGAAGCAAATTGGCAGCTTCCAAATTCTTCCTGCCAGATCTGATTTCTTTAGGTACACTTTCTATTTCCCACAGGAACACAGGTGTTGACCTTGCCAGACTTTCCCCCACTATACCTTAAGCACCTTCCTCTCCTTCAAACTGTCACCAAGGGGCTCCCCAAAGTCAGTGGCACATATTTTACTTTTTTTTTAGTGCAGCATCCCCTTTCCGGGTACTACATTCTCATGTATTTCTATATTTACATGCAGAATCATGGACATCATTCCCATTTACCTTTTTTCTTCTAGAATTTGATGTACTCTCTACTACACACACATAAAGCTTGAAAATTACCCTTTCTTCTTTCTCTGGGTGTTCTGCTCTAATGAACATGTGTTCTGAATATCCTGATGGACTTGTGTTTTGTGTTAAAGAAGTCTTAAGTCAAATAAGATTGTTTACATCAAAATTATTTCTTAGTTTGATTTCTTCTATATTTTTAATGCTATAACTTGACAGGAAAAATTGAAAGAAAAAAACAGAAAAAGTTTAAATATAAGGACGAGAAAGGCCACAGGTCACTGACAAGTGTCTTTATCTTTGACTTAGTTTACATAATACTTTAAGAATTGCTTGGTAGTCATATAGATCAGTGGAACAGTATAAAAAGCCTAGAAGTAAACCCATGCATCTACAGCCAATTAATCTATGGCAAAGGAGGCAAGAATATACAATGGGGAAAAGACAGTCTCTTCAATAATTGGTTTTGGGGAAACTGGACAGCTACACGTGAAAGAATGAAATTTGAGCATTTGCTCACATGCTATACAAAAAAACACAATAAAGATGGACAAAACACTGAAAACCATAAAACTCCAAGAAGAAAACATAGGCAGTATACTCTTTGACATGTCAGCAATATTCTTTGTATCTGTCTCCTCAAGCATGGGAAAAAAAAGCAATAATAAAGAAGTGTGATCTAATTAAACTTAAAAGATTTTTCACAGTGAAAGAAATCATCAACAAAACAAAAAGATAACCTACTGAACGAAAGAAAATATTTTCAAGAGATACATCTGATAAGGGATTAATATCCAAAATACAAATCAATATAAAAAAAAAGCACCCAAAATAAAAAAATGGGCAGTAGACAAGAATAGACACTTTTCTAAAGAAGATACAAATGACCAAGAAGCACATGAAAAGTTTCTCATCACCACTAATTATTAGGGAAATGCAAATCAAAATCACAAGAAGATATAGCCTCACATTTGTCACAATGACTATTACCAAAAAGACCACAAGTAACAAGTATTGTTGAGGATGCAGAAATGTCTGCATTGTTGGTGGGAATGTAAATTGGTGGAGAACAGTGTGGAGGTTCTTCAAAAAAATTTAAAAAAGAGTTAACATATGATCCAGCAATCACACTCTTGGGTATATATCCAAAGAAATGAAAATATCTATTCAAAAAAACTGTGTGTACCTCAATGTTCATAACAGCATTGTTTACAAAAGCCAAGACATGGAAGCAAACTCAGTGTACATTGATAAATAAATGCCCAAAGATATGGCATATATATGTAAAATATGAAATATTAGCCCCCAAAATGAAAATTTGCCATTTTCAGCAACATAGATGGACCTGGAGGTTATCATGGTTAGTGAAATGTCAGACAGAAAAAGAAAACTACTGTAAATTTTCACATTGTCTAAAAATTACAACAAATGAATGACTATAACAAAAGAGAAGTGGGTTCACCGTTACCAGGAAGAGACTAGTGGTCCCACAGGGAAGAAGTGGGGTAGAGGGGCAAGATAGAGGGGGGTTAAGCGATACAAACTGCAAGATATAAAATAAACAAGATAGGAGAATTCAATATACAACACAGGGAATATAGCCAACATTTTGTAGTAACCTTACATGGAGTATAATCCATAAAAATACTGAATCACCATGCTGCACACATGAAGCTAATATAGCATTGTAAATCAACTATACTTCTTTAAGAAATGAGGAAAAAAGCCTGATAGGTAAATATATCATGACAAATAGCCACAGTATGGACTTCGACTTTGATTGTTCCTGTTCTTCATTCTCTGATCATCCTCCACCCTAATCAATGGACAAGGCTGAGAGATTATCAGGTGAGTGGGCTCTGTGTCCAAACAAGTAGTTGTTTCTGAGTTGTGAACACTGTTTTATCTCAGCAACAGGTGTTTTTTCAACTGTCTTAATTTGCTGGCACCGTTTTTCTCAGCCTTGTTAGGGTGGGGCTTCTTGAGAAGGCTATGGGGAAGGGGAGGTATAGAGGATCAAAGTTAGAGGGCAGCAGAAGACAGGGTGTACTTTGGAAACAGTATCAACTGGAGATTTTCCAAAACACATGCACCTAGACATTCCAATAGGACTCCCTAGATCAGGGAGGTGCTTATTTTCCAACTCTCCATGGTTTGGTAGATAGGTGGGCAATGTCTTTTCCAGTAACTGGGCCTTAGATTCCGTTTGGCCAGGTGATTTCACTTCAGAATTTTCTCAGCTCGTGCTTGGATGCTGGATTTGTGTCAGAGGAACTTTCCAGAACTTTGAAAAAGTTACTTCTTTGGGGGCCTCAATTAGTACCCATCCTTTCTACCTTAAAGAGGAATTTCAAATATCACGATGGTTGCAGATACCTGAAAACTCTAAAGAGACTCGAAAGTCCTTTCACAGGGTGTTTCCCATGGAGAACAGATGATCCGAGTGGTCTGCGTTCCCAGTTTGAAAGAAGCACAGTTTGAAATAAAATCATCTCAATGTGACTTTCAGCTGCAGCCCCAAGTGTCTCCACATCTGAGAGGGAGATACTCAACCACTGTGACAGACTCCTGAGGAGGTCTCCAAAACTCACCAGGCAGCCGCTGACTCCTCTCCCTTACTGGGTGGGGACGGGTGAAGTTGGAGTCTTAAAGATGATGTTTGGGGAGGGCTTTCATAGTTTGGTCTGCCTTCCCCTGGAGAAGCGGGGCAGGAGGCAGGCATAGTGTGGTCAGTGGGCCCCGAGGAGAAGATAGTCTTCTCTGGCAGATGATGTCTGCTTGGTCCTGAAAAGTGTCCACTGGGCCATCTGGCAATGACTGCAGAGGGAGGTGGAGGTACAGTGACTGGGAGTGTAACTGACCAGCCCCCTGTACTCACTTATCCAGAGTTTGCTCAGCTAAGGATGCAGGAGTGATTGCCTTGGGCTGGATGAGGTCAATATGGAAGAGTCAGAAGTGGGATATCTTGGATTTTGCCCAAGAGACTTGTGAGTGCAGGAGGCTGAAGTGTGTCCCCTCAATTGCATAGAGGCTGAAGGGCCAGCGAGGAGCTGAAGGAACTTCAAGTGAGAGACTCAGGGATGGTGGGGTGCAAATGGCTTCAGAAAATCTACAAAATATGCTATGAGTGAAAACCCTAGATCTCAACATCTGCCCAGCCAGACAGAACGATGCGAACAGTACCGTGACCCAGAGGAGGCAGAGAGGGTAGTTGGGAGGAAGAGAAGTGACAGAGATGGTGACACAATATCTCCCTTCCCAATGCAGCTGCAAGCACCAAGCAGGACAAATAGCTGCTAGTGTCAGAGACACAGGAGGAGAAAAGCTTTAACTCTAAATGAAGTCATAAGTTTCTTCTCCTTAGGGGGTACACATACAAGCTTGCATAAAGCCTTTGACTATGTGGATCACAACAAATTGTGGGAAATTCTTAAAGGGATGGGAATACCAGACCACCTTACCTGCCTCCTGAGAAACGTCTATGCAGGTCAAGAAGCAACAGTTAGGACCAGACATGGAACAATGGACTGGTTCCAAGTTGGAAGATGAGTACTGTATATTGTCACCCTCCTTATTTAACTTCTATGCAGAGTACATTATGCGAAATGTGGGGCTGGATGAATCACAAGCTGCAATCAAGTTTGCCAGGAGATATATCAATAACCTGAGATATACAGATGACACCATCCTTATGGCAGAAAGTGAAGAGGAACTAAAGAGTCTCTTGATGAAGGTGAAAGAGGAGAGTGAAAAACTGGCTTAAAACGCAACATTCAAAAAACTAAGATCATGGCATCTGGTTCCATAACTTCATGGCAAATAGATGGGGAAGCAATGGAAACAGTGGCTTGGGCTCCAAAATCACTACAAATGGTGACTGCAGCCATGAAATTAAAAGATGCTTGCTCCTTGGAAGAAAAGCAATGACAAACCTAGATGGTGTATTAAAAAGCAGACACATTACTTTTCCCAACAAAAGTTCATATAGTCAGCGCTGTGGCTTTTCCAGTAGTCATGTATGGATATAAGAGATGGACCATAAAGAAGCCCGAGCACCTAAGAATTAATGCTTTTGAACTGTGGAGTTGGAGAAGACTCTTGAGAACCCCTTAGATGGCAAGAGATCAAACCAGTCAATCTTAAAGGAAATCAACCCTGAATATTCATTGGAAGGAGTGATGCTGAAGCTGAAGCTCTAATACTTTGACCACCTGATGCAAAGAGCTGACTCACTGGAAAGACCCTCATGCTGGGAAAGATTGAATGCAGGAGGAGAAGGGGACGATAGAGGGTGAGATGGTTGGGTGGCATCACTGACTCAATGGACAAGTTTGAGCAAATTCCAGGAGATGGTGAAGGACAGGGAAGTCTTGGGTGCTGCAGCCCATGGGGTCACAAAGAGACACAACAGACAACAACAACAAACTAATATTTGTATTATATCAAATTATATTATTCATATATATATATATATATACACATGAATTTATAGGCTAGTTAAAAAAATCATGAGACTGTCTCAAGTGTTTACATGTTTATAGGGACAGTAAAGTAAAATAAAAAAAAAAAAAAAAAAAAGAAAGAAAAGGAAATAACCAAGCCCTTAGAACAGGCTTAAATGGGCAGTGGGGGAAAAGAATAAAGTTATTTTCTGTTGGACCTGCGTCATCTTACTTATTTAATACAATGTTTGTGCAGAGGACTGAGACATGTAACGTGCCATGTTATGTCACATAATTTCCTGGTCCCACCTCCATGGATAATATATTGCTTTAGCTACTAAAGTATTTCTCTACCTTTCACATATGTGGGTGAAAGTTGATAGATATATCTCATTTCAGAAACTCTACCAAATCCTTGAGGGAGTGAAATCACCTGTAGACACTGAGGGCAGAACCTTTCCTTTCCTGTGGACCACATTTGGGTTCCCAGTGATGTTCTAATTGTCCTCAGCTAACACCTGAGGACAGGGGACCGAATGGTCTTTTCATTTGGCCCGATATCCCAGAATCAGTGTCAAGGTAGCAGTCTAACATGTTCCTCAGAAGCTGATAACAAATTCTGTAGGAAACACCTTTCAGAGCCTGAGAAGTTCTCTCATTTTGGAAAGATTCTCTCTATTGCCATTTCTAGACACAATATTGTTAGCTGAACTCAGGAGGTGGGAGGGGGGTTCGGGATTGGGAACTCATGTACATCCGTGGCAGATTCATGTTGATGTATGGCAAAACCAATACAGTATTGTAAAGTAAAATAAAGTAAAATTAAAAAAAAAAGTCAAAGACTAGGAAAAGAGACACAGAATTATTTTTCCTTTTGAAATTTATACTGAGCTTTCTGGAAATGGTCATCCTTTAATTACATGCCAACTTTCCTTAAATGAAAGTGAAATTGTGTGGATGTTAAAAATCAATATGGACCCCACACTTAAAAAATTTAAAATCTCCGGTTCAAGATAGCAGAGTAGAAGGATGTGCTCTCACCTCCTCCTGTGAGAACACGAAAATTGCAACTAGCTGTTGAACAACCATTGACAAGAGGACACTGGAACCCACAAAAAGAAGATACCCCATGTTCAGACACAAGGAAGAACCTACAATGGGATGGTAGGAGAGGCACAATCTCAATAAAATCAAAACTCAAACTCCCTGGGTGGGTGACCCACAAACTGGAGAACAATAGTACCAGAGGAGTTCTCCCACAGTCATGAAGGTTCTGAGCCCCATGTCAGGCTGCTCAGCCTGGAGATCTGACAAAGGGACTGGGAATCCCCAGGGAATCTGACTTTGATGGCCAGTGGGATTTGATCACAGGACTTCCTCAGGATTAGGGGAAACAGACTCCACTGTTGAAAGGCAGAAACAAAACCTTGCATGCACCAAGACCCAGGGGAAAGGAGCAGTGACCCCACAGGAGACTGAACCAGACCTGCCTGCCAGTGTTGGAGGGTCTCCTGTGGAGATATGGATCAGCAGTGGCTTGCTGCGGGATGGGGGCACTGGCAGAAGCAGTCCTGGAAGGGGAACCTTGCTGTAAGACCTCTTGGAGGTCACCACTAACCCTACTGCAGAGCCCATAGACCTGAGAGCTTGTCTCCTCAGGCTAAACAACTAACAGGGAGGAAGTACAGCCCCAAACATTAGCAGACAATTGGATTAAGGCTTTACTGAACACAGCTCCGCCCACCAGAGAAAGACCCAGTTTTTCCTACCACCAATCCCTCCCATCAGGAAGCTTACACAAGCCTCTTATCCTCCTCCAACAGAGGGCAGACAGAAGAAGCAAGAAGAGCCACAATCCCAGAGCAGCTAGAACAAAAACCACATTACAGAAAGTTAATCAGGATGACAAAGCAGAAAGTTATGTCCCAGATGAAGGGACAAGATAAAATCCCAGAAAAACAACTAAATTAAGTGGAGACAGGCAATCTTCCAGAAAGAGAAATCAGAATAATGATAGTGAACATAATCCATGATCTCAGGAAAACAATGAAGAAGAAAGAAATGTTTACCAAAGACCTAGAGGAACTAAAGAACAAACAGGATGAACACTGCATTAGAAAGAATTGATAGCAGAACAACTGAGGCAGAAGGATGGATAAATGACCTGGAGGACAGAATGGTGGAAATCATTGCCACAGAGCAAAATATAGACAAAAGAATGAAAACAAACAAACAAAAACATAAAGACAGCCTAAGTAGACCCCTTGTTGTTCAGTTGCTAAGTCATGTTTGACTCTTTGTGACCTAATGAACTGCAGCATGCCAGGCTTCCCTGTCCTTCACCAGCTCCTGGAGTTTGCTCAAACTCATGCCCATTGAGTCCATGATGCCATCCAACCATCTCATCCTCTGTTGTCTTCTTCTCCTCCTGCCTTCAGTCTGTCCCAGCATCAGGGTCTTTTACAAAATGTCAGCTCTTTGCGTTAGGTAACTGAAGTATTGGAGCTTCAACTTCAGCATCAGAGACCTCTGAGACAACATCATTTGCATTGCAGTGGTCCTTGAAGAAGAGGAGAGAGAGAGGACCTGAGGAAATATTTGAAGAGATAATAGCTGAGAACTTCCCTCACATGGGAAAGGAAATAGTCAACCAAGTCCAGGAATCACAGAGTTCCAGGTACGATAAGCCCAAGGAGGAACACATTGAGACAGATAGTAATCAAACTGACAAAAATTAAAGACAAAGAAAATATTAACAGCAACAAGGGCAAAATGACAAATAATATACAAAGCAACTCCCATCAGGTTAGTAGCTGATTTCTCAACAGAAACTCTACAAGCCAGAAGGGAATGGCATGCTATATTTAAAGTGATGAAAGGGAAGAACCTACAACCAAGAATACTCTACCCAGCAAGACTCTCATTCACATTTGACTGAGAAATCAAAAGCTTTCCAGACAAGCAAAAGTAAAGAGAATTGAGTTCTACTAATCCAGCTTTGGGCTTCCCCAGTGGCTCAGTGGTAAAAACTCTGCCTGCAATGCAGAAGATGCAGTAGACACGGGTTCGATCCCTGAGTTGGGAAGATCCCCTGGAGGAGGGCATGGCAACCCATTCCGGTATTCTTGCCAGGAAAATCCGATGGACAGAGGAGCCTGGTGGGCTACAGTTCATGGGGTAGCAGAGTTGGACGCGACTGAAGTGACTGAGCAAGCATGCAAACCAATTTTACAACAAATGCTAAAGGAACTTCTCTAAGCAGGAAACATAAAAGAAGGTAAAGACCTATAGAAAATAAAACCAAAATAATTAAAATGGTAATAGGGTCATATATATGGATAATTACCTTAAATGTAAATGGATTAAATGCACCAACCAAAAGACATGCATGCATACATTTCCACTTACCACACCACTCTACTTAACCCCCCAAATTGTATGTAATTTTATATTGTTAGGTTAATCCTAACCAGTATGGCTTGCAATTGTAATGCTGTTTCATTTTTTGTCTGGCTATTGATTGTGAAAATTGATAAGCATCTTCTACTATTTTGAATTTTGCTTAATAAAATAATAGGATCATGATTGGTCAACAGAAAATAATAGAATTCCGTATCACTAAAACTATCATTTAGTAGAAAAAACTGTAGTCACTTTTTAAAATCAAATGCATATTAGAATTATCTCAGAAGTTTTTGAAAAATATAAATGCTCAGATGTTGCTTTTTTTATTTTTCTGCAAAGCTCCAGATGTGTTTCTAATGAACAGTCATGTCTAAAGACAACTGGACTGTATCATGATCTTTTACTTTTATCTAATTTGTTTCATTTTTTCTATTTCATAGCCAGTGCTCCCATTTCATTTATGTTTTCCAATTTTTCCATCTTTTTAAAAAATGTTCTTTCTCAAGCCTCTATCAAGTGTAGTAGAAATATTTTTGTATAGAAAACTTTTGTATGTATAATATAGCATGTATATTTTAGAAAAATTATGAATTTTTACCTAGCTAAAACATTTATGAAATTTTGACTTCACTTGTTTGACTTAGTATGAATAGAATGCTAGACTCATAATTTATATTCAGTCAAAAATTTTGATATAGTTCCAAAACTTCTAATCCAATTCTGAGAATATAAAGAAAAATCATGTTGTAAAAAACAGGAAATTCACATGTAATACACTATTATTAACTGAAGTACAAGTTTTGTTCAAATCTTATGTAATTTTATGCTTGTGTCCATTATTTGTATTCATGTCTTATTTAAGACTTCACATTGTATTTAATTGCATTGAGAAGCTCCAGCAACATGCAACAAATTCTGATAAATTCTCTTTCCATTTTTGTTCAATTACAAATATTTTCTAATTTTCCTTGTTATGGCCTCTTAGATTTAGCTCTCACTTAAAAGTACACATTTAATTTCTAAATGCATGGGATTTTAAAAAGTATCTTAGATATTAATTTCTTATTTAAATGCTTTCTTCTCTGCAATCACCATCTGTGTTTTATCAGTCTTCTAAATTTACTGAGGCTTTCAATGACAGTCAAAGATCTCTCTTGGTAAATGTCATGTTGCACTTGAAATATGTGGGTTTTAAATATCTTTTCATACTATCTCTAACATAATTCCACAGTGATAAGAGAACAGACTCTGTATGATTTCAATATATTTAGATCTTGAAATTTCTGCACCTGGTCTTGTCTCTGGATATGTTCCAGTGTCTCGTAGTTTATAGTCTATGGTAACTTGAATAGAATTTGTATCCTACTGCTGTGTGATAATTGTATAAATTTCAATTATGTCTAATTGGTTCATAATGCTTTTCTGGTCTACTATATTCTTCTACATCTCTGTTCATTCTATTATTTTCTGAGAGCTTGATATTAAAACTCCAACTAAAAATCTTAATTTATCTACTTAATTGTAATATATAGTGGAACTATATGTAACTTTGTTCTATATTTTTCAAGTCTCCTATAAATGTATTATATTTTCATAATTAGAAAAATAAGAAAAATAAAAATAGAACTACCATATGGTCTAGTAATCCCATTTATAGGCATTTTTCTCCTCAAATTGAAATCAGGATCCTGAAGATATTTGTATTTAAAAGTTTACTATAGCAGTATTCACAATAATTAAGAAGTGAAAAAATGTAAATGTTTATGGACAGATGAATGGATTTAAAAAACATGGTATATGCATACAATGGAGTAATATTCAGGCATGAAAAAGGAAGGAAATCTTATCTTATGTAACAACATGAATGAACTTTGGGGACATTGTACGAAGTAAAATAAGCTAGTCACAGAAGGACTAATACTGCAAAATTACATTATAGGAGGTATCTAAAATAGTTAAACTCATGGATGCAAATAATAGGATTGTAGTTGCCAGGGGCTGAGGGTGGGAGAAACAGGGCATTACTAATCAAAGCATAAAATTCCAGTCATGCAAGATAAGTTCCTGAATCTGCTGTACAACACTGTACCTATAGATAACAATATAATATTGTTACACTTAATGTGTTAGGAAGGTAAACCTCATGTGTTCTTACCACAGTTAAATTACAGAAGAAAAGTGTAGAGTAAAATGAAATAAAATGATAAAAAGGAAAAATTAAAATAAATAAATTAATAAGATATTTTCACTTGTGAAAAAAATCAATATGGACTCCACACTTACCTCTATAGCTCTAGTGTTGCAGTTTATAATTTTTTTTTTTTAAGGGAATTGAGGGCAAGTTTTCATTTCTGAATTTTGAAAAAATTCTATCATTAATTTCTTCATTAAAATGAATATAAGTTTGACTGACTCTCTGACTTTATAGTCTTTAAGTACAAACTCCACTCTAGTGGAGGCATCTTAGGGTGTCTGCCCTGAGAGCTGCACTATGGCGGCCCACCTACAGCGTCTGCACACAGCTCTTCCCTTTGGCTGCAGCAGACTGGATTAGGAGTTAACCTCCAACTGAGCGGGGTCAGTTGAGTCTTTTTTTTGAATATGTGGAACCTGGCTGCAGAAACGTTGTTAATTTCTTCAGTTGTCTTGCCTGAGGTGACACATATTCCTGAACAGAAGCTGCTGTAGCGGGGTGGGCATTCTGAATCATTCCGATTTTCAAAGAAAGAGAAAAGTTAAGTCAACAAGCTGAGAGATGAAGAGCTGAGAACACATGGGTAGAGAGAGAGAGAGTGAGCGTGAGGCCAGAGGGCGCTTTTCCTGTCTGATGGCTCCTCCTCCTGGTCTCAGTCGTTTTGCTGCCAACAGCAGAACTTCCATTCATGACACACCTCGAGGGCCTCCAGAGACTTTCTCCTTTTGTTCATTGGGTTAAGTGGGCTTCTATTATTGGCAACCAAAAAATAAAATTTACTGAGATATTCACCCAATTATAAAAACTAATTTCAATGGTTTAACAAATTCATTGGCTTCCATTGTGAGCAGCCTGCCACTTAGAAATGTGTTTCAGCAGACATCTGGGTAATTTCAAAGAACACGCTGCCTACATTCTCTAAATTTCCCTCGTTGTCTGTGTCTTTGTCTTGAAATCCTAGCAGAAAACACTCACTTTTTGTAATTGTAGGAGAACTGACGTTCTCAAGACGATGTCTCCAGCCAGCGCAGGTGCCTGGTTGCACCAGGGCTCCTCTGCCCTGTCTTTTCCCCTCATCACCGCAGGGGTTGGGGGTGAAGGTTCAAGCCCCACATCTCCTACTTGCTGGCTGTGTGTTGTGTGGCAAATTACTTCACATCTCTAAGAGTCAATTTCCAGATATTCAAAATGGGAAGCAGATATTAACAATTCTAGATTAACCAAGTTTGAAAGAAAATCCCTAGTCACAGTAAAGGCACCACAGGTTGTCGGGCATCATGCTACCTGCTTTGAAGGCTGAGGCTGAGCGTGCTCCTGGAGCGTCACCAAGCATCCTCCGCCAGGTCAGCCAGCTGAAGACCACTTTCCCCGCCTCCCTGCTAATAGCCACATTGCTTACATGTATATAATCTACTTGTATACATAATTAAAAAACCGATACAATGTGCTAACTAGTATATACAAACAAACAAAAAGAAATATATATGTATATAAAGAGAGAGAGAGAGAGTAAGTTAGTAAGAATTTTAAGGTGTGAACTTATAAGTGTCTTAGAAGGTAAAACAAAGTTATCAAATGTTTGCACCCAAACATCCAACCTCCATGAATGTGACAGTTACAGGTGCAGACTGACCCAGGAGTGTGTTGGGTGGTAACTCATTCTAAGAGTTGAGGTGTCATTGGTCACATGATAACCTTACATGGGAAACCACTGTTGGTAAAATGCTGAACAAAAGAAAATATCATTTCCCTTGACTGACAGAACTTGTTTATATCACAATCTTTCAAAATAATTTGTTTTCATAGATAAAGGCTCAGATAATAATAAATTTGAAAAAGGTGGTTTTACTTATGTGATGCCTGGTAGAATATTCTAAAGTTGTCGGAAATGTAGGAAGCTTCTTTACTGTGTTAGCTCCACTCACTGGCTGTCAAAGGTAGGCTCCCGTAACTGTGACAAACAAAGGTGTGCTCCCTGGGCTAGGTGCCCCCCATGAGAGGTGCTGAGTGGATCATTGTAAATAATGGAGGGAGGTGCCCAAGGAGACACCAGGTCTGGGGCATCCAGGGAGCCTCCTGCCCCGTGGGATTAAAGGGTTGCAGTTTCCTTCCTCTGGATCTGGTAGGTCTTTGCATTTACTTTTTAGTTTTTTTGTCTTATGACTATTTCTCAAAAATAGCATATTCTTTTTAAATCATTTGTACACCCAGTTTGAGAGACATTACTTACCAATTGTTCTCTTGATTGAAAAGTCCTACTGTAAACCCACAAACCAGAGCAATGCCAGCAGAGATTGGATACATGCAAGATCTCTAATAAGTGAATAAACTATTTACTTTAACCTTCTCCAATGCTTTAGAAGTTACATATATTGCTTTTTATCTTATATGTGGTTAAGTTTTTCAAAAGTATCATTGACATGTTCCATAATTGCCAAAATGACATTTTAATGGTAAAAGCTTTTTATTTAAGAGGATTTCCACTTTTTCCTCATTACCTATTAGCTTTTGTTAATAAAATCTAGGAGTTTATATTATTTAAAAAACTTTTCCATTAAGAAACCTTCTGTGCTTGACATTTTTCTCTAATTTTATAACCAGATTTACAATTATTTAGATGTCATATTTTAATTGGTCTCCATGTTCACCTATTCTTTTTTAAAAAATTTATTTATTTTAATTAGAGGCTAATTACTTTACAATATTATAGTGGGTTTTGCCATACGTTGACATGAATTCACCATGGGTGTACATGTATTCCCCATCCTGAAACCCCTCCCGCCTCCCTCCTCTTCCCATCCCTCTGGGTCATCCCAGTGCACCAGCCCTGAGCACCCTGTCTCATGCATCGAACCTGGACTGGCAATTCATTTCATATATGATAATATACATGTTTCAATGCTATTCTCTCAAATCATCCCACCCTTGCCCTCTCCCACAGAGTCCAAAAGACCGTTCTATACATTTGTGTCTCTTTTGTTGTCTTGCATACCATCATTACCATTTTTCTATATTCCATATATATGTGTTAGTATACTGTATTGGTGTTTTTTGTTGTGACTTACTTCACTCTGTAAAATAGGCTCCAGTTTCATCCACCTCCTATTCTTTTTGCCAGCTTTCTTGTTCTTGAGCTGTTAATGATATTTCTTTCTGCTTATCTTCAAATAATTTTTATCAAGGATACAAGAGTGGCATCTTTCTAGAGACCTTGTATTTGATCACATTCATTGAAAGACCCCTTGGACAAACATTTGACTTAATAATGAATTTCCGAATAACTGAGAGTTGGTTTGAGTGATACAGTATTTTAAAGAATATTATTTCCAAGAATGCTATTATTTACATTGTTCTAAAATATAAAATTAGGAAAAGAGCAGATGAATAGTCAGGTTTTTAATGTAGAGTAACTTTTTATTGTTAGTCATGAGAAACCCTCCCTATCCTCCCTTTGAGGACCAGATACTTCAGGTATGCCAGAGGGCTGGGCAGCCATTTTATACTTTCATTTATTCAAGCAAGAATAAAAAGGTGTATGATTCATCAGCTTTTCTTGAGCAGTTACAGTTTTACCTTATAAACATGATTCAAAAGAGGAAATAGTGATTCTTGACATTTGAAGAACTTACTAACGTGCAAGAGACTTGAAATCCTTAAAATAATTGGGAAGCCAACTACAAGGCAGTGCATGATCTAAACTGTAAGTCAGATGTTTCTGCCGCAGGTAAAAAGCTTTATATTATCATGTATGCATATAGGTGTGTATATTTATACACACACACTTTATATACATAAGAGTTGTGAAGCTATTCGATTTTACATTTAGGGTAGGCCAATCCATGGTGGCTTGGTGGTAAAGAATCTGCTTGCCAATGCAGGACACAGGCTTGATCCCTGAGTCGGGAAAATCCCCTGATGTAGGAAATGGCAACCTACTTCAGTATTTTGGCCTGGAAAATCCCATGGACAGAGGAGACTGGCAGGTTGCAGTCCATGGGGTTGCAAAAGAGTCAGCATGACTCAGCAACTAAAGAGCAACAACAAATCTCTGTTTAGGGTATTAAAAATTTAAAGATGACTAAAACTGAGTAAGGCATTTAAGAAACTTCTAGAAAGGTGAGGAAGAGAATCAGCAAGCAGTGAAGGTAAAGTAAAGACCCATTTGTAGTAAATGGATAACACAGTTTCCTAGGGAGAGGTACATCCTGATGCTATCTCAGTGCTGATTAGATGTATAGTTGAACAGAGATTGCGTTAAATCTCAGGTTAAAGGGAAAATGTCACTGTATTAATTACAGTTATATAATTTTATCAGCACAGAGGAAGTGTTGGGTTTTAACACTGCATATTGCACATTTGGCATTCAGAATTATTGCTTGACCTGAATTTAATTCAACCTAGAACTTTTTTTGGTAATATTAACTTTGGGGAGCTTTTTGCTCTGCTGGTCTTCAGAGAATAGAACACAGAGATGGCAGAAGCTCTAAGATAACTGGTAAGCTCTAAGATAACTTGGATTAGCCCATAAGTTTTGTGATAGCTAATTTATATGTCAGCTAGGCCCCAGTGTATGCAATTATCTGATTAAACATTATTCTCAGTGTGTTTGTAAGGGTATTTCTTGATAAGATTAACAATAGTGCTGATAGACTGAGTCATGTAGATGACTTTCCCCAGTGTGGCTGGGCCTTATTCAGTCCCTTGAAGGCCTAAAAAAGAACAAAGTTGGAGTGAGAGAGAATTTGTTCCCTATGCCTGACTGTCTTGGGCTAGCAGATTGGTCCACTGATACCTTCAGACTCGGATGGGAACCACCGGCTCCCTGGGTTCTCAGGCCTTTGAACTTGGACTGGGGCTCCAGCTCCCTGACTGCAAGTCTTAGAACTGGTCAGCTTTCATAATCACATGATCCAATGCCTTATTATCTATCTATCTATCAATCATTTATCTTTCTATGTATATATCTATCCATATATCTATGGATCTATGTATCCATTTTGTTGTTCAGTCGCTAAGCTGTGTCTGACTCTTTGCGAACCCATGGACTGCAGCACTCCAGGCTCCTCTGTCCTCCACTCTGCTGGAGCTTGCTCAAATTCATAACAATTGAGTTCAGTTCAGTACAGTTCAGTCACTCAGTCATGTCTGACTCTTTGCTACCCCATGAACTGCAGCATGCCAGGCCTCCCTGCCCATCACCAACTCCTAGAGTTTACTCAAACCCATGTCCATTGAGTAGGTGATGCCATCCAACCATCTCATCCTCTGTCATCCCCTTTTGCTCCTGCCCTCAATCTTTCCCAGCATCAGGGTCTTGGTCAGCTCTTCACATCAGGTGGCCAAAGTATTGGAGTTTCAGCTTCAGCATCAGTCCTTCTAATGAATATTCAGGACTGATTTCCTTTAGGATGGACTGGCTGGATCTCCTTGCAGTCCAAGGGACTCTCAAGGGTCTTCTCCAACACCACAGTTCAAAAGCATCAATTCTTCTGCTCAACTTTCTTTATAGTCCAATTCTCACATCAATACATGATCACTGGAAAAACCATTGCCTCAATTGAGTGGGTAATGCTATATAATCATCTCATCCTCTGCCACCCTCTTTTCCTTTCTCCTTCAATCATTCTCAGCATCAGAGTCTTTCCCAATGAGTGGACTCTTTGCATGGCCAAAGTATTGGAGCTTCAGCTTCGGCACCAGTACTTGCAATGAATATTCAGGGTTGATTTCTTTTAGGATTGACTGGTTTGCTCTCCATGTAGTCCAAGGAACTCTCAAGAGTCTTCTTCAGCAACACAATTTGAAAGCATCCATTCTTTGGTGCTCAGCTTTCTTTCTGGTCCAGCTCTCACATCCATACATGACTACTGGAAAAACCTCAGCTTTAATTATATGGATCTTTGTCAGTAAAGTGATGTCTTTACTTTTTAATATGCTGTCGATGTTTGCCATAGTTTTCCTTCTAAGGAGCAAGAATCTTTTAATTTCATGGCTGCAGTCACTGTCTGCAGTGATTTTGGAGCCCAAGAAAATAAAACCTGTCACTGCTTCCACTTTTCCCCCTTCTATTTGCTATGAAGTGATGGGACCAGATGCCATGCCCTTAGATTTTTGAATGTTGAGTTTTAAGCCAGCTTTTTCACTCTTTCACCCTCATCAAGGGTCTCTTTAGTTCCTCTTCACATTTTGCCATTTTGAGTTCTATTACCTGCATATCTGGGGTTGTTGATATTTCTCCTGGAAATCTTGATTCCAGCTTGTGATTCACCCAGCTTGGCATTTCACATAACGTACTCTGTACATAAGTTAAATAAGCAGGGTGACAATATACAGCTTTCTTCTCCCTTCCCAATTTGGAACCAGCCTGTTGTTCCTTGTGAGGTTCTAACTGTTACTTCTTGATTCACATACAGGTTTCTCAGGAGACAGGGAAGGTGATCTGGTCTATATCTCTCCATGTGTCTGTGTATCTATCCGTGCTTCTATGTTTTAACTATGTATGTATGCGTGTAGGTATCTATCTACCTAAGTATCTTTCCGTCTGACTATTTATCTACCTATTATCTCTTATTGTTTCTCTTTCTCTGGAGTATCTTGACTAATAAAACTTTTGCTACCAAGAGTGTTTATAGGGAAACAATTTTAAGGTGAATTGGTTCTGAAAATTGGCTCTCTGTGCTGATTAATTTTAAAGACACTAATGACTCTTTCTGGTACTATAGAGATTACTGAGTCCCTGCCTTGATTTGGCAGTAGAGATATGAAAACCATCAACATTGGGTACTCCTTACCAACCACTTCTACAAAAAAAGGATCTACATGATTGCATATATGACACTTTTCAGCATTTTTGGCAAACTAATGAGTATATTGAGATTGACTGGTTGCTCCTGTTGTTGCTGGATGAAGTGAGGAAAGGAAAGGATGAGCTCAAGGATAAAAGTTTGACAAAGATCAGTGTCCCAGAAGCCCATAGCCTCGTGCCCAAAGTGGTGCTTGTACCAGGTTCTGTGAGCAGTTAGTAGAAATTGTTGCAATGATGGGAAAGCAAAAACACGGGACTGTATTAGGGTCTTTAAGGGTTAGGACAAGCTTTGTTTATCTTTGAAAATCTTGTAAGGCTCTGGGCATGGTGCATTTTTACTGGTCTCTACTCAATAAACGCTGGTTAAGTTGGGCCATGTCCTTGATGATGGGACATTTCTCTTCCTGTTAAGGTTTTTCAATAGCTATAGGATTGTCTGATAGATGACAAATGAGTGCTAAGGTGCAGTGTTCTGTGAACTAATAAGGTGAGCTTATTTGTATTTATGTGCCTTTCCTCAGGTTAAACACCTCCTTGGGTGGCAATGTTTTTTATTTATAATGGGTTTGATTACTAGTGAGAAAGTGATGCTAACTTTAGGGCCATACACATGTGGCATCATTTGCCTCAGTTTTTGGCCCAGTTCAGTTAAGTAGGATAAGCATGTTAACTAAATCATCAGGCTGTTATGAAAAATATTTTAATAAAATATCCCCTACCATTGAATCCCTTTGGTGATGAATCAAAACTTGGAATAATCTCTAGCTCAGGAGGAGGAAGAAAATTGCCATAGGAAGTTCTGAGATTCCTCAACCCACCTGACAGCAATTACAATAATGATCATAAGAGCAACACGCACCCCCCCCACCAAGTGTTTACCATTATGTGATACCAGACTTAGAAGTTCTTTGTAGGAGGAGGGTGGTGATCTAATTGGAAGGGGGTGAGGAGGCTGAGAGGCTTGTCTTGTGGTTACATAGGGCTTTGCCTAAGACTGGGAAATGGCCTCTGTTAAAATCAAAGGTGGAAGAGGTTTGTGGGAGAGGAGTCTGGGAAAGGAGGAGAAGGAAATGGCAAGTCACTCCAATACTCTTGCCTGAAAAATCCCATGGATGGAGGAACCTGGTAGGTTGTAGTCCATGGGGTCACTAAGGGCCGGACACGACTGAGCAACTTCACTTTCACTTTTCATTTTCATGCATTGGAGAAGGAAATGGCAACCCACTCCAGTGTTCTTGCCTGGAGAATCCCATGGACAGAGGAGCCTGGTGGGCTATAGTCCGTGGGGTCGTGAAGAGTCGGACATGATTGAGCGACTTACCTTTCACTTTTCACTTTCATGCATTGGAGAAGGAAATGGCAATCCACTCCAATATTCTTGCCTGGAGAATCCCAGGGACAGAGGAGCCTGGTGGGCTACCGTCTTTGGGGTAGCATAGAGTCGGACACGACTGAAGCGACTTAGCAGCAGCAGCAGTCTGGGAAAGGCAGGTCTAGGGGGCAGGAGGAGCGTGTTAAGCTGCCTCACTCCCTCTCTTTATTCTCTTCCTCAAGCTGCTGCTTTTCTTTTTTAAATTGAAGAATAGTTGATTTACAATGTTCTGTTAAGTTCTGCAGTACAGCAAAGTGATTCAGTTATACATACATACATATATTTTAAAAATATTCTTTTCCATTATGGTTTATCTCAGAATATTGGATATAGTTCCCTGTGACAAGGTACTTCCTGATGTGTGGTGCTTTGCCTTTTTAGAAGTCAAAATAATTTATTCACATCAGTATGCCTATTGCAGACATGATTCCTGTGCAGTCTTTGTCCAAAGGAAGTGTTATTGCCTTTGTCTCACAGGATGACACCCACTTATGGAAGAGAGAAATGCTAAACAAAGACCCCAGTGGTAGGCGATGAAATTCTTTTGTGAGGTGCCCTTCACATCATATATGACCTTGTCTTTTATCAAGCATCAAATGCTTGGGTGACAAAGGGTTAATATTCTTTCATCTATACCCACATTCAAAGTCTGAGTGTTACACATTAGTAATCAAGGCAGGTTAAATGTGTTCTCTCTGCTGTGGTCATTATAACCATGAGGTCAGTGATGGTCTGAATCTAGAGCCTCCTAAACCAGTCTTGAACATTGTCAGTCATCATTCCTAAAAGTGAAATATTATCTACTGTGTACATGAGCTCTTGAGAGCTTTCACAGATGTAATTAAATATTCATAAAAGGCAAGTAACACTTTCAGCTCAAGCCGCATGCTGGTTTGTTTTACCAAGTGTTTGCAAAAGTTCTCCTGATTGATGATTAAAAGTGGATTAACAATTTGGGTTTATTCCTCCTGGGATATCAGTCACATTTCTTTAGTGGTCTCTGAGCCTTGCCTTGGGACACGTGCTCCAAGGTGCTAGGTCCAGTGTAAAATTCCAGATTGAACTTTATATATTAAGTGTGAATATTTGGTTTTGGATTCTTGAGTTTTGCCTGGGGCACCTTATCTAATTAATCATCCCATAGGCTAAGAAATCTTCAGCTCAGTCTTTCCTGCTTTGTCAAAGGAAATAGAGGTCTCAGTCTGAAAAATAATCCTTATCTGATTGTCACATCATACAGATTTTAAGATTTAAATACATTTTCTTTTTAAATGTGGTGGCCTTACAATGCAGAATGATGGAATGTTTGCATATATCCACCACTCGCCAACACTGGCAGACAGAAATGTTGATACTGTAAAGGAATGGCTATTTAATAGTTCTTTTATTTTCCATTCAGATCACATATGCTTTTTCTGAAAGAGACTGCACAGCATGAAGTCTGCTATTACAGCAGTGGCTTCAGGAAGCAATAATTGAATACTCTTCATTAAACTGGTTCATAAAAGAATCCTATTAAAACCAATACAAATAATAAAACTTGAAAATGCCACTTTAAATTCTAAGAGGATGGGGAAGATATGCTACAGTAACAGTCTTCCCACTCGTAGGGTAATTTTGAATTTTTCCAAGCCAAGCAGGCACCTCACAACTGAATATAAGATGTGTTTGATCCAAGTCTGTGCCTCTTAGAGTTGGTGACCCCAAGAACTGATCCCTCATCATGCCAGAATACCCAACCAAAAGGTTGATATCTTCAATCACTCAATTAATAGGTAATTCTCACAGAGAGGCTGGATACCTAAATCCACCATCTTCTTCTTCACCCCAGGAAAATCCAACTCGTTTCATATGCTCATTTCACTAAATGAGACTTTGACCAAACTGTATGTAGATGGTAAGTGGATCCAACGTAAAAACAATCATGAAAAAGTTATTTTTTTCCCTTTTCAATCACAGAGGTGGCTGCGGAAGGCCCTGAGTGTGCAGGCCGTTCAGCTGCCCTCGGCCCTCAGGTGGCTGCAGCCTGTCCTCCCAGGAGGGTACTCCCACCGCTCCCAGCCTGCTGACTGCACCGCTGCCTTAGGGTTTTCTTTCTCCCCAGCCTCCCCTTATTTTCTGTTACCTCTCTGTGTTCTCCCAAACTTCTTCCTCACTCAGGTTTCACACCTGTTTGTGATCTGGAGATAAAATTCATACGGATGGGCATTTGTGTCTCAGCCAAGGGTGACTAATGCATTTCTTGATCATGGATCTCAGAGAACTGGGGTGATGCATCTTAGACGTCTGTACACTCCAGTTCAATAGCTTCTCAGTTTTTCTGACCTGGAAAGCATAAGGGAGTCCTCTACTAAGCACTTTTGTTTTACCATTTATCCTCTGAGCCATGCAGTGATTGTTATCACCAACACAATGGTCATTCGATAGATAGCTGGAATCTCTGTAGTGTTTCTTCTTGCTCATTTTAATGAGTGCGATTTCTGCTGCCCCTTCCACTCAATATTTCTTGTACCCTTTTAATGACTCCTCAGCCTTTAGATTCTAGACCAATGGTTCTCACACTGCCTGCGTCAGAACACCGGGAGGGCTTTGATAACTCAGGTTGCTGGACTTCCATTCCCAGACTTTCCAGTTTGGTAAACATGGGGTGAAGCTGGGAATTTGTATTTCCAATAAATTCCCAGGTGATCCTGATACAACTGGGAACCATTGCTCTAGAAAGAAGAGAAACCAAAGGAGTTAAGGGATCCATTGTGAGAGTCCGTTACAATCTCTGCTTTAACCTCTTTCCAGCTGGGTGGACTATCAGCTGATGAAGCTTCCTAAACTTCAGTTTCTTTGCTATTAAAATAAGTTTAACAAAACATCCCTAGTAGATTGTTAAAAGGAAGAAATGAGATCATGCTTAGTAATCATTTGAAAGAAAAGTTGTCGTGATGGGTATTTTACTGTTATTGTTTTATTTCTTCTTTAGAACTCAATTTTCAGGACTTCTAATTGAATCATAAAAGATCCTTTAAGCACTCAATTTAGTTAAGGAAAGTGTTTGTGTGTTTGGAAAATAAGAAAATAAAATCCCTTTTGGAGGATTTTGACAGAATAATGAATTTAAAATTCATCTGGATATTGCCAGAGAGTTTAGAAAGAAGGCTTCTCTTTTGATTAGTGTTTTATCCCATCAAATATTAAAGCAGTTTACAATGTCCTGCTAATCAAAACAACATGGTATTGGCTTAGGAAGAGGCAAAGAGTTTAAAGAGTAGAATAAACACTCATATGTACATGATTTCAAGTCAATGAAGGAAGCATTAAATAATGTTGGAGAAGTTAGCACTGATTTAAAAGAAACTTTGCTGATTGCTTCTATCACACAAGAATAATTCCTAGATTCTCTAATGCATGAAAGTGAAAAGTGAAAGTGAAGGCGCTCAGTCATATCCGACTCTTCCTGACCCCTTGGACTGCAGCCCACCAGGCTCCTCCATGCACGGGATTTTCCAGGCAAGAGTACTGGAGTGGGGTGCCATAGCTTTCTCTGTTCTAAAACCCAAAAAGTATAAAAATTTCTTTCAATGTTTGTGATACAGTGTGATGTTTGTTTAATTGTGAGGAATAAAAAGAAATAAAAGAAAAAGATATCACATTTGAATTAAATTGAATTTAAACTATCTATTTGCAAAAAGGTGTTTATTATGAATAATAAAGGGAAAAACAATAATGAGGGAAAAACAACTTGGAAACAATTATTTGAATCATACAGATAAGAATTAATGACAAAATCATCTTTTCAAAGTAATAAAACAAAATATAAAGTAACACAAACACTTTATTTAAAGTAATAAAGCAAAATAATGCAACAGAAAAACAGGCAAAACATACAAATAGCCCATTCAGAACAGAAAGAAGAAACATAAAAGCCTTACCCAAAGATTGGCAAGATTTAGTATTGTTAATGTTTAACCTGATCGATGGAAGCTGATCATTGCCACCTAATGTTCTTGTAAACGCACGTTTATGCAAATTTGGGGAGCAAACTAAAAATCACATACATTTGGAAACAGTAAGTGCACTTCCAGAAATGTATGCACTAAAACTACTTTCAGGTAGGTACAATAATAAGTTCACAGGAATGTTTATTGAGGCTTTTCTGTTAATACTGAAACATCAAAAATGGTCTAAATGTGCTTCAGCAGGGAAATGGTTGACCATATTCTGGTACATTCACAATATGGGGTACCATATATAAGATAGGGCCTGAACATCCAGCAAAATGAAAACAGATACTGTGAAAAACACCACCTGCAAGATAAATACAGCAAACATCAATCTGAAGGCATAGTTTAATTTGCAAGAAATTAAGAAATATTCATGGGGCCAAAAAGAGAGAATTAGAAAACTCGACTATTAGGCAAGCCCCAGGATGCTCTCAGGGGCTTCCCAGAAGGCCCTCGTGGTAAAGAAGCTGCCTGCCAATGCAGGAGACGCAAGAGACGTAGATTTGGTCCCCGGGTCTGGAAGATCCCCTGGAGGAGGGCATGGCAACACCCTCCAGTATGCTTGCCTGGGAAATGCCATGGACAGAGAAGCCTGGTGAGTTATAGTCCATGGGGCTGCGAAAGAGTTGGACATGACTTAGTGACAAAATAACAACAGGATGCTCGAGGGCGTTTGTTTCCAGCAGTAATTGGAAACAGGGAGAGGATGCAAGGCTGGGGCTGGGTCACGGTGGGATCTGGGGCTGGTACTTCTCAACAGAGCAGTTCCTGGGGCTGGATCTTCACTGAGAAAAGAGTGTGCCTGAGATTGATACCTGATAGCAGAGGGAGGAGGAAAAGACACTGGTCCGTCTCAAATTGGACTCTGGGAGAAAAATGTAAAAGAACTCCTAAATCAAAAAAGACTAAAACAAATCAACAGAAAAATGGGAAAAATGAAATTTGCAGGAGTCAAAATAGTCAAAACTGGTGAAAAAATGATTAAATGCACTGGTGATTAGAAAATCACAATGTAAGACAAAAATGGAACTTCTGTCAGCTGGGCAATTATTACAAATCAGAAGATACCTATTGTCTTAGTTTGTGTGGGCTGTTAAAGCAATGTTACAGTAAATGCCACAGACTGAGTGGTTTATAAACAGGAGACATTTATTGCTCACAAGTCTTTGAGGCTGGAAGGCCAAGGTCAGGGAGCAGCGTGGTTAGGTGAGGGCCCTCGTCCAGGTCTCAGCCTTCTCGCTCTGTCCTCATGTGGTGGAAGGGGCAAGAGAGTGCTCTGGAGCTGAGATGGGCACTAATTCTGCCCATGAGGGCTCCACTCTTATGACTTCAGCCTCTCCCAAAGAGAGCACCTATAATGGGAGAATAAAGTGGAACAACTGCTTTGGACAATAAAATGGTAATAACTGGACATTTTAAAAGCATAGTTTCTTATGGTTCAGCAGCCCATGGCTGCACTCACACCTTTGAGGAGCTCTCACTCAGGGACATGATACATTTACAGGAATGATAATAGCATTCGCCACAGCAAAAGTTAGGAACAACCTAAATATCCAGTAGAGAATAATGTATAAGCACAGTATGGTGGAATCAGATAGTAGGCTGGTATTTTGCAGTGAAATTAAGGAACTAGGTAACATATCCACCCAAGTGACCCCTACAACATAATTTTGAATGAAAAGTATAAATTGTAGAGGGATGCATGTAATGTGATGCCAGTCCTATAAACTTTATAAACGTGCAAGCACAACTGGATACTGCTCAGAAGCACATACATTTTTATGCTTGTGGCAAAAATGAATATAAAGAAATGTATGAGGATGATAGACACAAATTTAGAATAATAGTTATATTTTATGGGGATACGAGTAGGTGTTGTTGTTGTTAGGTACACAACATGGAACTAACTCCATGTTTTCAGGCATATAACCACTGGAACAACTGTCAAGAGGTAAGTAATGAAATAAAAAATGTCAACAAAGCTCAGAATATTTTCAGTCTTCCAAAATAACAATTATATAGATTATACATGAACCTGAAGAAAGATCTTGATATTATAAGACAATACAAATGAGAGGTTTCAATGTTTATGCTACATTAAAAAATACAAAAAGAAGCATGTGAGTAAAGATTGAAATGTAATATGCAAAAATGGAGGTAGCTTTTCTATTTAGGTGGTCTATGAATAATTAAAATTAGTTTTATTATTGATATACTGTATTCTCAATTTTTAATTATTTAAAAAGTTTACCTAAGAATCAATGAAAAGACTCCAAAGACTCTGAGTAGTGATCTGATAACTCAGTAGAAATCGAATGACCTGTGATTCAGAGCACAACAGCTCAGAGCCACCAAAGGTCATGAAAGGGCTGAAGCAGCTAAGTGGAGGAATGCATAATTTTTGTTATGGATGAAATGTATGTAGCACATATTTCAGCAACTTTTATGTAAACATGAAACCACTTAAAAATAAAATGTAAAAATATTCATGAAGAAAAAGTAAACATGGACCAAAGATCCTAAAAAAAAATAAGAGTAGTAAAGAATTATTAAATACAAAACATCTTCTAGAACTTCTATCATTAAACAAATATGATACTGTCCCTTACACCTGTCAGGATGGCTGTTGTCAAAAAGTCAAAAGAGAAGTGTTGGTGAGGATGTGGAAAAATTGGAGCTTTTGCAAGATGGGAATACAAAATGGTGCTGCCAGTATGGAAAACAAGATGGAGGTTCCTCAAAAAATTAAAAATAGAATTCTACTTTTAGGTATTTATCCAAAAGAATTGAAATCAAGATCTCAAAGAGATATTAACACTCTATGTTGTAGCATTATTCATAATATCCAAGATGTGAATGCAACCTTCATATCCTTGGCAGATGAACGGATAAAGAAAATATAGTATACACGTATAGTGGCATATTCAGCCTTAAAAAAGAAGTAAATTTTGTAAGATGCAGTAAGATGTATGAAACTTGAGGACCTTATGCTTAATTAAATAAGCCATCACAGAAAGACAAATACTGCATGATTCTACATACATGAGGTATCCAAAATAGGCAAATTCATAGAATCAAAGAGTGGCATGGTGGTTCCCAGAGGCTGGAGGAGTCACTAATCAACAGGCAAAAAGTTGGAGTTAAGCAACAGAAACCCTACAGACATGTTAATGTACTGTACACTGAAAATTTCTTAGATCTACTGATCTCATGTTAAGTATTCATATCACAAGGAAATATTTGTTTTTGGTTGCACCAGATGGCATGTGGGATCTTAGTTCCCTGATCAGGGATCAAACCCGCACCTCCTGCATTTGAAGCATGGAGTCTTAACCACTCAACCTACCAGGGAAGTCCTAATAAGTTTTTTTAAAAAGAACATAATTCTGACACATAAATAGCTTGACCACTGGAAAAGAATAGAACATTCAGAAACAGTCCCAAATATGTACAGGAACTGGCCCCAAGAAACCACAGAAAGTAGGCATATGATAAAGTAAATTACAATGGAAAAGACTAACTTTTAAATAGATGGTGTTGGACAAATTGGATAATCTTTGAAAAGGAGAACATAGCATCTATATTCAAACCATGCTTCATAATAAACTCCACTTGTGTCATCTATTTGGTGAGCTTACGGTTTTACTGGCCCCTCTCCCAGGTCTGGGAAAGGGCCCAGGTGCAGTGGCATGCGGCAGGTGCTGAGGGCCCAGTTTCTCAGCCCCACCCCCACTAAACATACCCAGGGCTCTCTGCAGTGTTGGGTAGTTCCACAACTTGTATGGAGACAGCACGAGATACCCTGGAACATCTTGTGCCGGAAAGCAGGGAAGAGCTGAAAGAGTGATGAGGACACATCAAAAGAACACAGAACAACAACTTGATGGGTTAAATTCCCAGTCGTGTCTGACTCTTTGTGACCCCATGAACTATGCAGCCTGTGGAATTCTCCAGGCCAGAATATTGGAGTGGGTAGCCTTTCCTTTCTCCAGGGGATCTTCCCAACCCAGGGATCAAACCCAGGTCTCTCGCATTGCAGGTGGATTCTTCACCAGCTGAGCCGCCAGGGAAGCCCAAGAATATTGGAGTGGGTAGCCTGTCCCTTCTCCAGTGGATCTTCCCGACCCAGGAATCAAACCAGGGTCTCCTGCATTGCAGGCAGATTCTTTACCAGCTGAGCTACCTGGGAAGCCCAAATTCCAGATAACATTGTACAAACATTGAAAAAACGGCACAGTGATAGATTATAGCATATTGAATATAAAAAATGACAAAGAAGCAATCAGATCCTGGGACGTTTCTCAAGACTCTTTGTCACCAACCCACACTTGGGCTTGCTTGCCTCACATACAGTAGAGCCAACCTGTTGACATGGGGGTGTGGTGAAGAAGAGTGCAGCTTTCACTGCAGGGCTAAGTGAGGGGAATGGGCAGCTCATGCTCAAAAGACCCAAACTCCTCGATGGCTTTTAAAGACAGTGTGAGTGAGAGGGTCATGGTTTATGTATAATTCTTTGCAATCCCACTGCTGGACATATACCCAGAGAAAACTATAATTCAAAAAGGTACATGAATCCTGATGTTCACAGCAGCAGATTTACAACAGCCAAGACATAGAAACAACTTAAACGTCCATCGACAGATGGGTAGATAAAGAAGATGTGGTATATATACACAGTGGAATATTATTCAGCCATAAAAAAGAATGGGATATGCCATTTGCAGCAACATGGATGGATTTAGGGATTGTCATACTAAGTGAAGTCAGAGAAAGACAAATATCATATGATATCATCGATATGTGGAATCTAAAATACAACACAAATGAACTTATCTACAAAACAGAAACAGACTCACAGATAATAGAACACACTTATGGATGCCAAGGAGAAGGGGATGAGGGAGGAACGGACTGGGAGTTTGGGATTCATACATACAAAGTATTACAAATATAAAAGATAAGCAACAAGGTCTTACTGTATAGCACAGGGAACTATATCAAATATCCTGTGATAATCTGGAATGGAAAAGAATATGAAAAAATGTACATATTTGTATAACTGAGTCAATTTACGTATAGCAGTAATTAACAAAACATAAATCAACCATACTTCAATAAAATTAAAAGAAAACAAAACCCAATTCTCTGATTAGTCAATGGTGAGGTTACATGATGTTTTGGGAATCTCATTCATCAACTTTCTGGTTCCAGCTTGACTGGGGTCTATGCACTTGTGGATAGTATGCAGTTAACTTCCTCCACCTGATGGGGGTTTCTGCAAAACAGCTCATGGATATGGCTCTGGATATTGCTTTCAGCTCCTCAGGAGGAACTATAAGTCTTTGACTTTGTTTTATGACTAAACTATTATTATTTTGTCTTATTTGACTATTTTCTTTGTTTATTCATTTTTTCACTTCTCTGATTAAATCTGATCTTTGGAACTTGGGGAAGGCATAAGAGGCTAAAGCTTTTTTCTTTTATGAAGAAAAGTTCTGAAAAAAAGATCCTGTCTGTCCTGGGGAAGGCCCTTCAGTTTCCTGCTTGGTTTTACGGTTGACTTGGACAGTTCAAAAACTGTCAGTCATGAAAAACAAACAAAAAAGCTGATAACATCTAAGGTAAAGGAGACTAAAGAGACATGACTGCTAAATGAAACTTATAATTCTTGACTGGATCTTGTTAGAAAAATACAGCTAGAAAGGACATCTTTGTAGACCATAAACTGTATATTAAACATTATTGTGCCACTGTTAAATTTCTGGGTTATGATAATGGTGTGTTTAGGTAAGAGAAAGTCCTGGTTCAAAGAGATGTTTGGAATATGACTAGTGGTGAGGTGTCATGAAATGCAAGGTGTGTGTTCTGTGTGTGAGCGAGATGGTGGGGGGCAGCTGGGAACAGCACAGGTGGGAAAATGTTAACAATTGGTGGGTCTAGAGGCAGGATATGTGGTGTTCACTGAGCCGTTCTTTCAGTTTCTCATTGTTGTTCAGTTACTCAATCGTGTCCGACTCTTTGTGACCCCATGGACTGCAGCATACCAGGCTTCCCTGTCCTTCGCCATCTCCCAGAGTTTGCTCAAACTCATGTCCATTGAGTCGATGATGCCATCCAACCATCTCGTAGCTTTGCAATTTTTCAAAATAAAAATAGAAGAATAAAAGAAAAAAATTTCACCATCAAATCATCATTTATATATACATGGATATTTATAGATCATGCAATTACTTCAAATTCCTTACAAATTAAGGCAAATATAAAGAATAAGAATCTAAGTACATTAAGGAATAAATGATGTTAGTAGAGACCATCTGTCTTTACTTGACAGATGAAGATGTAGATCCACGAATAAATTAACTCTCATAAGGTCACCCATTAGTGTGTATAAGATTCTACTTCTGTGAGCTTTATACAGCAACTGAACATCAAATATGGGCCTTTGAATACTTGAAATGTTCTCTCCAGGTTGCTGGCTTGAGGAAGCTCATTCTATTACCCTTTATCAGAGAGAACAGAGCTTTCAAGGATTTTGTTTTTATTCTTTATATATCTGCTATTTTTTGCTCACGTTTCAGCAGGGATTAAAATATCAGTAGGGATGCTTTCCACTTAACCCAGTTCTCCCTAAACTGGTAACATAGTTGGAAGTCCATTAGATCTATTGAATAAGGCAATAATGATGGTGAAATGAACAATACAGCAAGAGCGTTAAAATGGATTCTAAGCAAGAGTTAATGTTTTGTAAATGTACAGAATCTTTTTTGTTTCTCTGAGTTAAGCCAGGACTCATATAAAACCCTGGACCATCATGGATTAGCCCCACATGCCTGGAGGAGGGAGCTGACACAGGGCTTGTTCCTCAACTGTTACTGTGTTTTAGAGTACAGATCCTGCTCTGTCCCCTGCTGGCTGGGTGACTATGGGCAATTTTCTCAGCCTCTGGCTTCAATTTCCTCATGTCTTTAGTTCAATTCAGTCACTCAGTCATGTCAGACTCTTTGCGACCCCACGGACTGCAGCACCCCAGGCCTCCCTGTTCATCACCAACTCCCGGAGTTCACTCAAACTCATGTCCATTGAGTCGGTTATGCCATCCAACCATCTCGACTTCTGTCATCCCCTTCTTCTCCTGCCCTCAATCTTTCCCAGCATCAGGGTCTTTTCCAATGAGTCAGCTCTTCCCATCAGGTGGCTAAAGTATTGGAGTTTCAGCATCAGCATCAGTCCTTCCAGTGAACACTCAGGACTGATCTCCTGTAGGATTGATTGGTTGGATCTCCTTGCAGTCCAAGGGACTCTCAAGAGTCTTCTCCAACACCACAGCTCAAAAGCATCAATTCTTCAGTGCTCAGCTTTCTTTATAGTCCAACTCTCACATCCATACGTGACCACTGGAAAAACCATAGATTTGACTAGACTGACCTTTGTCTGCAAAGTAATGTCTCTGCTTTTTAATATGCAGTCTAGGTTGGTCATAACTCTTCTTCCAAGAAGTAAGCATTTTTTAATTTCATGGCTGCAATCACCATCTGCAGTGCTTTTGGAGCCCTCAAAAATAAAGTCTGTTGCTGCTTCCACTATTTCCCCATTTGCTGTGAAGTGATGGGACCAGATGCCATGATCTTAGCTTTGTGAATGTTGAGTTTTAAGTCAGCTTTTTCACTCTCCTCTTTCACTTTCGTCACGAAGGTCTTTAGTTCTTCTTCACTTTCTGCCGTAAGGGTGGTGTCATCTGCATATCTGAAGTTATTGATATTTCTCCCGGCAATCTCGATTCCAGCTTGTGCTTCATCCAGCCAAGCGTTTCTCATGATGTACTCTGCATAGAAGTTAAATAAGCAGGGTGACAATATACAGCCTTGACATACTCCTTTCCCGATTTGGAGCCAGTCTGTTGTTCTGTGTCCAGTTCTAACTGTTGCTTCCTGACCTGCATACAGATTTCTCAAAAGGCAGGTCAGGTGGTCTGGTATTCCCATTTCTTAAAGAATTTTCCACAGTTCGTTGTGTTCCACCAGTCAAAGTCTTTGTCTGGAACTCTCTCACTTTTTTGATGCTCCAATGTGTACATGGGAATAACAATGGTATCTGATTCATAGATTTATTGACAAGAGTAAATGAGAATGCTTATGGCACAGGACTTTGTGCATAGTAAATATATAGTTAGTTTTTCTTTATTAAGCTCCACCTCATCAACTAGATATTTCTCAAATGACTACAGAGTTTAAAATAGTTTATATTTTACAGCTATCATTGACTTTTCTACTTTCATATTGGCATATCATGATGACTTGACTAAAAATTGTTGCACATAAAAGTGGACTAAATTTTTGACATTAAAATGCATTGAACAAAAAGACCTCTATATTTGCTGTCCTTCCAGGATTTTTATTTTGGTCAATGTAATTTTAATATCCTATATATTGTAATTCCCTCATGGCTCACACAGTAAAGAATGTGCCTGCAATGAGGGAGACCTGGGATTGATCCCTGAGTTGGGATGATTCCCTGGAGAAGGGAATGGCTACCCACTCCAGTATTCTTGCCTGGGGAATCCTATGGACAGAGAAGCCTGACAGGTTACAGCCCATAGGGTTGCAAAGAGTTGGACATGACTGAAAGACTTTCACTTTCTACTCCCCCCCCCTATATATTAATATAATACCAGGAAATACCAACCATATAAATAAATAAACCAAAGTAAGTTTGCAATAACCTCAGATATGCAGATGACACCACCCTTATGGCAGAAAGTGAAGAGGAGCTAAAGAGCTACTTGATGAAATTGAAAGAGGAGAGTGAAAAAGCTGGTTTAAAACTCAACATTCAACAAAGGAAGATCATGGCATCCGGTCCCAACACTTCATAGCAAACAGATGGGGAAACAATGGAAACAGTGACAGACTTTATTTTCTTGGGCTCCAAAATCACTGTAGACGGTGACTGCAACCATGAAATTAAAAGACGCTTGCTTCTTGGAAGAAAAGTTATGACAAACCTAGACAGCATATTAAAACACAGAGACACTACTTTTCTGACAAAGGTCAGACTAGTCAAGGCTATGGTTTTTTCAGTGGTCATGTATGGATGTGAGAATTGGACTATAAAGAAAGCTGAGCACTGAAGAATAGATGCTTTTGAACCGTGGTGTTGGAAATGAATCTTAAGAGTCCCTTGGACTGCAATGAGATCAGACCAGGCAATTGTAAAGGCAATCATCCCCGAATATTCATTGGAAGGACTGATGCTGAAGCTGAAGCTCCAATACTTTGGCTACTGATGCGAAGAAGTGACTGATTGGAAAAGACCCTGATGCTGGGAAAGATTGAAGGTGGGAGGAGAAGGGGCTGACAGAGGCTGAGATGGTTGGATGGCATCACCGACTCGATGGACATGAGTGTGAGTAAGCTTGGGGAGTTGTTGATGGACAGGGAAGCCTGGTGTGCTGCAGTCCATGGGGTTGCAAAGAGTTGGACACAACTGAGCGACTGAACTGAACTGAACTAGAGGTTTTTCCAAACATTTTAGATTGAAAGTAGTGCTTCAGTGATACTTTTACCTCAAGGGTTTTTTTTCCTTGCAAGAAGTAATTTTACATTTGACTGACTTTTACAACGTATTTAAGAATTTGGAGTTGACACAGGTATTTAGCAGTGGCAGTCAGGTTCAACAAGAAGAGTGTGGACCTTCTCAGCTTGGGCTCCTGTTCTGACTGCTTCCTGGCTCTTTACTTCTTGTAAAACCACTCTGCATGTTGGTGCATTTATTCAACCTGTTAGTAGTTATCACGCACCTGCTCTGCTTGGCACTCAGGAGAAGATGTAAGAGGAGGCGCTATTGTGTAGGAAGAGCCACCGTAACTAGAAATAGGACTCATACACGTAAACATGTATCTTAGAATGGATGATAATGCATCAATGGCCAAAATGAATGGTGTAGGTAAGTGAAGATTAGCGAAGCCAGGAATAGGCAGAAAGACTGCTCTGTTTGTGATGAATGAGTTGTTTATGAAACAATGAGACGGTTTGTGAATTTAATGCATTCCTGGCAGAACTCTGATAGGACCTGTGCGAACTGCCTAAGGAGAGATTCTTAGTAACTGACCTGGCTCTTCAGAGGGTTCTTGGTTCCCACACCCTTTGAGCAGATTAGCTTCTCCCGGTCTTCACATTCCTGCCTTTGTACCCTTGAGCGTGTTTGGAAGCCTCCTGTTTCTCTCAGGCATCAGCGTTATATGCTCGTGGGCGAGGGCTGAGAGGGCCTTCCTTCCAGAAGTTCAGCCTGGGTGTTGGCCACACTGTCTGCCAGGCTTCACTGACATTTGACCCTGTGCCCATGCTTTACATATGTTGCAAAACTGCTAGAGAATTACTATGTGAAATGCCTGATAATTCCAAATAGGGCCTTGATGGTGGCTAGATAGTTGACTGACAGTTGGGGAATGCACGTTTACAGTGGGTCTCGGGAAAGAATAACATGTGAGGAAATTAGGGATGGCTAGGTATTTCTCTTGGAATTAAGCTACTTAAAATCAAATGGTTTTTGTATCAAGTTCCCTTGTAGGTACCAAACAGATAAAAATAACCTTCAAGGCATGATTTCTAATGAATATAAAATCTTGCTTTAAACAATCTAACTCAATGGAAATACTGGCCTTATGGAGAGAGAAACTAAGGAGAACTTACATACTGATATGAAAATTAGGATGACTTTTCCTCTGGTAATTTGTTTCCTGACCTGAGAAAATATTTGTGTATAAAGAGAATTACAGAAGCTACAATTTATTTTCTCTGAGCATGTGTTACTATAATACTACAAAAATGCAAAGGCCTCACCGTCGGAAAACATTAATAAAGTAGTTCTAAAAATATCCATCACGAATTGGTCAATACTTATTAAATATATCTTTAAAAAAGAAGAGAAACAAACACCCATGGAATAGCCTAATTGGTTCCAAGTGTGAGCATGCGTGGGCTTCCTAGGTGGTGCTAGCAATACAGAATTTGCTTGCCAAGGCAGGGACGTAAGAGATGTGGGTTGGATCCCTGGGTTGGGAAGATCCTCTGAAGGAGGGTGTGGCAACCCACTCCAATATTCTTCTCTTTTTCTTTCTTTCTTAGGGGAAAGTGAAAACACAGTCCACTCTAATATTCTTGCCTTGAGAATTCACGGACAGAGGAGCCTGGCAGGCTCCAGTCCACAGGGTCTCACAGAGTCAGACACAACTGAAGACAGCACATATGTGAGCATGCATGTCTTCTGGGAATGCTCCTTCCTCTTAAGAAGAAATATTGTACTTATTCTTTAGAAGTTTATTCTAAGGACATAATGAAAGCAAATGGAAACAGTTATGTGTGGTTAAAATAGTTTATTTTGATAGATATTTACATCTCATCTACAGGCTTCTCAGTTGGTAAAGAATCTACCTGCAATGCAGGAGACCTGGGTTCATTTCCTGGTTTGGGAAAATCCCCTGGAGAAGGGAAAGGCTACCCACTCCAGTATTCTGGCCTGGAGAATTCCATGGACAGAAGACCTGAGGGGCTACAGTCCATGGGATCACAAAGAGTTGGACATGACTATGCAACTAACTTTCCTTTTCCTATGGGTTCCATAAGAAAACAAAATGGATATTTTAAAAGAAAAGAATAACTTTGAACTGATGAATTTAGATGACTTAATTTTATTAAAAGTCAGAAATATAAGATAAACGGTAAATGCAACATGGATAGTTTAATTTTTGTGGTACTGGATTAGAGACTGTTTCATTTCCTACTCTTGCTGTCTTAGAAGGTATTAACTGCCATGCGGAGCTTTTGGAAAGCAGCTGTGAACCTGGAGATTCCACTTGCCTGCCAATGTTTTATGATCAGACAGATGTGTATGCAAATCACACCTGTTCTAATTCCAGAAGCCCTGCATCAGTCAGTCACTCTAACGTAACTCCTGTCTCTAAGAAATAAAATGCACCGAAGAATATTGAGGGCTGGACAACAAAGGTGTCAACAACTCCCCCACCAAGAGCACAGCTGAAAGCTAAGGTCACATTTCCCGAGCTTTCCAGGACCCCAGGGAGCACTGAGTGACGGATTAATGAAAACTGGGAGGTGAGAAGCCTGGAGGGTGTGTTGGAGGCACATCTTGCTCTGAAGATGTTTCTCTTTGCTCCACTGTTCAGAAAAATCTCTAAGTGAAAATGGCCTTAGGTGGAACACTAAGAGAGGTAAATCTCATTTGGAAAGTCAAACTTGGGGGACGGTCAAAGGTAAAATAACTGACATTTACCATTTTACTATTCTGATTACTCTTAAAATATTTTGATGTTGAATCTGGCACAAACCGGGTTTCATAGCCCAGAAAAGCAAATGCCACGTTTCCTATAATGATATACTTACAAGGTAAGAAAATCTGCTTTTATTAACCTGTATCCCCAGAGACCATGGTTTAAGTTGAATCCAGAGTGTTAAAAATTTCTGAAGCATTTTTAATCACAGAAAAGCAAGTTGATTCTGAATTGATGATGGGCTTGCACTTCTGTGTTCTGCCACCAGCCTGGTACTTCTCTGCCCTCGGCCTCATATTTTCTTTGCTTGGTGAAAGCAGGCTTGTTTGGTATATGGTCAGAATTTACAGGGCTACATTTGGACTCCATGCAATTAGTTTTCACTTCATTCTTTGCAAATGCTTGATTGTTGGTGACGGTAACTGTGTCTGTTTTAATTCACAGAAGCTATAGTCATGGCAGGGCCTCTGTGACCTGGCTGGCTGGCTCACCAAGAGCCAGAGTTCTTTGTCAGTAAGAGTCTCACATCCTTTTTTCTCATCCTTTCCTGTATCACCACTATAAAGTCTTTGATATAAATAGAGAGCATGCTCAGATCTTACAATGATATTCCAATTTTATCCAACAAGCTTACTCTGATCTTTTATTGATAAGTATTCCACATCACTTTTGAGGACCTCAAAGTTTGTACCCAAGATGAAATCTCCATCAGTAAGATTCTACTACAATGTTCTTTTATTTATAAGGCATAAAATTCCAATTGCCTTGGAGACAAATTTGTGTAGAATACAGTCTCAAAAAAGCTACAGCTTAAGTTTTACAGCGTGGGGATCATTGTGATTCATCACATGTACCGACATCTGTGCAGGAAATGAAAGGGCCAGGTCCAGCACAGCTTCCAAACCCTGGAACCATTTGTGGGGCTGAAGCAGTGGGGCTTTTGAGATCCAGCTGGACCTGGTCTTCCTGCTGTCATTTGAGGGAGGGTTGAGTAAGACCTGGGCCCCCCATCTTTGGTCCCTTGGGTTCAGATTGACTGGCAGCGCAGGACAGGATGGGGAGAAAACATGAGCGTGAAAATGTTCAGTAAAATGATTTTATCATTGACTTACTGGAATCATAGAGATGCTTTTAGAGGAGCTTTTAAAATCTTTAGCTGTTTGCTTCTGGGCAAACTTATCCCTTGTTACTCTCAGTTTTCTGTTTCCTTCCCTCTCCTGTCTTCACATACAAATTCTATACTGATATATATTTACCTAGTAATGTAATAAAATAAAACTATTACAGTAGATTCACCTCAAGCTATTAAAAATTAGTGTTTATCATATGTCCAGGCTGAGAGTTGGACTTGCTCTTCAGCATTCACTGATTTCTCTGTCCTCTGAAATGATCTGGGATTAGATCTACGAGCATACCACTCATGGCCCTGGTCTGTGGTACCAGGGCGTGGAAAATGACATCTTGAAACTATACTTCGCTCTGAAAAATAGATGGAAAGGATGCTACTTGAACCCAGCTCAATGGACCTTGGCGGGGCTGGAGGTAGCTGGAGGAGTGTTCTCAGAGAATGAGCAGGAAGTGCTGGCTGGGGTGTAGGTCTCTCTGTCTTTGTTTGATGATGCAGTGGGGATGCTTTGTTTCTGAAACACCAGGAAAGACAAACATATACCTAACAAGAGCATAAAGGCAGAGACTGAAAATTCTCAGCTTGTCTGCAAACACTCGCCTCCTGAGTCCAAGCTTAAAGCACCCTGAGCACAACCAAGGAACGGCTGAGGGGATGGTGTTATCCCAAACTGCACAGACACACTTTGGAGAAGCTACCACCGCTGCCTTGTACTTAAGTCTTACAATACTTTTACCCCAGACTTGAAAATAAGTAAAATGAATAGAATCTCAGGTATTCTGTTTACCATGGCTGTTCAATGCCATCTCTTCAAGTTGGGGTTATTGCCAGTCAGATCTTGTGAAGGGCACGGAGGGTGGACCCATCACCCTTCCGGGAGCAACTGCTTGCAGGGACACCCTCTCACCAGAGCGCTTATCGTGCCAGCTGCAGACCGAGTTCCACTCCGGGGATTTGCAACCTGGGTCAGTGGGGGAGTCAGCACGGTTCAGCTTCACCACTTACCTGTTGGAAACTCGCCTTCCACCTAAAACTGTCTTCTGTCTTGTGACTTATCTGTCTGCAGTGAACCTATGACTCCAGGTAATTCATCCAAAAAGTCAAGGAAAAGATAGGGAAATTGAATATATGCAGTTTATTTAATATTAGTTTCCATAAGGCCTCTGAGTTCAGTGTTTGGGTGTTTCTTCTGATTTGTTGTGCTAGTTTTCTGGCTCGAATCTGTTTACAAATATAGGCCATGACGTTACCACCATTTTTTATTAAAGCATAGAAATGGAAACTATTTCAATGTACTTCTAATACAAAAAATATAATATTTTTTGTATGTAAGAGAGGGTCATAATATGAATTCTTAAACACTTGACAAAAGACCGGGCCTGTGGGATTCTGTCCTGTTTAGTGACATAGACGCTGATGTGCTGTGTGAATTGCTCTTTCAAAGGTACATTGTTGTTTTCTTGCTGTGGGCCTGTCTTTATCAGAAAGTTCAGAAAGATTCTTAGCGTAACATACTTGATGTATATTTATACAGAAATATCTCCAGGCATTTTAGGTTGCAGACTATTATTTTGGAATTTATTTTGGAATTTTGGAGGCTCCCAGGAAAATTTTAAGCAGAATAGATATTTAATCTTGATCAAATGGAGACATTTATTTCATCTAAACCTTGTCTTATGGTGTTTGTATATAAGAGTGCATATATTTGGTACAAAACCTGAAAGGTATAAA
This sequence comes from Oryx dammah, assembly GCF_014754425.2. Classification (NCBI taxonomy): domain Eukaryota; kingdom Metazoa; phylum Chordata; class Mammalia; order Artiodactyla; family Bovidae; genus Oryx; species Oryx dammah. Next base: position 48,335,113 of record NW_024070195.1, read on the forward strand.
GAGAGAGTCAGTGAAAAATAAATCAGTACTCCCAATTGCCCAATACTTCCCTAAAGCCACCCCATCATTTTCTTCTTTTTGTTTATACACATGTGTAATACACACATTGTATTACATCCATCCGCCTATCTATGCTTTACCTAATCAGGCCCCTATTGATGATATCTAGGTAGATTTTAATTTTTATGAGCAGTGCTGTGAGGCTGTGTATTTAGAATACACTTCCTGTGGGTACCTGCATGGCTCTTTCCTTGTCTCACTCAGGGCTGTTTAAATGTCGCCTCCTTAGCTGCCTTATGGAAACAGCTCCATCCCTCCTTCCTCCCTACCCCCTCACCCTGCTTGAATTTTGTTCATGCATCACTTGACATTATGCTTTTAAAAAATTCTTTTTTTCTTTGATGTGGACCATTTTTAAAGTCTTTATTGAATTTCTTACAATATTGCTTCTTTTTATATTTCAGTTTTTTGGCCATGGGGCAGACACGTGGGTCTTAGCTCCCTGACTGGTGATCAAACCTGTACTTCCTGCATTGGAAGGCAAAATCCCAACTACTAGACCACCAGGGAAGTCCCTGCACTGGCTTATTGACAACCTATTTCCCCAACCAATATAAGCCTCAAGAGACTCCGCAGTTTGCTGTTCCTTTTCAGTGCCTAGAATCGTAGCTGGTATGCAGTTGGTACTCACTAAGTATATTTATGAAATGAATAGGTCATTTTGCAAGTATGAGTAATTTTGTAAGAAAAATTGCTATAAGTGGAATTGTTATGTTAAAGGATATGGGTGCCGGCAATTTTTCCAAATTGTAGAAATTTATCCTTCCATCAGCAATGTAACAACAAAAACAAACTTGAAATTTTTTCCCGAGATTATTCTACTAAGTGAAGTAAGTCAAAAAGAGAAATACAGACACCATATGATATCACTTATATGTGGAATCTAAAATATGACACAAACTTATCTATGAAACAGAAACAGAATGGAGAGACTGGGGGTGCCAAAAAGGTGAGATTGGACATAGTGGGAGGTTGGGGTTAGTAGAATGCAAGCTATCATACACAGAATGGATAAACAGCAGAGTCCTATTGTATCAAACAGGGAAGAATATTCAATATCCTGTGATAAACTGAAATAGAAAAGAATATGAAGAAAAAATGTATATACACACGCATACACTCATATATATGTGTGTATAACTGAGTCACTGCTGTATAGCAGAAACTAACACAACATTGTGCATGAGGTATACTTCAATATACACCAAATTAAAAGACACATGCTCCTTTGAAGAAAAGCTATGACAAATATAGACAACACATTAAAAAGCAGAGACATCATTTTGCTGACAAAGATCCATATCGAGAAAGCTATGTGTTTTCCAGTACTTATGTATGGATGTGAGAGTTGGACCATAAAGAAGGCTGAGTGCTAAAGAATTGATGCTTTTGAATTGCTGGAGAAGACTCTTGAGAGTTCCTTGGACTACAAGGAGATCCAACCAGTCAACTTAAAGGAAATCAACCCTGAATACTCATTGGAAGGACTGATGCTGAAACTGAAGCTCCAACACTTTGGTCTCCTGATGTAAACAGCCAACTCTGGAAAAGACCCTGATCCTGGGAAAAATTGAGAGCAGGGGGAGAAGGGAGCAGCAGAGGATGAGCTGGGTGGATGATATCACCGACTCAATGGACGTGAGTTTGAGCAAACTCAGGGAAACAGTGAAGGACAGGGAGGCCTGACGTGCTGCAGTTCATGGGGTTGCAAAGTGTCGGACATGACTAAGTGGCTGAACAACAACAAATACCTCAATAAAAAAATGTTTTGTTTTTCTTTCACCAGTGGGAAAAAGGTTTCTTTCCAAGTTGATATAACCCATGGTATCTCATTTCAGTTACAATTTGTGTTTATTATGAGTGATATGTATGCTACCCAAAGTCTTTAGGCATTTCAGTGACTATGTCTGAAGACGCAAACGTCTTTGTGACACTCATGTGCTTACACCTGATGCTGCTGTTGCCTGTACCCTGGACTCTAGGTACATGGTGGTTCTTGCCTGCCTTGGTTTTGTCTTTGCTCAGTTACTCTGAAATCCATAATTTATGTGTATTGAACACTGGTTGGTAAGATCAGGGATGAAACATTTCCTTAATTGCAGCCCCAAGTTTTCTTCTGATGAAGATGTCCACTTCGCAAATGTTTCCTGCTCCAGCCTTTGACTACCAGGGAGCAGAAAAGTTTCCAGCATCCAGAGAAGGCCCTTTCTCTTGAGCATTTTTAGTGTCCTTGTCCTACAAAGTGTCCACATACCCCTGTTGCTTAACCAGCCTGATAGCCATGTTTACAGGTTAATTTTGGTAATTACTTTGACTTTTAGATTTCTTATGCAAGGAGATCAAAGCAGTCAATCCCAAAGGAAATCAACTCTGAATATTCACTGAAAGGCCTGATGATGAAGCTGAGGTTCCAGTTCTTTGGCCACTTGATGCAAAGAGCTGACTCACTGGAAAAGACCCTGATCCTGGGAAGGATTGAAGGTAGGAGGAGAAGGGGGCAACAGAGAATGAGACGGTTGGATGGCATCATGGACTCAATGGACCTGAGTTTGAACAAACTCCCAGAGACAGTGAAGGACATGGAAACTTGGCATGCTGCAGTCCATAGGGTGGCAAAGAGTTGGACATGACTGAGTGACTGAAAAACAAAATTCCCTTTGACCTTGTTCTACTTTCAGGTAATATTTGTGGCCTCTGTACCACCAGGAAAACCAGCAGCAAGCAGGACATCTTGCCATAATAATTGAAAATACCAGGATTTGATATACAATTGGGCCTGAATAAAAGGGTGTTATCTTTCCATTGTGTTGCTTCTTAGTTAATCATAGCCCACGGCTTCTTTAAATTTCCCCTTTAAAAGCGTTTGCATGTGCTTGACCCGTGTATTTGGACCATCATGATTTTACTGAAAGGTGAAATAGGAGTTTCCTGTTGAAATGCATTCTTTGGCTCATTGGATGAAAGCTCAATGTATAAATTAACAGGATTCTCATGACGAGAATAAAATAATGTCACTAAGATGATCAACACCAGATTCTCTTGCTACTGTAACTCTACTTATACCAACGTTTGTCTAGCCACCCCCAATCCCTCACCCCACTAAAGAGTAAAAGGCATGGACTATTTACCGGTAGTGACCTATACCAAAATATTGAAAAATGGTGCCATTCCAAGAACACTGAAGTAAAGACATCAAAATAATTTTTAGTTCTCCAGAAAATTTGTTCTGTCTTATTTCTAGCAATAAATAAAATACATTATAAAAGTGTTTCCTGTTTTTGAGAGGTAGCCTAGTATTGTCTGAATATTAATGTGATTTGTGCTTATAAAAATTTGTTGTATATTTGCTAGATAAGCCTTTCATTCCTTTGTTTTCTTTGGGCCATGAATTATGAAGAATCATTGTTTAACACCTATCAGTGATGTGATAAAATCCAACAATGAAAATAGTTGGTTATATATTAATCAAAATAAAGTTGAAAAATCAGAGGAAGATATTTTCTAAAATATTTTTCCAGAAATTTTCAAATCAGTAAATGCTCTATTTGAAGAACCCCGTGGACTAAAAATGCATCACATGTATACATCCAACCATTCAGGAAAAAATAAGATGATAAAGGACTTTTATTCGATAATGGTATAGGAAATTTTTGCAGTAATACTTGTGGGGCATGACCTTGATAAGAGAAATCTTTAAAAACACTGCACTGTCTTTATAAGCAGCAGCCATAATTTTAGGGCCTGATGATTGTGAAAAGCTCCAGTGGCTACAAGAAGATGATCTTGGCACTACAATATAACATCCCTGAAGTGCTGTGGGCAACTATGGTGTATAGTCTATAACTTACAGTGCATAACTTACACATGTATCCAAGTTGTACAGTGTATAACTTAGAAATATCTTCATGCTGAGATTTAATACTTAGGGGGTCATTGCTGGTAAAGTTTGAAAAAATAAACATATCAACCAAATAACCTTCATTATTGTGTTCACCAGGGTGTCTCAGTATGAAATCTTTTCACATCAAGACTCATTTCAACAATGAGTTGAAAAGCCTAAAGCACGCAGGAGATCAATTGAGCAATGACAAGATTCTTAAAACACATGTGAACCGCTGAACTCTTGTGTATAAAGGTTTACATTTAATGTACTTAAACATATATCACTTAAAGATGGCTTTTCCAAGTACGGCAAAATATATGTTCTTTGACCCACATCTCCTGTGTCTCCTGCATCACAAGCAGATTCTTTCCCCACTGAGCCATGGGGGAAGCCATTCTTTGACCATTAACTCATTTTCTAAAAGGCAGTTAACCAAAGAGATAAAAACTACCACTTAAGATAGGCATAAAATTAAAGGATTAAAAGAAGTTAAATAAAAATTCATTTTCTAGATGGAGAAAAGAAGAATTTTAGGGCAGCAAAATTATTTTTCTATGATAATAAAATGATGAGTATCTGTCATTATACATTTGTGCAGAAGCATAGAATAGACAACGCTAAGAGTGAACTGTAATGTCAGCTCTGGAGTTTGGGTGATTATGACATGTCAGTTTGGGTTCTTTGCTCGCAACATATGTGCCGCCTCCAGGTGGTATTGATAATGAGGGAGACGGTGCATGTGCAGGGGGAGGGGCTAAATGCATCTCTGCTTAATGTTGCTATGACTCCGTTCAGTTCAGTTCAGTGGCTCAGTCGTGTCCGACTCTTTGCGACCCTATGAATTGCAGCACGCCAGGCCTCCCTGTCCATCACCAACTCCCGGAGTTCACTCAGACTCACGTCCATCGAGTAGGTGATGCCATCCAGCCTTCTCACCCTGTGTCGTCCCCTTCTCCTCCTGCCCCCGATCCCTCCCAGCATCAGAGTATTTTCCAATGAGTCAACTCTTCGCATGAGGTGGCCAAAGTACTGGACTTTCAGCTTTAGCATCCTTCCCTCCAAAGAAATCCCAGGGCTGATCTCCTTCAGAATGGACTCTGTAACTACTCTAAAAAGACAATCCTCATTTTAAAACCTCAGAATCTTTTATTTTTTCTTTTGTTTTATTTTTTTAATTAAAAAAATCAATTTATTTATTTTCAGTTCAGTTCAGTTCAGTTGCTCAGTCGTGTCCGACTCTTTGCGACCCCATGAATTGCAGCACGCCAGGCCTCCCTGTCCATCACCAACTCCCGGAGTTCACTCAAACTCACGTCCATCGAGTCAGTGATGCCATCCAGCCATCCCATCCTCTGTTGTCCCCCTTTCCTCCTGCCCCCAACCTCTCAGCATCAGAGTCTTTTCCCATGAGTCAACTCTTCGCATGAGGTGGCCAAAGTACTGGAGTTTCAGCTTTAGCATCATTCCTTCCAAAGAACATCCAGGACTGATCTCCTTTAGAATGGACTGGTTGGATCTCCTTGTAGTCCAAGGGACTCTCAAGAGTCTTCTCCAACACCACAGTTTGAAAGCATCAATTCTAAATGATGAGCATCTTGTACTTCCATTTTCTGTCTATATTTTCTCATATTTGTGACTTTTTATTATAAAAATGTGTAAATTCAGATATTGAGCCTTGGTTTATTTAAAAAAAAAAAAAACATCAGTTTTTCAGTGCTCAGCTTTCTTCACAGTCCAACTCTCACATCCATACATGACTACTGGAAAAACCATAGCCTTGACTAGATGGACCTTTGTTGGCAAAGTAATGTCTCTGCTTTTTAATATGCTATCTAGGTTGGAGGCTAAATATTTTACAGTATTGTGGTGGTTTTTGCCATACATCGACATGAATCAGCTATGGGTGCACATGCATCCCCCCATCCTGAACACCACCACCCCCACCTCCCTCCCCACCCCATGCCTCTGTGCTGTCCCAGAGCACCAGCTTTGAGTGCCCAGCTTCATGCATCGAACTTGCACTGGTCATCTATTTTACATATAGTAATATATACATTTCAATGCTATTCTCTCATATTGTTCCACCCTCTCCTTCTCCCATATAGTCCAAAAGTCTGTTTTTTACAACTGTGTCTCTTTGGCTATCTTACATATAGGGTTGTTGTTACCGTCTTTCTAAAGTCCATATGTATGCATTAGTATACTGCATTGGTGTTTCTCTTTATGGCTTACTTCACTCTGTATAATAGGCTCCAGTTTCATCCACCTTATTAGAACTGACGTGTTCTTTTTTTTTTTTATAGCTGAGTAATATTCCATTTCTGTCCTTTATCGAGCCCATCTTTGCATGAAATGTTCCCGTGGTATCTCTAATTTTCTTGAAAAGATTTCTAGTCTTTCCCATTCTGTTGTTTTCTTCTTTTTCTTTGCATTGTTTGCTGAGGAAGGCTTTCTTATCTCTCCTTGCTATTCTTTGGAATTCTGCATTCAGATGCTTATATCTTTCCTTTTCTCCTTTGCTTTTTGCTTCTCTTCTTTTCACAGGTATTTGTAAGGCCTCCTCAGACAGCCATTTTGCTTTTTTTCATTTCTTTTCCATGGGGATGGTCTTGATCCCTGTCTCCTGTACAATATCATGAACCTCCATCCATAGTTCATCAGGCACTCTGTCTATCAGATCTAGTCCTTTAAATCTATTTCTCACTTCCACTGTGTAGTCATAAGAGATTTGATATAGGTCATACCTGAATGGTCTAGTGGTTTTCCCTACTTTCTTCAATTTAAGTCTGAATTTGGCAATAAGGAGTTCGTGATCTGAGCCACAGTCAGCTTCTGGTCTTGTTTTTGCTGACTGTATAGAGCTTCTCCATCTTTGGCTGCAAAGAATGTAACCAATCTAGTCCCATCACTTCATGGCAAATAGATGGGGAAACAGTGGAAACAGTGGCTGACTTTATTTTTTTGGGTTCCAAAATCATTGCAGATGGTGATTGCAGCCTTGAAATTAAAAGACACTTACTCCTTGGAAGGAAAGTTATGACCAACCTAGATAGCATATTCAAAAGTAGAGACATTACTTTGCCAACAAAGGTCCATCTAGTCAAGGCTATGGTTTTTCTAGTAGTCATGTATAGATGTGAGAGTTGGACTGTGAAGAAAGCTGAGCCCCGAAGAATTGATGCTTTTGAACTGTGGTGTTGGAGAAGATTCTCGAGAGTCCCTTGGACTGCATGGAGATCCAACCAGTCCATCCTAAAGGAAATCAGTCCTGGGTGTTCATTGGAAGGACTGATGTTGAAGCTGAAGCTCCAATACTTTGGTCATCTGATGTGAAGAGCTGACTCATTGGAAAAGACCCTGATGCTGGGAGGGATTGGGGGCAGGAGGAGAAGGGGACGACAGAGGATGAGATGGCTGGATGGCATCACCAACTCGATGCAAATGAGTTTGGGTATACTCTGGGAGTTGGTGATGGACAGGGAGGCCTGGCGTGCTGTGATTCATGGGGTTGCAAAGAGTCGGACACAACTGAGTGACTGAACTGAACTGAACTGAATATTCCATTATGTATATGTACCACAACTTCATTATCCATTCTTCTGCTGATGGACATCTAGGTTGCTTCGTGACCTGGTTATTGTAAACAGTGCTGCAAGGGACATTGGGGTACACGTGTCTCTTTCAGTTCTGGTTTCCTTGGTGTGTATGCCCAGCAGTGGGATTGCTGGGTCATATGGCAGTTTTATTTTTGCTTTTATATTAAAACAATTAACAGCTTTTTGGAAGTATAATAGACATATAGTTAACAGAATGCATTTGTAGTGTATATTTTGATATGTTTTGACATACATTTGTACCAGTGGAAGCATCTATACAACCCGCATAGTGAATGTTTCTATGACCACCAGGGGTCTCCTTATGCCGCTGAAAATCCCCCTCCTTTTCCACCCAGGACTTATCCCCTGAAAGCCACCATTTTTTCTGTCACTAGAGATAAGTTGGCATTTTATAAGGTTTATATACATGAAATTATATAGTATGTGACCTTTTGGTCTTTTTTCACTCAAAACAATTATTTTGAAAATCTGCCATTTCATGGCATTTCTTTTTTTATTGCTGAGTAGAGTTCCATGGTAAGGATATACCATACTTTGTTTATTCATTCTCTTGTTGGTGGAAATTTGGATTGTTTCCAGTTTTGAGCAATCACAGAGAAACCTGTTATGAACCTTTGTGTATCAGTCTTTGTCATCACATATGTGTTCTTTCCTCTTGGGAAAGCAGCTGTGGGTGTACAATGACTGAGTTCTAGGGTGCATGTATATTTAATATTCTAGTAAAGTCTAGGCTTTTTCTTGGGTGTCTGTTCCATTTTATGTTACCGCTTAGTAGTGGGATAATAGAGAGTTCTACCTCCTCCGCATGCCAACACTTATTGCAGTCAAGCTTTAATTTCAGATGTTCCAATAGCTGTGTGGTGTCATCCAATTGTAGTTTTAATTTTCATTTCTGTATGACTAGTGGCATGGAGCATCTTTGAATGTACTTATTTGCTATCCATGTACCTTCTTGGGTGAAGTGTCTGTTAAGATATTTTGGCTTTTAAAATTGAATTGTACCTCAAGTTCAGTGCAGTTCAGTTCAGTCACTCAGTCGTGTCCAACTCTTTGCGACCCCATGAATTGCAGCACGCCAGGCCTCCATGTCCATCACCAACTCCTGGATTTCACTCAGACTTGCGTCTATTGAGTCAGTGATGCCATCCAGCCATCTTATCCTCTGTTGTCCCCTTCTCCTCCTGCCCCCAATCCCTCCCATCATCAGAGTCTTTTCCAATGAGTCAACTCTTCGCATGAGGTGGTCAAAGTACTGGAGTTTCAGCTTTAGCATCATTCCTTCCAAAGAAATCCCAGGGCTGATCTCCTTCAGAATGGACTGGTTGGATCTCCTTACAGTCCAAGGGACTCTCAAGAGTCTTCTCCAACACCACAGTTCAAAAACATCAGTTGTTTGGCACTCAGCCTTCTTCACAGTCCAACTCTCACATCCATACATGACCACAGGAAAAACCATAGCCTTGACTAGACAGACCTTAGTCGGCAAAGTAATGTCTCTGCTTTTGAATATGCTATTTAGGTTGGTCATAACTTTTCTTCCAAGGAGTAAGCGTCTTTTAATTTCATGGCTGCAATCACCATCTACAGTGATTTTGGAGCCCCCAAAATAAAATATGACACTGTTTCCACTGTTTCCCCATCTATTTCCCATGAAGTGATGGGACCGGGTGCCATGATCTTCATTTTCTGAATGTTGAGCTTTAAGCCAACTTTTTCACTCTCCTCTTTCACTTTCATCAAGAGGCTTTTAAGTTCCTCTTAACTTTCTGCCATAAGGGTGGTGTCATCTGCATATCTGAGGTTATTGATGTTTCTCCCGGCAATCTTGATTCCAGCTTGTGCTTCTTCCAGCCCAGCATTTCTCATGATGTACTCTGCATAGAAGTTAAATAAGCAGGGTGACAATATACAGCCTTGACGTACTCCTTTTCCTATTTGGAACCAGTCTGTTGTTCCATGTCCAGTTCTAACTGTTGCTTCCTGACCTGCATACAGATTACCCCTTTTTCATATAACTATGAGACTGAACTTAAACCAATAGTTCACATGATTATTGCCCTATTGCAATGTCAATGGATTTATCACATGGGAAAAATACACATTTGGGGTACAATTTGACCTATAGTGGTGGATTCCTCTGTGAGGTAGTGCTTATATTTGTAACCTGGATGACAATTTCGTGTTTTGACACTGCTGAACTCTACTGTACACTTAGGTACATGCATCTTTGAGTTGCTGTTACTTAGCTTGGCACTATACTCTCAGTTCAGTTCAGTCGTTCAGTCGTGTCCAACTCTTTGTGACCCCATGAATCACAGCACGCCAGGCCTCTCTGTCCATCACCAACTCCCAGAGTTCACTCAGACCCACATCCATCAAGTCAGTGATGCCATCCAGGCATCTCATCCTCTGTTGTCCCCTTCTCCTCCCGACCCCAATCCCTCCCAGCATCAGAGTCTTTTCCAATGAGTCAACTCTTCGCATGAGGTGGCCAAAGTACTGGAGTTTCAGCTTTAGCATCATTCCTTCCAAAGAAATCCGAGGACTGATATCCTTTAGAATGAACTGGTTGGATCTCCTTGCAGTTCAAGGGACTCTCAAGAGTCTTCTCCAATATCACAGTTCAAAAGCATCAATTCTTCGGCTCTCAGTACATGTCAGTAAATAATGGTGGAATAAGTGAACAGAGGGATACTTTGAATTGCAGAAAAACTGGGGCCATATTATATTATAAGCTTAAACCAGCACTATACTTATTCACTTAAATTTTTCTTAATTTTTCTTTAAGTAGAGACGATTATTTGTGGAGAAATGCAGGAGTCAGAGTCTCATAATCTCATATCTTCAATGTTTGAAAGAGTACTAAAAGATCTGTTGTTTTATATTCTTTTTGCCTTTTCTTTTCTGCTTAGTGCTCCTTCTCTTCCCTGTCACAGATAGATCACAAATTTGTCACTGTCCTGGTTAAAAAATTTTTTTCTTTTTTTTAAATTTTACTTTACTGTATTGGTTTTGCCATACATCAACATGAATCCACCACGGGTGTACACGTGTTCCCATCAAACTGAGGATAAGTTCCAAACTCTCCTTCATGTTGCTCAGGTCCAATAGGGCATCCTGCTGCCACCCCCCAGCCCCCGACTGCTAGCCTTTCCTGCCTTCTCCCCCCAGGTGCCCACATAGGCATTGGTGTCCCCCAGATGCTGTGTCCCATTTGTTCTCCCCCTCATTTGGAATAAATTGCCCCGTTTTATCCTATATTTTTTCAAATTTATTTTTTACTTGGAGGAAAATTGCTTTACAATGCTGCTTTAAAAAATTGCTTAACAATGCTTATGATTTCTGTCCTACTACAACACAGATCAGCCATAATTAATTATACATATATCATCTCCCTCTTGAGCCTTCCTCCCCTCCATCCATCCTGCCCCTGGGTAAATATATACAATGGAATATTACTTAACCATAAAAAGAATGAATTTGAGTGAGTTCTAGTGAGGTGGATGAACCTAAAGTGGTTTGAATAATGTCTCTAGAAGAACAAATGTGTGAAGCCCCCAGGGGTCCCCTGAGAGCTGAGCCACATTGGATATACCTGTCAGAGATTAGAGAGGTAGCCACAGTGACTTCTAGTGACTTCACTTCTGGAAATAAAGGTGGTGTCTTTCCTTGCTAAGTAAGGGTGGTTTGCTGTCAAAGGGAAGCCATTCCATGGCTCATGACTCTCCTGGGAGGTGGGCAGTACTTTCTGAACTGTGAATCACCCAGGATTCATGCTGTTGGCACAAACAGCTGTCGTTCCTTCCATCTCCCTCTCTGTGTTGTCACTTCCACAGTCAGCTTTTTAAGCTTGAATGAGTGTCCTCAGGGATATAATACCTAACGTTTCCTCCAAAGTCAAGTGTAGTTGAATTGACAGGAACAGAGTTATTACAGCTACATTGCACAATTTGTTTTTTATTTGGATCCATTTTATACCATTAATACGGACATTTCTATTTTGTTAGAAAAAGGAGGCTCTATTCAGGGGGAAGAACATGAAAAATGACCTGGGGAGAAATAGGCTCTTTCTAACGAAGATATATATCAGTGTAAGAACTTACTAGAAACATACCATTTATAATGCACAAATTGTAGTCATTGCAGTGGCCATCATTGTTGTTCAGAGCTGTTTCTCCAGATTTTCAAAGGAGACCAGTGTCCTCAGACAGTCTCTTTTGTCAATGATGGAATTTTCTTTTCATGTCACAGGACTATAGGATTTGTTCCTTTATGTAGTTCAAAGGGATGCGTTTCTGTTCATCCCTGTTTTCAATAATTTCCTTTCTATCTTCTCTCTTCTAAGCTGGTTACAAGAGTTGAGTTTTTTTCTCCTTTTCTGAAAATAAACCAAACAGAAATTAACTTTCTGCTTCAAGGGAATTTAAAACTTCCTTAAAAATATGTGCCCTGTAGAATTTCTGTAGCAATCAATTTTGTTTCATGTAAGATTGTTTTGATGTCTTATGTTTTAACAGCTAGGAGTATTGTGCATTTGTATCATGCCCAAGAAAAGGATGCATCCTGCCTCAGGTGGACTTTTTCTACATTTGCATGGAGAGCTTTTGCAAACATTTAGCCTTTTTCTAAAGGATGGAAATAGCCCCTGAAAAGCATCCCTGGAGCCAGCATGCTGGTGATTGTAAACAGCAGCAGCAGATGGACTGCATGGAGACTAGAGACTGGAGGTGTCGTCTTATGTGAAGGAGGCGTGTGCATCAGTGCGACAAGTCTAACAAGCAGTAGTAACTGGAAAGGAGACAATAAGGAGTATGAAAAGAACTATGGATAATGTATCATCTTTTATTATATAACCACACAGTGAGGATGTCATCTCACTAGTGGCAGAACTTTCCAGAGAAGAGGACATGATTTATAGAGCTCAAGCCATGCAAAGCATTGGACGCTATTTATCTTATGGGTTGGGGGTCATTATGGGCTGAATGGTTGTGTTCAAAATTCATGTGTGAAGGACCTTCCCTCAATGTTATGGTAGTTGGAGAGGATGCCTTTGGGAGGTAATTAGGGTTGGGAGGTAATTAGGGTTAGGGGGTCAGTAGGGTGGAGCCTTCATGATGGGATTGGTGCTCCGATAACAGACACTAGAGCAACCCTCCCATCCCGCATTATTCCTCTCTCTCTCTCTCTCTCCCTCTCCTTTCCCTCAGCACACAAGGAAGTTATCTGAGCACATAGCAAGATGGCGCCCAGCTATGAGCTCAGAGAAGATGACACCTACCTTGCCAACACCTTGCTCTTGGATTTCCAGCCTTCAGAACCGTGAGAAGTAAATTTCTATTTTTTAGGTTGTCCAAGCAACTGTATTTTATATGTCAGCCTGAGCTGACAAGGACAGGGGCCATGAGAGAATGTGTGTGTGTGTGTGTGTGTGAGCCTGGCATGGTGAGGGGAAACTTGAGTGAAGTAGTTTTTACATTACAACCATTGTGGTCTTTCACGTCACAGCTGATTGGAGGTTGAGGTGGACCCACCTCCACTTCCCACCACACATAAATTGTGACTCACAAAGGAGCAGACTGAATCCTGCTCTCTCCTCCATCAGTGTCCATCATTTATCTTATCTTGGATCTCCTTGTTATTGAGACTGGTTTTTTAATATTTTTTGTTTTTAAAATAATGGGAACTCAGACGGTGAAGAAAAACTCAGCATTTTCACATATGGGCAACTCTGACAACGTTTTGGATTCACTGAAGTTGAGCTCAGCGCAGTGAGGGCTGGGGAGAGAGGAGTAATTTGGCCCCAGGAGCTGATGTGGCGGAGTGTAGGTGGACCTGGCCCAGCCTTGCTCCCCGCCTCACCCCACACTACCCCAGGCATGCTTTGTCTCCAGCTCCTCTGAGGTTGCCTGGTTCCAGGACTTGCTGTCCTCTTCTGTTTCCCCATGAGCCACTGTTTCAATGCTGAGCCCCACTGGGGAAGAGATTGGCTAATGAAACCAGAGGTAATCTAAACTAGACATTTCCGAGGAGACGTCTGTTTTGTTTTAACGGCAACTTTGGGTTGTTTCTCTTTTCCCTACCCCTGTTACACATGATAAGAGTTAAGAGTACTCAACAGCATGTGTTTATTGGATTACCTCTATTAACTAGGCATTGTATGAGCTGCCAAGCACAGGATGAGTAAGACCTGGTCTCTGAACTTGAAATGCTTCCATTTCAATGTGTAATAGGAGAGTGGGTGGAGTAAGGCAATAAATAAAGAAAAATAATATGAATGTATTTTCTTTTCCAGTTGAGGAAAGAGAGGTTCATTCAGGCATGGTCAGAAGGTGGATTTAATAGAGTTTCACAGAAAAAGTAAGAGTTAAATTTGGAGCTTGAATGATAAAATTCTGACAAATGGGATTGAGTAATAAGAGCCTTCTAAGGCAGGCAGCCATGAGGAGACTTGCAGTATTCAGACAGCTGAAAATCTGGCTACAAAGTCAGTGAAGTGGGTTTATGGCAAGGAGAGGGCAAGAGATGACCCTGGAAAGTTGGGTCATATCTAGACTGAAAAACTCCTTGTAGGATAGGCTATAGGGTTCTTCTACTTCAATCTTGCCAAAGGGGAATGGCCAAGAGTCTTAAGCAGGAAATTATTGTGGAAGTTTGATTTCTGGACAATCCACTTAGGGTGGAATGACAGGCGTTAGATCAGATTGAAGCCTGTGGTAACATTCTCAGGGATGCGGATGCTGTGGTTAAGGCAATGCAAGTGAAAGAAGGAGCCAGAGAGGATTACAGGGCTTGGCATATCTAAAAAGGAAGGACAGGTGGTTGTGCTTCCCTACATGTAAAACTTCAGAACTGAGGATTTTTGAATGGGTAAGAAGAAATTAGGAAATCATGTCTTCAGTGGGATATGATGAGAATAGACTCTGATGTTGTCATTTACCTGAAAACACTTAGTCTTATGTTATATAAATGCTGAGTTCTAAGTGCAAGGGTGGAGACAGATGCCTAGTTTCCTGATGTATCTAAATATTTGTAACAGTTTTGCCTGCCTCCAAGGACTACATAGAAGAGTAACCCCTGTCATATTGAAACTCATGAAGCAAGTTAATGACAAAGTTAAACCTCATTTAAACTTGACTTTTTAATGAAATAGTTTATTTAAATATAAAATGGAATTAACCAAAGGTATCCTTTCAATAAATAGTAACCAAAGGCCATACTTTGGAGAGCTGCCTCTCCATTTGTTTCCTATCACAGATCAGTTGTCATTTGATATAAGCAAGTAGGGCACAGTGAAATGATGAATAAATACCACTTGCTCTGGTGATCTCCACATATTTTTTTATTCATTCATTTAACTGTGACCCTATGTGCTTATGCTCTGGACACTTTCCTAGGTATTAGGACATATTCTTTGATACCAAGATGCTTATAGTTTGGCAAACATGATCTCAAAAAAATACACATGTAGGAGCAGGTATCAACATGGAAATTGTATTACTTGTGTTTGAATATGAAAATACTGGTTAGAAAAGAGACAACTTTCATTTAAAAATAAAAACCAGTATGCTTATCTTTTTTTCAAAATATTTAAAGATATTCTTGTTCATATTGAAAAAATGTAATTCTGGAAAAGTATTATTTTGAATATATTATTTTGCTTGTTTTCAGTGATTAGATTCATACTCCCAATATCTTCATTGCAGTCTGTCGTGGTAATTTTAGCATACTAACATAATGTGATAAAATGCTAATTCTCCTGTTTCTTGGTGATCACAGTACCAAGAGACTGCTGCTAAGTCGCTTCAGTCGTGTCCAACTCTGTGCGACCCCAGAGGCAGTAGCTCACCAGGCTCCACCGTCCCTGGGATCGCCAGGCAAGAACACTGGAGTGGGTTGCCATTTCCTTCTCCAATGCATGAAAGTGAAAAGTGAAAGTGAAGTTGCTCAGTCATGTCTGACTCTTAGCGACCCCATGGACTGCAGCCTACCAGGCTCCTCTGTCCATGGGATTCTCCAGGCAAGAGTACTGGGCTGCCATTGCCTTCTCCAACCAAGACACTATTTTATATATTTAAACTAACAAATTTTAAATCATATTATATAGATTAAATGCTTTCCCCCTGGAGCTTTTCAACCACCATTATGTATAATGCTGTGCGAGGAAATAAGAAAATCTACGTGAAATGGAATATTTTCTAAGAAAAATGTTACCCAACTGAATTTAGAAGAAGTGATACTGCTTATCAGAAGTAGTTCTTTATAGAGATATTTAAAAAGGTAGCCAGAAATGTATCCATATAAAAAGAACTTGGCCTAAACTTATCTTTGACAAAGGAAGCAAGAACATACAATGGGGAAAAGACAGTCTCTTCAATAGGTGGTGCTGGGAGAACTGGACAGCTTCGTGTAAAAGAAAAAAAAAAAAAAAAGAAATTAAAACACTTCCTAACACCATATGCAAAGATAAAGTCAAAATGGATTAAAGTCCTAAATGTAAGGTCAGAAACTATATAACTCTTAGAGGAAAACAAGCAGAGGACTCTTTGACATAAACCACAGCAAGATCCTCTATGACAGACCTTCTAGAGTAATGGAAATAATAATAAACAAGTGAGACTGAATTGAACTTAAAAGCTTTTGCACAACATAGGAAACTAAAAACAATGTGAAAAGGCAACCCCCTCAGAATGGGAGAAAATAATAGCAAATGAAACAACTGACAAAGGATTAGTTTCCAAAATATACAAGCATCTCTTATAAGTCAATACCACAAAAAACAAACAACCCAATAAAAAAGTGGGCAAAAGACCTAAACAGACATTTCCCTAAAGAACACATACAGATGGCTAATAAACACACAAAAAGATGCTCAACATCGCTCCTTATTAGAGAAATGCAAATGAAAACTACAATAAGATATCACCTCACACCAATCAGAATGGCCATCATCAAAAAATCTGCAAAGAATAAATGCTGGAGAGGGTGTGGAGAAAAGGGAACCCTCTTACACTGTTGGTGAGAATGTAAATGGATACAACCACTACGGAAGACACTATTGAGATTTCTTAAAAAACTAGGAATAAAACTATCATATGACCCAGCAACCCCACTACTAGCCATATACCCTGAGGAAACCAAAATGGAAAAGGACCCATGTGCCCCAATGTTCTTTGCAGGACTATTCATAATAGCTAGGAAATGGAAGGAACCTAGATGTCCATTGACCGATGAATGGATAAAGAAGCTGTGGAATATTGTTCAGTCATAAAGGCAAACACATTTGAGTCGGTTCTAATGAAGTGGAGGAACCTAAAGCCTATTATACAGAATGAAGTAAGTCAGAAAGAGAAAGCAAGCATTGTGTATTAATGCATATATATGGAATCTAGAAAGATGGTACTGATGAACCTATTTGCAGGGCAGCAGTGAAGAGGCAGATTATGGAACAAACTTACGGACATGGGGTTGAGGGGAGGAAGGTGAAGGTGGGAGGAATGGAGAGAGTAACATGGAAGCGTATGCACTACCATAGGTAAAATTGGCTTCCCTGGTGGCTCAGATGATAAAGAATCTGCCTGCAGTGCAGGAGACCTGGGTTTGATCCCTGGGTCAGGAAGATCCCCTGGAGAAGGAAATAGCAACCCATTTCAGTATTCTTACCTGGAGAATCCCTTAGACAGAGGAGCCTGGTGGGCTAGAGTCCATGGGGTCAGAGTCAGACAGGACTGAATGACTAACACTTTCGCTTTCATAGATAAAATAGATGGCCAGTGGGAATTTGCTGTATGACTCAGAGAACTCAGACCAGGACTCAGTAACAACCTAGCAGGGTGGGATGGGGTCGGAGGTGGAAGGGAGGTTCAAGAAGGAAGGGACATGTGTATACCTATGGATGATTCATGTTAATGTATGGCAGAAACCAACACAATATTGTAAAGCAATTATCCTTCAATTAAAAATAAATAAAGAAAAAAACAGTACCTGGCCCAGAAAAATTTAAGAACAATTCTTACCAAAGGTAAGAAATTGTTAATTTACATTACAATTGATCTTTGAACCACATGGGTTTGAACTTCATGGGTCCATACATACATGATTTTTTTTTTCAATAAACATATTGGAAAAATTTTTTTGAGATAATTTGAAGAAATTTGCAAACTATATAACCTAGAAATATTGAAAAAGTTAAGAAAAATTGTGTGTTGTGAATGTGTAAAATGGATGTAGAAACCCATGTATTTTATCAATTATCAATAGACACAAATCTATTATCAAAAGTTATCAAAATTTAAACAAATATATTATGAATGTACATAATATCACTCACAGCTGGGAAAAATATAAGTCCACATAAAGTCATGATGTATTTCATTTTACACAGGGATTTTTTCTTTTTTAATTTTTATTTTATATTGGAGTATATTTGATTAACATTGTTGGGTTAGTTTCAAGTGTACAGAAAAGTGATTCAGTTATACATATACATGTAACTATTCTTTATGAGATTCTTTTCCCATTTAGTCTATTACAGAGTACTGAGCAGAGTTCCATGTGCTATATAGTAGGTCTTTATTGGTTATCTATTTTCAACATAGCAGTGTTTACATGTCAATACCAAACTCCCAATCTATCCTCCTCCCTCATCCCAGGTTTCTCTTCTGGTAACTAAAGAAAACCATAAAGAAAACTGAGCCCTGAAGAATTGATGCTTTTGAACTGTGGTGTTGGAGAAGGCTCTTGAGAGTCCCTGGGACTGCAAGGAGATCCAACCAGGCAGTCCTACATGGTCATTGGAAGGACTGATGTTGAAGCTGAAACTCCAGTACTTTGGCCACGTGATGCGGAGAGCTGACACATTTGAAAAGACCCTGATGCTGGGAGAGATTGAAGGCGAGAGGAGAAGGGGACGACAGAGGATGAGATGGTTGGATGGCATCACCGAAACAATGGACATGGGTTTGGGTGGACTCTGGGAGTTGGTGATGGTCAGGGTGGCCTGGCGTGCTGCAGTCCATGGGGTTGCAAAGAGTCGGACATGACTGAGCGACTGAACTGAACTGAACCATAAATTCATTCTCTAACTTTGTGAGTCTGTTTCTATTTTGTAAACAAGTTCAACTGTATCATTTTTTTAAAAGATTTCACATATAAGCAATATCATATGATACTGGTCATTTTCTATTTGATGTATTTCATTTAGTATGATGATCTTTTGGTCCACCTGTGTTGCTGTAAATGACATTATTTCACTCTTTTCAATGATTGAGTATAATAGTACCACATCTTTATCCACTTCTCTATTGATGGATGTTTACGTTGCTCCTATGTCATGGCTATTGCAAAGAGTGCTGCAGTGAACACTCTGGTACATGTATCCTTTTGAACTATGGTTTTCTCTAGATATACACCCAGGAATGGAATTGTTGAATCATATGGTAGCTCTATTTTTAGTATCTTAAAGATCTTCCGTACAGTTCTCCATAGTGGTTGGATCAATTTACATTCCCACCGACAGTGTAGGAAGGTTCTCTTTTCTACACACTGTGTCCAGCTTTATTTTTTGTAGACTTTTAAAGAATGACCATTTATTATTACCATATATTACCATATATCACCCACAACGGGTGATATCTTATTGTCGTTTTGATTTACATTTCTCTAATAATTAGTGATGTTGAATACCTTTTCATGTGCCTGTTGGCCATGTGTATGTCTGGAGAAATGTCTATTTAAGTCTTCATTCAGTCATGTTTTTGAGCACCTGCTGTGAGTTTGCACTCTGACAGATCCATGGTTTTATGGAGAAACCATTTTCTAAAAGTAAGTTTTGCCCAAGTGGCATCTTCACAGAACCACTCATAACTGGAGATAATTTTTAGTTCTCTCAGGTTCCATTAAAGAAGGATAAAGGCATGATATTAAATCACACTTGGCTAAGTTTATATAGGGCACACTGTCCTAATATATAACTTCCTAGTCACCTGTGTTGCTAGTGTGCTGAGTTCAGTTGAAGATCCACTTGAAATGCATGTAATACTCATCACCTCCACATGAGCAGTTCATCTCTCCCATAAGCTGTGTATCACAGTAAAAAGTGACCTCTTGCCATCCTTTGTTCAATGTAATATTGTAAACTTTGAATAGCAGCACAGGACCCACGGAGTGCTACTAGTGATGGTGGAAGAGCTCCCAGGAAGCAGTGAAAAGAACATGACTGTTTTACAGAAAACTTTGAACTTGAACTTTTTTTACAGGAACATTGAACTACTTGATGTGTATGATGGGTTGGGGTCTGCAGCTGCGATTCCATCATTTCAAGATAAACGAATCCAGTATAGAGACTACTATAAAGGAAAAAGAAAAGGAAATTTGTGAAACTGTCACTGCACTTATGCCAGCAAGCATGAGAACCTGGCACTCTTTGTGAAATAAGTTTTTATCTCAATTGAAAATGCAGCTTTTATGTGAGTGCAGGATTCTTTTAAGAAAGGTATATCTAAAGGCTCTAACATGATTCAAGGAAAATCAAAGTCACTTTATGTCACCTGAAAGCAAAAGGAATGTGAAGAATCTAAAGCTGGAGAAGTTTATGCCAACAAAGGATGGTTTGATAATTTCAGAAAGATGTTTGGCCTAAAAAATCATCAAGATAACAAAAGAAGCAGCTTCTGTTGACCAAGAGACAGCAGACAATTTCCAGGTGCCATTAAGAAACTCAGTGAGGAGAAAGAATATCTGCCTGTTAGGCTTTTAATGCAGACAGAAGTGCTTTACTTTGGAAAAAGATGTCACAAAGGACGTTTATTAGTAAAGTAGAGAAGTGAGCCCTAAGATTTAAGGGAGTAAGGGATAGGTTAATTCTACTGGTTTGTGCTTAGAAAGCATCATTATGAACAAAGCTAATGGAGGTGATGGAATTCCAGCTGAGCTATTTCAAATCCTAAAAGATGATGCTGTGAAAGTGCTGCACTCAATATGCCAGGAAATTTGGAAAACTCAGCAGTGGCCACAGAACTGAAAAAGGTCAGTTTTCATTCCAATCTGAAAGAAGGGCAATGCCAAAGAATGATCATTTCACATGCTATCTAGGTTATGCTCAAAATCCTCTAAGCTATGCTTCAACAGTACGTGAACTGAGAACTTCCAGATGTACAAGCTATATTTAGAAAGGTCAGAGGAACAAGAGATCAAATTACCAACATCTGTTGAAACACAGAAAAAGCAAGAGAATCTCAGGAAAACATCTACTTCTGCTTCATTGACTATGCTAAAGCCTTTGGCTATGTGGATCAGGGCAAACTGGGGAAAATTCTTAGAGTTGGGAACACCAGACCACCTGACCTGCCTCCTGAGAAATCTGTATGCAGATCAAGAAGCAACTGTTAGAACTGGATATGGAACAACAGACTTGTTGCAAATTGGGAAAGGAGTACGTCAAAGCTATATATTGTCACCCTGCTTATTTAATTTATATGCAGAGTACATCATGAAAAATGCTGGGCTGGATGAAGCTCAAGCTGGAATCAAGATGCCAGGAGAAATATCAATAACCTCAGATATGCAGATGACACCACCCTCATGTCAGTAAGTCAAGAGGAATTAAAGGGCCTCTTGATGAAGGTGAAAGAGGAGAGTGAAAAAGCTGGCTTAAAACACAACATTCAGGAAACTAAGATCATGGCATCCAGTCCCATCAGCTCATGACAAATAGATGGGAAAACAATGGAAACAGTGACAGACTTTATTTTTCTGAGCTCCAAAATCACTGCAGATAGTGACTGCAGCCATGAAATTAAAAGACACTTGCTCCTTAGAAGAAAAGCTATGACCATACTAGACAGCATATTAAAAACAGAGACATTACTTTGCTGACAAAGGTCTGTACAGTCAAAGCTATGGTTTTTCCAGTAGTCATGTATGGTTGTGAGAGTTGGACTATAAGGAAGACTGAGCACTGAAGAATTGATGCTTTTGAACTGTGGTGTTGGAGAAGAGTCTTGAGAATCCCTTAGAGTGCAAGGAGATCAAACCGTTCAATCCTAAAGGAAATCAGTCTTGAATATTCACCGGAAGGACTGATGCTGAAATTGAAGCTCCAATACTTTAGCCATCTGACGGGAAGGACTGACTCTTTGGAAAAAACCCTGGAAAAGATTGCTGGGAAAATTCTGGGAAACATTGAAGGCAAGAGAAGGGAACAACAGATGGTTGGATGGCATCACTGACTCAATGGACATGAGTTTGAGCAAACTCCAGGAAATGCTGAAGGACAGGGAACCCTGGCGTGCTGCAGTCCATGGGTTCACAAAGCATCAGACATGATTGAGTGACCGAACAACGTCAACACTAACTGCTGGGGTCCAGCCCCGGTGGATCCAGGGAATTCGAAGGTGGTGACGAGTTGGCGTCCTTGGAAATAACTTATTTAATTACAGATAGAGAGGGATTAGAAAATTAGCAGGGAAAAAGAGGCTGAATAACTTGGTTCACGTGGAATACCAATCACCACCTATGTAGGCTGCAGGCGTCTTCCCATTCTCCTGAAGGAGAGGAGGCACTGAGCACCCCCCCCCCCCAGTCCGATCTTAGAAGCCCAGGCAAAATTAGTAGGCTTGGTTGGTACCCATGCACCAGATGGGAATTCAGCCAGAAAACAGTAGGAGAGAAAAAGAGACTGAATAACTTGGTTTACGTGGGATACCAATAAAATTCCAAGACAAGGAATTTGCACCATCTATGTTGGGCAACCAGTGCCACTTGAATATCGGAAGGTGCCCCTCCTTGGGCTCCTTCTTGCGTGGGCTTGAAAACCAGGGCAAGTAAGCAGACATGGTGAGCACCCACGCTCCAGATGGGAATTCAGCCAGAAAAACGGAGAGCAAGGAAAAAGTGACATGGGGGAATCAGTCTTTCTGGAAACTGATCTGATTTCTTTATTTTTGGGTTTGCTTATATACATTTTGTTACACATAGGGATGAATACAGAGTCACGGGGGGTGGGGGTCAGCAGTCCTGACCTTTATCAAAATCAGGTGCTTCACATAAAAAGGTCTTAGGGATTTTACATCATCTTCTGGCCATGAGACCTGCTGACATTTTATGATCCTTTCTTTCTGATAACCAAAAAACTTATTTTTTCCAAGGGTGTTTTTTCTTAAACCAGGCACACCCTCCAGATAAAGCTGCATTCCTATAGGGTAAGGGTGTAGTGAGTTACAATCAAGAAAGGAATTTATTTAACCCAAGGTTAACATGATTAATCTTAAAGGTTAATACTTATTTCTCCTATATACTTAAAGGTTAATACTTATTCTCCTATATGTTAGTTATATTCATTATAAGGGCAGGGAATATGGAGATTTAGCAGCAAACATCAGCCCAACAAATGAAAATCCTTTCACCAAAGTTCCCCTTAAGATCTATTTAGTCTTAAGATAGTGATAAAGTTACATTTTTACATAGCAAGGACACAGTGATTTATAACAAAGTACAGTGATCTATTACAAAAGAGAAAATTCATTAACTCAAAAAGTCTAGTATTGCTAACCTTAAAAACTACTGTATTTCCTTTTCTATATTCCAAATACATTGATTAATATATTCCCAGGTGCCTAAGGATATGGAGGCCTGGTGGCAATCATTGACTCAACAATGAGAAAAGCCCTATGCTAATTAAGACTCTCAAAATACTCCAAAACTCTCTGTGCTGTTTATGGTTGAGAGGTAGTAAACAATCATATGCATAGTGGCAGGAGTATGGATAATCCTGTCACTCAAGCTAGTCTGTCAGCAGAGAGGTTTGACCTGAGACACCCTTGTCACACCTAGGGCAGGGAATTAGCAGCAATTATTGGCATAACAAATGAAAAAAAACCCTTCACCAATATAATTCCTAACCAACCCACTATACTGACAATTTCCAACTTCCCAAAGGAATTTGCCTTTAGTAAGTCTAAAACATCTCGTGCCTCTCAAGTTGGGAGGCTGTAAACAATCACATGTGGCCGGACGAACCTATACCGGTGGGCTAGATAACCTTCAGAGGAGTCTGTAAGCTGAAACACTCTTGTCACGCCCAGGAATTTTTATTGCCTTGGAGCTGCATGTTTACTCCTTCTCCAAGAGAAACGGTTATGGGGGAGAGCCCCCCGTAAAGTCAGAGGTGTAGGGGAGAGCATAAAACAGACTCTGGTTTTGGGGTAGATGCTTGGGAACAGGGGGTTTCCTGAGGCTTGATCACGCCTTTGCATATGCCAAGCTTCCTTCCTCATGACCTTTGCCATGGGCGGAGTTCCTCACGCTGGCCCCCGGCAACTAACTGTTTTTTGCAAATGCAGTCAAGGTTGTGGTCAGAACTGCCCTTTTCTATAACGCTGCTAACCTCCAAAACTTAAGGGCAGAAGATAAACACCAGCTGCCAGTCTTTTGATTGGATAACAAGAGAGCCTGGAGTATGAGAAATCTTTTTTTTTTTTTTTTTTGGATTGATTCCACTGATGCTTTGTCCCTGAAGTTCGGAAGTATTTTGCCAGGAAACTGTAAAGTTCTTTTGACGGCGGAGACCATAAAAAAAAAAAAAAGCCTCTGCCCACCAGAACTGCATGAATTAAACATCAAAGTCATAGTGGTTTGCTG
Organism: Oryx dammah; assembly: GCF_014754425.2. Classification (NCBI taxonomy): domain Eukaryota; kingdom Metazoa; phylum Chordata; class Mammalia; order Artiodactyla; family Bovidae; genus Oryx; species Oryx dammah. The sequence goes on from NW_024070195.1 coordinate 48,359,308, forward strand.
CTGCTGCTAAGTCACTTCAGCCGTGTCCGACTCTGTGTGACCCCATAGATGGCAGCCCACCAGGCTCCGTCATCCCTGGGATTCTCCAGGCAACAACACTGGAGTAGGTTGCCATTTCCTTCTCCAATACACGAAAGTGAAAAGTGAAAGTGAAGTTGCTCAGTCGTGTCCGACTCTTCGAGACCCCATAGACTGCAGCCTGCCAGGCCCCTCTGTCCACAGGATTCTCCAGGCAAAAGTACTGGAGTACTTGTTCCCAAATACAATGTCTCTACTTCAGCCCCTAGATCAGGAGCTTGTAAGCACCCTTGAGGCTCTATGGAAAGGATTATTAATGCTTTAGGAGAGAACCCTGGACATTATGAAATTCTGGAAGGATTACACCATTAAAGATGCCATCATTGTTGTAAAGAAAAAAAAAAAAAAAACAAAACTGTGAAAGCCATCAACTCCTTCCCCTATCACACCCCTCAAATAAATTCCCATTGGAGAAAACTGTGCCCAGATGTTGTGCATTACTTCACAGGATTTACAGAACCAATCAAGGAAATGATGAAGAAACTTGTGGATGTGTCAAAAAAGGGAGACGTTTTCAAGATACAGATCTTGGAGAACTTCAAGAGCTAATAGACACCACACCAGAGGAATTAACAGAAGACAGCTTGATGGAGATGAGTGCTTCTGAACCAGGGCCAGTGAGGACGAACATGTTGAATAAGTAGTGCCAGGAAACAGATTGACAGTAGAGAGTCGGGCAGAAAGGTTTTGACTATTCAACTGCTTTTGACTTCTTTCACGGCATGGATCCTTCTATGATATGAGCAATGAGACTAAAGTAAACAGTGAGAGAGAATTGGTCCTATATAGAAATATTTTTAGATGAATGAAAGAGTGCAAAGTCAGACATTAAAGTATATTTCTGCAAAGTTACACTGAGTGAGCCTGCTTGTCCTACCTCCCCTCCCACCTCCTCCATGTCCTCTGTCTCTACCATCCTGAGACAGCTGGGCCAACCCCTCCCCTTCCTCCCCAGCCTGCTCAACATGAAGACCTTTATGATGATCCACTCCTGGTTAACAAATAATATATAATCACCATGCAGCACAGTTCATACACTTAATCTGTTATTTATGTGTGTGAGCATCTCTTGTGAAAACATAATAACTCTCTGGCAAAAATTTTATGAGATGTTTTTGTGTCATCATCATCATCATCACCTAAGTGTCCACTGTGTATAACATCATGTGCAAGGTTTGTATTGAAGTGGGTAGCCTGTCCTTACATAGAGTGAGTGATGTTTAATGTAAAATTAGTAATGTGTTACTTTTCTGTTTTATAACTTTGCCTTCAAAGAATTACAAGTACTGTATGCCTCTTTATCTTGCGAATTGTAGAAACTTCATATCAGCCTATCATCACAGGTAAGTTGTTTTTAAAAAATAACAAAGTTTTCTATACTGTGTTATAAATATGTCTCTATGCCATACATGATACTCTATGCCATAAAATTTTTATAACAATTCATTAGTGTGTAGGTTAGGCTACTGTGAAGCAGTTGTATCAATTACATTGTTGTTAGCTGCTCAGTGTGTCCAACTGTTTGTGACCCCATGGACTATAGCCCACCAGGCTCCTCTTGTCCATGGAATTTTCCAGGCAAGAGTACTGGAGTGGGTAGCCATACCCTTCTCTAGGGAATCTTCTTGGTCCAGGGATCAAAACTGGGTCTCTTGTGTTGCAGGCAGATTTTTTACAGTCTGAGCCACCAGGGAAGTCCATCAATTACATTTGGCAACATTAAAGCAATCATATTGCTGCTTCTTTATTATTAATGCATGAATGGTTATACCTGTATAAATATATCAATTTCCTTTTCACAATATCTTTTCATTTTTGATGTCTTGTGTAGTAATACATGTAACATCTACAGTGCTTTGTATCATATAAGGCAATATTGATGAAGGTACTGACAGACAGTTTATCTAGTAAGCAGACAACATAAAGTTATGGCATCAATAAGTACAGTACTATAAACATATTTTCTCTTTCTTATCAATTTTTAAATAACATTTATTTTCTCTAGCTTACTTTATTATAAGAATACCATTTATAATACATACAACAAACAAAATATGTGTTAACTGACAGTTTATGTTATTGATAAGATTTCCAGCCAACTGTAGGATACTAGTAGCTAAGGTTTTGGCGAGTCAAAAGTTGTACATAGATTTTCAACTCCACAGCGGGTTCAGTTCAGTTTACTTCACTTGCTGAGTCGTGTCCAACTCTTTGTGACCCCATGAATCGCAGCACGCCAGGCCTCCCTGTCCATCACCAACTCCCGGAGTTCACTCAAACTCATGTCCATCGAGTCAGTGATGCCATCCAGCCATCTCATCCTCTGTCGTCCCCTTCTCCCTCTGTCCTCAATCTCTCCCAGCATCAGAGTCTTTTCCAATGAGTCAAATCTTCGCATGAGGTGGCCAAAGTATTGGAGTTTCAGCTTTAGCATCAGTCCTTCCAGTGAACACCCAGGACTGATCTCCTTGAGGATGGACTGGTTGGATCTCCTTGCAGTCCAAGGGACTCTCAAGAGTCTTCTCCAACACCACAGTTCAAAAGCATCAATTCTTTGGTGCTCAGCCTTCTTCACAGTCCAACTCTCACATCCATACATGACCACTGGAAAAACCATTGCCTTGACTAGATGGAGTGTCTCTGGCAAAGTAATGTCTCTGCTTTTGAATATGCTATCTAGGTTGGTCATAACTTTTCTTCCAAGAGTAAGTGTCTTTTAATTTCATGGCTGCAGTCACCATCTGCAGTGATTTTGGAGTCCCCCAAAATAAAGTCTGACTCTGTTTCCACTGTTTCCCCATCTATTTCCCATGAAGTGATGGGATCGGATGCCATGATCTTCGTTTTCTGAATGTTGAGCTTTAACTTTTTCACTCTCATCTTTCACTTTCATCAAGAGGCTATTTAGCTCCTCTTCACTTTCTGCCATAAGGGTGGTGTCATCTGCAAATCTGAGGTTATCAATATTTCTCCTGGCAATCTTGATTCCAGCTTGTGTTTCTTCCAGCCCAGTGTTTCTCATGATGTACTCTGCATAGAAGTTAAATAAGCAGGGTGACAATATACAGCCTTGATGTACTCCTTTTCCTATTTGGAACCAGTCTGTTGTTCCATGTCCAGTTCTAACTGTTGCTTCCTGACCTGCATATAGGTTTCTCAAGAGGCACAGTGGGTTGCTACCCCTAATTCCTGTGTTGCTCAAGGGTCAACTGTATATGAAAAAGACGGAAGCCTTTTTAATTCTTTAAGTCTTGTATATATACAAGAAGGCTAAGCAAGTAAGTATACCACAAGGGAAATGACAGAGATGTTTTATTTATTTATTTTATTTATTGTGTTTATGAGGATAAACATGAATAGCTTTAATAATGTATCAGAAAATCAAGCCCATCAAATATACTTAAATTTGAAATATCATGAGGACTGCTATTAGAATCAGAAATTATCACTATTAATATTGTACAGGAGATTTTAGCCAATGAATGGAATAAAAAAATCAATAAATAGCTCCAAGACACAAAGAAACAAAAAAATAAGAGTTAGAAAGGACACATTATGTTTAATTTCAAACATTTTGACTTTCCACTCAACCAAAAATTATTAAGGTTTCTAAAAATATTTAAGGAAGGTAATTGTCATTCAGTCAACATATAAAAGTAACTATACTATATGGATACATTTCCATTTAGAAATGTAAATGATGAAACTATATCCTTTAAAATAACTGAAAAACTTAGAACATGCAGAAATAAATCTAATCAAAATGTGCAACATCTATGAATTAATTTCCTATGCTGCTGTAACAAATTACCACAAAGTTAGTGTCTTAGGCAACACAGATTTATTGTTTTATTGTTTTCGAGGTCAGGAGTTCAAACTAGTTAGATAGGACTGCATTTTTTCTGGGGTCTCTAGAGGAGAATACATATTATTACCCTTTCCAGTTTCTGGAGACTACCTGTGTTTCTTGGCATATGAACCCTTCTTTTATCTTAATAGACAAACATTTGCATCACTTTGACCTCTGCTTCTTCACAGACTCTTCTGTTTCCCTCTTCCATCTTTTAAGGATTGTGATTACATTAAGCCTACATGGATAATTCAGAATAATCTCCCTCATCTCAATACTCTTAATTTAATCACATCTACAATGTCCCTTTTGCCATGTAAGGCATTAAAGTAGATTATTCAATCTACTATAATCTGTATGAAGAAGATGAGGCACTATAATGTGGTCATTAATATTGTTAATTTTCAAATCAGACTACTTGAAGGGGAATTGTAATTCTATCACTTAGATTTACTGTTTTTATGATCATAAATTTTGCTAAGCTTCTTTTTCTTAAATGTAAAATAATAATTATTCTTCATTTCACAATGATTTCAGGAAATAAGATAAACTGCTTAAAGAGTTTTGCACAGTTTGATAATTTAAGAAGACATTGCATGCATAATCAAGAACATCATGTGATAAAAAAGAAAGCTTACAGAAAATAAAGTATTCTTGGTAAATATAGTTAAGCTTATCAATATAAAATTTTGATAGAAGAATTGAAAGAAAAATTTTAGGAAATGTCATAATATAAAATAAGAGAATGGCTTCCCAGGTGGCATTAGTGGTAAAGAACCTTCCTGTTACAGGAGGCGTAAGAGACACAGGTTCAATTCCTGGGTCAGGAAGATCCCCTAGAAGAGGAAATGGCAATCCACTCTAGTATTCTTGCCTGGAGAATTCCATGGACAGAGGAGTCTGGCAGGCTACAGTTCATGAAGTCACACGGAGTTGGACATGACTCAAGCAACTGAGCATTCACACAAGCAAAATAAGACAACAAAGGGAAAACGTGAACTAAAGTTTAAAGACACAGAGAATAATTTTAGAAATTTCAACATTTGATAATGAGCCTTCCAGAAAGAGAGAACAAATTCAAGAGAGAAAGTTATAATAGGAATAAAAATAGGTAGTTTCTCACAGCTAAAGAATGACATGAGTCTTCAAAAGGAAGAGAATTATTAACTGCTAAATGAAATGACTATTATCAGACTTATTATGGGAAATACTAGATTCTGGAAAGCAGTGGAGTACTATGTTAAAAATCTGTCAGGCAAGGAATTTCAACCTAGATTTCTATACCTAGTCCAACTATCACTCAACATCAAGAGAAGATACATTCTCAGGTGCACAGAGACACAGAAGTTTACCTTCCATGTAGTCTTCATTAAGGAAGCAAAGTGAGGGAATGAAATAAAAAAAGGACTTGACATCTGAGAACAAAAGGAACCAACTAAGGAGAGAAAGGCAGATAGTCTTATAATAAGTGTGGCTAAAGCCAGAGGTAATTAGACTAGGTTGGAGTAGGAGGGGCTTGTTGGGTCACTATCTCCACTGTGTGTAGCTTTAGTCTGTAGGGCCCAAAATGTCTCACTGCCTTGTCTAATTCTCATCCAATGGAAAGGAAAAGGGAAAGAGGAGAACCTCCTCTTAAGTACATGATCAAATGACGCTCATTTCTGCTTATGTCCTACTGGCCAGAAATTAGACCAGCTGAACCTAATCACATTTACTGGAATGGAAGCTCAGGCTCCCAACCTTGTAGCCTAAACTGTTTCATTATTCCATCTGCTCTTGAAAACTGTTTACTAAATGCTTACCATGTTTCAGACACTGTGAAAAGTTCTTGAATTAACTTACTTCATCTTCAAAATAATCATATGAGGTAATATTCTCATTTAGAAAATAAAAAATGAGAGACACATGAAGTTTACATTATTTTCCCAAGGTCACACAGTAAGTAAGTTGAAGAGTCAGGATAAGAATTCACATCTATCTAACACTAGTGTTTAGAATCTTCATTACCAAACTGTATTGCCTTCATCATGATTGTCAACTGATGCAATGAGTCAAGGTTCACAACCACAAGAGCTGAAATCTTGGTGTCACCACTGCCCTGTATTATATGCCTAGGAGCTGTGGTCTCCTGAAAGGATATAATGAGACACTGATATGAACTTTGGGTAAAGATCATATTTGTGGAATGGGGCTGATAGAGAGCAACTCTTGATTGTCTGTGATATAACTGAAGTTTCAGATGTTTAAATTAGGGGTCTCTGGAAGCATTTCCTCACATCTTATCTCTATAAATGGAAATGCTTTAGACATAACCCAGGTACAAATCATTTCTTAAATCCATTAATTTGCTTTGTATTTAGAAATAATTTTTTTTCCAAACTGAGAAACTCTTTGATATTATTTATTTAAATTCTGTTACAATTTTGAGTCTTTTCCAGTCTTCATGGGTCTTTTAATTGGAAAGTGAATGAGGCCCAGCTTGCTTACTGCCTCCAAACTTGGAAATTAACTCAGTGCCAGTCAGTGTGCTATGTAAGGAGCAGGTATTAAAAGACAGAAAGCTGAGTCATGGCTACTTCATATGCTTAGCAGGTCTGAGCAGATATATTGACATCCAGAGGGAAAAAGTAATATCATACGAAATCACATATATGTGGGGTATAAAAAATGATACAAAACAGAAATGGACTCACAAACAGAAAGCAAATTTATCATTACCCAAAGGGATAGGCAAGGAAAGGATAAATTAGGAGACTGAAATTAACATAAGCTCATTATTATATATAAAATAGATAAGCAATAATGGTCTACTGTATAGAACAGGGAACTCTCCTCAATATTTTGTAATAAACTCTAAGGGAAGTAATCCAAAAAAGAATATATATAACTGGGTCACTTTGCTGTGCACCTGAAACTAACACAAGGTTGTAAATCAACTATACCTGAATAAAAACTTTTTGAAAAGAAAAAATGACTCAATGTTTAGCATGCACTTTCTCAGAAAATTAATGCTTTCCTTGTGAAGAGGTCTCTGTATGTTGGTGATTGTACACGTATGTGAGCAAGTGTTTCAGTGGTTAGGAAAGTCAGCGGGTGGAGAAAATTTGAAGGGCACCAGCCTCGAAGTGTCTGCTCTGTCCTGGAAGACTTTGGAGTATCAGGGTTTGGCCTCATTCCTCAAGTATGCTCTTCAGAGGCAGAATGCCAAATATCACCAATGACTGTTTGGCTAAGGGCCCCAGAACTTTATTCTAGGACACATTAATCAGATTTATGGAAATGCCCAGATTGGGAGAAAGAAATGAATCTGGTTTGAAAATAGTACCTGTGAGCATATGGTTGGATTTGCCTCAAGGTGGGTCCCCAGCCACTTGAGGGAGTGGGAGGGCAGGGAAAGAAGGAGGTAGAAAAGTGCATCTCTCAGTACAGTAAGGAGCAGGTCTAAAGGGAATGTGTCTGAGCAAGGAGTCCTGGGAAGATTCATTTCTCTGGATGCTTTTCCTTTGAACTCTCAGAAAAGCCATGCTTACTAGACAGTTTCAGTTTTCTCCTAGGTGTAATCCTCTTTAATTTCTCCAGCCCGTCAGTAAAATCAAATACTCCTGAACAGCTGTGTGTGGGAACTGTTCTGAATAAAATGAGGGTAAATGGACATGTGAATTGCATTAGTTCTCAAGAGCTATAATGAGGGAACAACTTCAATGTCAGGGGCTTGGGGGTGTCAGGCAGGTCCACTTTGCTGCTCTAAATGTTAGGGGCAGGACTTATGGAAACAGTCTGGGGAGTAGGCAGGACAGGAAGGGCTTACAGAAAACCACCTCTTCTCTCTCCAGATGGTGGCAGGGAGTGGTGGTGGTGGTGATTTATGGTTTCATGGAGGGAGAGTGATAACTGGAAGTAAACTTTGAGGTAAAGTGCTTGTTTATTTGTCTGTCTTTTGCATTGTTATAATTTTATTACCAGTCTCCTAGTAAGATTAAAAAATAATGGTTAGCTAGATTTATTGTGGTAATCATTTCACTATACATATGTATGTTGCTGTTGCTGCTGCTGCTTCAGTCGTGTCCGATTCTGTGTGACCCCATAGATGGCAGCCCACCAGGCTCCCCCATCCCTGGGATTCTCCAGGCAAGAACACTGGAGTGGGAGGCCATTTCCTTCTCCAGTGCGTGAAAGTGAAAAGTGAAAGTGAAGTCGCTCAGTATAAATAGTATCATTCACCTGAAATTAATATAATTCTATATGTCAATTATACACCTCAATACACTTTTTTAAAGATTAAAAGATAAATGGTTTCTTCTGATAATCACCATCACAAAAACTTGCCTGGGTAAAATATTATTACTTTTCTCTATACATGTTTGTATAAAGAAATACATTTTAAAGAGATTTCTGATAAGGGCATTTGTGCACAGAATAAATGTTCATATGTCCTCTTACAGATACAATTCTGGCTAAAAAACAATATGCTTAGATTAGCATTTATAGTGCAATTCAAAGATAATGACGTGTTCCTAACATATACCAGGCCTGCTGGAAAATGAGAGAGTTTGTAAATAATCTAACAGTCTCAGTAGTATAGGCTGTGGAACATCTGGAATTTCTTTCTTCTTTTTGGATTGCACACTTTCAGATTTGTTTTGCCATCTTTCCTGTTTTTCCCCTAAACTACCCAATAAGGAAAACTGAAAATCTGAAATGTGCTCATCCTCCTGACTGCTTTTTTCTCCCACTAACTTTCCTGGCACCAGATAACAGAAGGAAGTTTATTCCCATCGTCAAGACACGCTGGTCCTATTGAGAAGCCATTCTCAAGACTTACTGATGCCCCCTGCCAGAAGAGTTACTTAGCTCCACTGAAAGCCATGTTGTGCTTTTCCTGGCTACAGCTGCTGCACATAAATGAGGTAGGGAAGGTCTTAGAGTCATTTGATGGCTATTCTTCCATGTTCTCAGAGTCAAGAAATCTCGGAGTCCTTATTAACATGCTCTCTCCACTACTCTTAGGGTCCAAATTGCCTATTTAAAGTATACATCACATCTTGGAAATTCCTGCCTCGTTGGAGGAGAACAAGTGCTGTTCTGATGAGGCAACACCATTTGCAGCAGCTGCACAGGCCCTGTCCTCACCTGTCACATCCGAGTCTCCTGTGGGAGGTGAGGGGTTGCAGCCATCTACAGCTTTCCCACATGGCCTTCAGGGCAACTGTTCTGGTAAATGTGCTGGAAAGTGGTCCTGTTGGGAGCTGTGCATGTCCACAGTCCTGACTGAGAGTCATTTTCCCTCTTTGTCCTGTCCTAAAACAGCAGAATTTTTGAGTTTTACAGGGACAGTGAACACAGAGATTATTGCATCTTTTCTAGAGTTCCCTGATGATTTGAATCCTGTGCAATTTAGATAATGAGATTTTGCATACTGTCACAGGCATTGGTATGACATGTTTCCAGTTTGCAGCCCAGCTAAGACTAATAATGACTAACCAAAAACACAGAGAATATTATTGATGGATTTTGGGTCTTCCAAGGAAAGCAATTCTCAATGTTGTAACAGACAATCCTAAAATCCCTGTCACACTGTACAGTTAAATCCCATTTTTCAATCACATGAAATCTACTGGAGGAGAAAGAGCTTTGTTACATGGTGTAATTTGAGAATTCAGACTTCTTTCATTTTGTGGGGCAGCATGTTCAAGTAAACCTGTATGCAGATCAAGAAGCAACATTTAGAACTGTATGGAACAAATGATTGATTCAAGATCAAGAAAGGAGTACGGTAGGACTGTCTGCTGTCACCCTGTTTAACCTATATGCTGAGCACATCATGAGAAATGTCCAACTGGATGAGTCACAAGTTGGAATCAAGGTAGGCCAGAGAAATATCAACAACTCCAAATATGCATGCAGATCAGCTCAGTTCAGTTACTGAGTCTTGTCCAAATCTTTGTGACCCCATGGACTGCAACACTCCAGGCTTCCCTGTGTATCATCAAATCATGGAGCTTTCTCAAAAACTCATGTCCATTGAGTTGAGATGCCATCCAACTATCTCATCCTCTGTCATCCCCCTCTCATCAAGGTCTTTTCCAATGAGTCAGTTCTTTACATCAGTGGCCAAAGTATTGGAGCTTCAGTTTCAGCATCAGTCCTTCCAATGAATATTCAGGACTGATTGCCTTTACAATTAACTGGATTGATCTCCTTGCAGTCCAAAGGATTCTCAAGAGTCTTCTCCAACACCACAGTTCAAAACAATCAATTCTTCAGCACTCAGCATACTTTATGGTCCAACTCTCACATCCATACATAGCTACTGGGAAAACCATACTTTTGACTATATGGACCTTTGTTGGCAAAGTAATGTCTCTGCTTTATAATATGCTGTCTAGGTTGGACATAGTTTTTCTTCCAAGTAGCAAGTGTCTTTTAATTTCATAGCTGCAGCCACCATCTACAGTGATTTTGGAGCCCAAGAAAATAAAGTCTGTCACTGTTTCCATTATTTCCCCATCTATTTGCCATGAGGTGATGGGACTGAATGCCATGATCTTACTTTATTGAATGTTGAGTTTTAAGCCAGCTTTTTCACTATCTTCTTTCCCTTTCATCAAGAGGTTCTTTAGTTCCTCCTTACTTTCTGCCATAAGAGTGGTGTCATATGCATAACTGAGGTTATTGATATTTCTCCCAGCAATCTTGATTCCAGCTTGTGCTTCATCCAGCCTGGAATTTTTTGCATGATGTACTGTGCATATAAGTTAAAACAGGGTGACAATATACAGCTTTGCTGTACTCCTTTCCCAACTTTAGCCAGTTCTTTGTTCCATGTCCCATTCTAATTGTTGCTTCTTGACCTGCATATAGATTTCCCAGGAGGCAGGTAAGGTGGTCTGGCATTCTCACCTCTTTAAGAATTTTCCACAGTTTGTTGTGATCCACACATTCAAAGACTTTTACGTAGTCAGTAATGCAGAAGTAGATGTTTTTCTGGAACTCTCTTGCTTTTTTGATGATCCATTGGATGTTGGCAATTTGATCTCTGGTTCCTCTGCCTTTTCTAAATCCAGCTTGAACATCTGGACATTCTCGATTCACATACTGTTGAAGTTTTGCTTGGGGAATTTTGAGCATTATTCTGCTAGTGTGTGAGATGAGAGCAATTGTGTGGTAGTTTGAACATTCTTTGCCATTGACTTTCTTTGGGATTGGAATGAAAACTGACTTCCAGTCCTGTGACCACTGCTGAGTTTTCCAAATTTGCTGGCATATTGAGTGCAGTAATTTAGCAGCAGCATCTTTTAAGATTTGAAATAGATCAGCTGGAATTCCATCACCTCCCCTAGCTTTGTTTGTAGTGATGCTTCCTAAGGCTCACTTGACTTCACACTCCAGGATGTCTGGCTCTGGGTGAGTGATCACCCCATCGTGGTTATCTGGGTCATGAAGATATTTTTTGAATAGGTATTCTGTGTATTCTTGCCACCTCTTCTTAATATCTTCTGCTTCTGTTAGGTCCATACAGTTTCTGTCCATTATTATGCCCATCTTTGCATGAAATGTTCCCTTGATATCTCTAGTTTTGTTGAAGAGATCTCTAGTCTTTTCAGTTCTATTATTTTCCTCTATTTCTTTTTCATTGCTCACTTAAAAAGGCTTTCTTGTTTCCCCTTGCTATTCTTTGTAACTCTGTATTCAGATGAGTGTATCGTTCCTTTTCTTCTTTGCCTTTAGCTTCTCTTCTTTTCTCAACTATTTTTAAGGCCTCCTCAGAGAGCTATTTTGCCTTTTTTTCATTTCTTTTTCTTGGGGATGATCTTGATCACTGGGGATGATGCTTAATCATGTACAATGTCACGAACCTCCATCCATAGTTCTTCAGGCACTCTGTCTATCAAGTCTTATCCCTTGAACCTATTTGTCACTTCCACTGTATAATCATAAGGGATTCATTTAGGTCATACTTGAGTAGTCTGGTGGTTTTCCCTACTCTCTTCAATTAAGTCTGAATTTTCCAATAAGGAGTTCATGATATGAGCCACAGTCAGCTCCCAATGTTGTGTGCACTGACTGTGTAGAGCTTCTCCATCTTTGGTTGCAAAGAATGTAATCAATCTGATTTTAGTATTGACCATCTGATGATTTCCATGCATAGCGTTTTCTCTTGTGTTGTTGGAAGAGTGTGCTTGCTGTGACCAGTCCGTTCTGTTGGCAAAACTCTGTTAACCTTTGCCTTTCTTCATTTTTTATTCCAAGGCCAATCTTGTCTGTTACTCCAGGTATCTCTTGATTTCCTACTTTTGCATTCCAGTTCCCTATTATGAAAAGGATTTCTTTTTTGGTGTTAGTTCTGGAAGGTCTTATAGGTCTTCTTAGAACTGTTCAACTTCAGCTTCTTTGGCATTTGGGATTGGGGTATAGATTTGGATTACTGTGATATTGAAAGGTTTGCCTTGGAAATGAACACAAATCATTCTGTCATTTTTGAGGTTTTACCCAAGTACTGCATTTTGGACTCCTTTTTTGACTATGTGCCAGAGTCCAGATCCAGCAGCCAGGGATTCAACCTGAGCGGTGTCAGTGAGAAACTGAGGCAGCCTCTCAGTTTTCTTGGACTGCCTGTTTATTTCAAGCTTATGATTCTCTTTTATACTTTTACAAAAGCATTAGGTCAGAGGTTTGATATTTTTAGTTCCCATTGACCCAGGTTTTTCTCCAAAAATCTTTGTTGCCTCTCAAAAGGAGTTTCTTCTTCAGCGATTCTCTTATCTACTTTTTCTCATGTGTCCTTGTGAATATACTGTAACTCATGCTAATGTCTGGGCTGCATACCACATTCCTCAGTTTAATTCTTATCTTTCTAAGTCCTGTTTGCTCCTAGTATCCTAAGCTCACTATTTCTGAGAAAGGGCTTCTAGCTAATAATATCTCTAAAGTCCCTAATTTCTACAAGCTATAGTAGAATATTGTAACATTACAGCAATCCTTAAATCTTTAGCTTCTAACTATTTTAATTATTCCTAAGCCCTAAATTCAGCAAACTCCTTTGCCATAAACACTTTTCTCACAAATGGGCTTCAGATAGCAATCCCTCCCATGGCCTCAAGCTGTGGCCTGTGTGCTCACCCTGGAACACTTTTTTGTAAAAGTCCTTGAACAAATGTCAGTGATTAACTTTATGAATTATTCTTTGAGCACAGCTGCAGAAGGCTTTATGCCTTCTCATGCTCCTCTCAAAAACAATAAACACCTTAATATTCTCTTTAGTCAACTCAGCCGAGTAAAGGAAAAAAAAAACAAAAACAAAAACAAAAAAACAATTCAGAACCACAAAGCCGAACTCCTTTATTCTGGGTCTGTGCCTACGGAACAAAGGGAGAGGTTTAGAGCCATGCCTCTATTTTGTCAGTAATGCCTAACACGGCTCTCAACAACTATGAGAGCTACTCCATTTCTTCTAAGGGATTCTTGCCCACAGTAGTAGATACAGTGGTCATCTGAATTAAATTCGCCCCTTCCAGTCCATTTTAGTTCAATGACTCCTAAAATGTCTATGTTCACTCTTGCCATATCCTACTTGACCACTTCCAATTTACCTTGATGCATGGACCTAACATCCCAAGTTCCTATACATTATTGCTCCTTACAGCATTGGACATTACTTCCATCAGTAGTCACTTCCACAAATGGGTGTTGTTTTTGCCTTGACTCCATCTCTTCATTCATTCTGCAGTTATTTCTCCAGTGATTTCCAATAGCATATTGGGCACCTATCTGTATGCAAGTCAGGAAGCAACAGTTAGAACTGGACATGGAACAACAGACTGGTTAAATAATAGGAAAAGGAGTACGTCAAGGCTGTATATTGTCACCCTGCTTATTTAACTTCTATGAAGAGTACATCATGAGAAATGCTGGACTGGAAAAAACACAAGCTGGAATCAAGATTACCGGGAGAAATATCAATGATCTCAGATATGCAGATGACACCAGCCTTATGGCAGAAAGTGAAGAGGAACTGAAAAGCCTCTTGAGGAAAGTGAAAGAGAGTGAAAAAGTTGGCTTAAAGCTCAACATTCAGAAAACGAAGATCATGGCATCCAGTCCCATCACTTCATGGGAAATAGATGGGGAAGCAGTGGAAACAGTGTCAGACTTTATTTTTTTGGGCTCCAAAATCACTGCAGATGGTGACTGCAGCCATGAAATTAAAAGATGCTTACTCCTTGGGAGAAAAGTTATGACCAACATAGTATATTCAAAAGCAGAGACATTACTTTGCCAACTAAGGTCCATCTACTCAAGGCTATGGTTTTTCCAGTAGTCATGTATGGATGTGAGAGTTGGACTGTGAAGAAGGCTGAGCGCCGAAGAATTGATGCTTTTGAACTGTGGTGTTGGAGAAGACTCTTGAGAGTCCCTTGGACTGCAAGGAGATCCAACCAGTCCATTCTGAAGGAGATCAACCCTGGGATTTCTTTGGAAGGAATGATGCTAAAGCTGAAGCTCCAATACTTTGGCCACCTCATGCAAAGAGTTGACTCATTGGAAAAGACTTTGATGCTGGGAGGGATTGGGGGCAGGAGGAGAAGGGGACGACCGAGGATGAGATGGCTGGATGGCATCACGGACTCGATGGATGTGAGTCTGAGTGAACTCCGGGAGATGGTGATGGACAGGGAGGCCTGGCGTGCTGCGATTCATGGGGTCGCAAAGAGTCGGACACGACTGAGCGACTGAACTGAACTGAACTGAACAGACTTGGGGAGTTCATCTTTCAGTGTCATATTGTTTTGTCTTTTCATACCATTCATAGGTTTTTCAAGGCAAGAATACTGAAATGGTTTGCCATTCCCTCTCCAGTGGACCACGTTTTGTCAGAACTCCTCACCATGACCTGTCTGTCTTGGGTGGCCCTACAGGGCATGTCTCTTAGTTTTACTGAGTTAGACAAGGATCATGGAAAAGGCAAGAGAGTTCCAGAAAAACATCTCTTTCTGCTTTATTGACTATGCCAAAGCCTTTGACTGTGTGGATCACAATAAACTGTGGAAAATTCTGAGAGAGATGGGAATACCAGACCACCTGACCTGCCTCTTGAGAAATCTGTATGCAGACCAGGAAGCAACAGTTAGAACTGGACATGGAACAACAGACTGGTTACAAATAGGAAAAGGAGTACGTCAAGGCTGTATATTGTCACCCTGCTTATTTAACTTCTATGAAGAGTACATCATGAGAAATGCTGGACTGGAAAAAACATAAGCTGGAATCAAGATTACTGGGAGAAATATCAATAACCTCAGATATGCAGATGACACCACCTTTATGGCAGAAAGTGAAGAGGAACTGAAAAGCCTCTTGAGGAAAGTGAAAGAGGAGAGTGAAAAAGTTGGCTTAAAGCTCAACATTCAGAAAACGAAGATCATGGCATCCAGTCCCATCACTTCATGGGAAATAGATGGGGAAACAGTGGAAACAGTGTCAGACTTTATTTTTTGGAGCTCCAAAATCACTGCAGATGGTGACTGCAGCCATGAAATTAAAAGACACTTACTCCTTGGAAGAAAAGTGATGACCAACCTAGATAGCATATTCAAAAGCAGAGATATTACTTTGCTGACTAAGGTCTGTCTAGTCAAGGCTATGGTTTTTCCAGTGGTCATGTATGGATGTGAGAGTTGGACTGTGAAGAAGACTGAGTGCTGAAGAATTGATGCTTTTGAACTGTGGTGTTGGAGAAGACTCTTGAGAGTCCCTTGGACTCCAAGGAGATCCAACCAGTCCATTCTGAAGGAGATCAACCCTGGGATTTCTTTGGAAGGACTGATGCTAAAGCTGAAACTCCAGTACTTTGGCCACCTCATGCGAAGAGTTGACTCATTGGAAAAGACTTTGATGCTGGGAGGGATTAGGGGCAGGAGGAGAAGGGGACGACAGAGGATGAGATGGCTGGATGTCATCACGGACTTGATGGATGTGCATCTGAGTGAACTCCGGGAGTTGGTGATGGACAGGGAGGCCTGGCATGTTGCGATTCATGGGGTTGCAAAGAGTCGGACACGACTGAGTGACTGAACTGAACTGAACTGAACTGTGGTCCAATTGATAGGTTTGATTAGTTTTCTGTGATTGTGGTTTTCATTCTGTCTGCCCTCTGATGGAGAAGGATAAGAGGTTTATGGAAACTTCTTGATGGGAGAGACTGAATGTGGGTAAACTGGGCCTGCTCAGTAAATATTTAATGCAATTTCTGTTGATGGCCAGGCCTGTGCTCCCTCCCTGTTGTTTGGCCTGAGGCCAAACTATGGTAGGTGTAATGAAGATAATGACAACCTCCTTCAAAATGACTTGTGCATGCACTGTTGTGTTCAGTGCCCCGACCCTGCAGCAGTCCACTGTGGACCCATACCTCTGCTTGAGACTCCTGGACTCTCACAGACAAATCTGCCTCAGTCTCTTGTGGGGACACTCTTCCTTTCCCCCGGGTCCTGGTGCACACAAAGCTTTGTTTGTATCCTCCAAGCATCTGTTTCCCCAGTCCTCTGGAAGTTCTGTAATCAAATACAGCTGGCCTCCAAACTCAGTCCCTTTGCCGGATCCCCTGGTAGGGAATCTGTTGTGGGTCCTAGAACTTTCTTAAGAGTATGAGAATTTCTTTGGTATAATTGTTCTGCAGTTTTCAGATATGCAGATGATACCACTCTAATGGGAGGAAGCACAGAGGAATTAAAGAGCCTCTTAATGAGGGTGAAGGAGGAGAGTGAAAGAGCTTGCTCAAGAGTAAATATTAAAAAAAAAAAAAAGATCAAGGCATCCAGCCCCATTGCTGCATGGAAAATAGAAGGGAGAAGGTAGAAGTAGTGACGAATTTCATCTTCTTGGGCTCCGAGATCACTGAGGAAGGTGCTGCAGCCTTCAGAAGATGATTGCTTCCTAGCAGGAAAGCAAAGGAAAGCAACACACTAGACAGTGTGTTGAAGAGCAGAGATATCACTCTGCCAACAAAGGTCTGTATGGTCAAGGCTATGGTCTTCCCAGCGCTCGTTATGATTGTGAGAGCTAGACCATAAGGAAGGCAGAATAAGAAAGAATTGATGCCTTTGAACAGTGGTGCTGTAGAAGACGCCTGAAAGCCCCTTGGACAACTAGATTGAACCAGTCAATCTTAAGGGAAATCAACCCTGAATAGTCATTGGAAGAACTGATGCTGAAGCTGAAGCAACAGTACTTTGATCATCTGATACAAACAGATGACTCATTGGAAAAGGCCGTTATGCTTGGAAAGATTGAGGGCAGAAGGAGAAGAGGGCATCAGAGGATGAGATGGTGGGATGACCTCACAGATGCAGTGAACATGAACCTGGGTAAACTCTGGGACAGGGTGAGGAAAGGGAGACCTGGCATGCTTCAGTCACTGGGGTCTCAAAGAGTCGGACATGACTAGGTGATTGAACAACAAGAACAACATGTTCAAATACGGCCTCTAAGTTTCATAGAATAATGGGAAGAGAGGGACTAGAGCAAGGTTGGCAAATTTTTCTAAAGTGTTAGGTAGTTAATATTTTTGGTTTTGTGATCTGTATGGTTTTGTTGCAATTGTAACAGAAAAGCAGGTTTAACTGTAGCTTTGTTTCAATAAAGCTTTATTTACAAAAATATATGATGGGCGGGTTTAGCTGCTGGGTTATAGCTTGCTGACTGCTTGAGTAGTCTTGCAGGATATATATTTATGATTTAGACAAAGGAGTAGCATGTATTTCTCCCACTCATTCTGTTGACAAGAAATTAGTCCCATAGTCTCAGCCTAATTGAAAAAGAACTGAAATGAATTTTACCTGGGTGTCTAGAAGAGAAGAAATGGATATTATGGACCCCAGCAGCCTCTGCTACACTCTTCAACAGCTTAATGTGAACTGGCTCTTTCAGGCAAACAAGAAGCTTGTAATGATTCAACTTTTGGCTAAGATTTTAGATTATTTAAAGTTATATCTCTTTTCTACTGTGGTTTTTGTTGGAAAACCACTACAATGACAAAGCGTCAGAAAAAAGTTATTCTACAATGTGCATTGAAAATTTTATTGCTTTTGTGATCTTGGTTCTGATGATTCATAGAATTGGAGGAAAGTTGCCTGCAATTAAAACAAAGCAGATGAGTGCTGCCTATTTGATGAGTGCATCCAATCCACTCTAGATGGATGTGGAGCAGAGGAGTTTCCAAAATCACAGCTTTGATTAGAGACTCAACTTGAGGAGTCTGGCTAGTCCTTAGGAGTTGCTTGATTTCCATTTATATAAGGTATCTAAAGCAATCAAATTCAGATAAGCAGAGAATTCAAGAGTGATTGGCAGAGGTAGGGGAATTGGGGGGGAGGGGAATTGTTATCCAATGATACAATGCTTCTTTGCTACAACATTTCAGAGGTCTGATGTAGAAAATGGTGCCCATAGATCACGGTACTCTACTATGCACTTACAATTCGTTAAGAATGTAGATCTCAACCTAGATATCCATCAACAAATGAATGGAAAAAAAGTTATGGTACATATACACGATGGAATATAGTGCTACATGTTAACACAATGCCATAGACTGGCTGGCGTATAAACAAAGGAAGTTTATTTTTCAGTCCTGGGGGCTAAGTCAAAGATTAAGGCACTGGCAGACTTAGTGTCTGATCAAGACCCATTTCTGGTTCATAGATGACTGTCTCTTCACCATGCCCTCACAGGGCAGAAGTGGAGAGCAAGATCTCCAGAATCTCTGTTATAAGAGCAATCAGACAAGAAAAAGAAACAAGTCATCCAAATTGGAAAGGAAGTAAAACCTTCACTGTTTGTAGACGACAGGATACTATGTATAGAAAACCCTAAAGTCTTCACCAAAAAACTTTAGAACTAATAAAGTTATTCAGTAACATTTCAGGACACAAAATTAATATGTGAAATAATAAAGGAAATCTGTTGTTTTTCTATAAACCAATAGTGAACTATCAGAAAGAGAAGGCAAGAAAAAATTCCATTTAAAATCTCATCAAAAAGAATAAAGTAACTAGGATAAACTTAACCAAAGAGGTAAAAGATCTGTCCTCTGTGAACTATAAAACACTGATAAAGGAGACAGAAGAAGAAAGAAATAAATGGAAAGATATACCATCTTCATTGATTGGGAAAATTAATGTTAAATTGTCCACACTACTCAAAGCAATCTACAGATTTAATGCAATCCCTATCATTATACCCATGACATTTTTCACAGAACTAGAATTAATAATCCTAAAATTTATTCAAAACCCCCAAAGACCCCAAATTGCCAAAGCAACCTTGGAAAGAACAGAGGTGGAGAAATCATGCACTTGATTTCAGACTATACTGCAAAGCTATCATAATCAATACTGATTGATCCTGGCACAAAAACAGACATGTAAATCATTGGAACAGAATAAAGAGTCCAGAAATAAACCCACATACGTATGGTCAATTAATCTTTGACAAAGGAGGCAAGAATATACAATGGAGAAAAGACAGTCTCTTCAATAAGTGATTCTGGGAAAACTGGACAGCTGCATGTAAAATAATGAAATTAGAACATTTTCTCACACCTTATACAAAATAAACTAAAAATGTATGAAAGACCTAAGTGTAAGATCAGAAAGCAATTCCTATTCCTAGAAAGGAACATAGGCAGAACATTCTTCAACATAAATCGTAACAATATTTTTTTAGATCTGTCTCCTAAGGCAAAAGAAACAAAAGCAAATATAAATAAATAGAACCTGCATGTATTTAATTTATAAAATTTGATGAGTTTGACATATGCATGCACCATCACGACAATCAAGGTTACAAATATAACCATCACCTCCAAAAGTTTCCATGTCTCTTTGTTTTTTTGTTTTTCTTTTCTTTTTTATTCTTTTAAATAACATTTAACATGAAATCTACCCTCTTTATTTTTATGTGTCTTAGAGGATTTCCATTTTCTTTCTTTTATAAAAAATTTTATTTATTTTCAATTAAGAATACTTGCTTTACAATATTGTGCTGGTTTCTGCCAGACATCAATAGAAATCGGCCATAGATATACATGTGTCCCTTCCCTCCTGAAGCTCCCTTCTACCTCCCACCTCATCCTACCCTTCTAGGTTGTCACAGAGCACCAGTTTGAGCTCCCTGAGTCATACAGCAAATTCCCACTGGCGATCTATTTTACATGTGCTAATATATATGTTTCCGTGTTACTCTCTCCATTTGTCCCACCTTTTCCTCCCCTCCTGCCCTGCCCACCATGCCCACGAGTCTGTTCTCTATGTCTGTGTCTCCACTGCTGCCCTGCAAATCGGTTCATCAGTACTGTCCTTCTAGAGTCCATATATGTGTGTTAATATACAATACTTGTTTTTCTCTTTCTGACTTCACTTTGCATAATAGGCTCCAGGATCATCCACCTCACTAGAAGTGACTTGAATGCATTCCTTTTTAAAGCTGAGTAATATTCTATTGTGTATATGTACCTCAACTTCTTTATCCATTCACCTGGTGATAGACATCTAGGTTGAGATCTACACTCTTAACAAATTGTAAGTGCACAGTAGAGAAAAATAATACTTTTCTACAGCAGGTCTCTGGAATGGACACATCTTGCAGAACCAAAACACTGTTTCTGTTGGATAACAACTGCACCCTCCTCCTCTGAGAATCACTCTTGAATTCTCTGCTTCTCTGAATTTGACTGTTTTAGAAACCTCATAGAAATGGACCATGCAGTATTTGTCTTTCTGTGACTGGTTTATCTCATTTAGCATGGTGCCCGGCAAGTCCAGACCTCAAAGAAATCTCCCCAACCAGTGCCAAGGGCAGTAAAACTGAATTGCTCAGGACCACTCTGAGGCCCTCACAAGAAGAGAAAATATCTACAACTTATATCTTACAATAGAGTCAAATTTCAATGACGGAAGGGCCACCATCTCCTGTCAGACAAGGGATATGGTCCTTGATACCAAAGGGACCAGCATATGATATGGTGCAAAGACTCTGTGGGTCCAAGGACCACAACTAGCCCTGAAGCTAAGAGGTCTCCTTTCACCCCCAGACACTTAGAGGCAAACTCAGAGAAAGAGGCAGAAGACAAAGCTCTGAGAAACACTTTTGTCCAAGAGAAAGTGAATAATACTAACAGTTCTATTGGACATATAGGTTATTTTTTCTAGCTAATCAGCTTGAGAGCAAAGCTGATTAATTATAGACAGATTGAGAAATTACATTTTCTCTGCACACCTGAATTGACTTGTGAGTTAAATATTTGCTATTGTTGTACTCTAATGAATCAAAATTAAGCAAAAATCTACAAAGAAACCATGTAATTTTTTAAATTGCTTTTCAGACTCTCAGCTAATTGGAAAATATTTGTATTATCCAAAATGCATGTATGTTTACATCCACCTATCTTGAAAGAATCAAATATAAAAAATGAACAGGACTTTTTTCAACATGAAGCAGAGATATAAATTGGATGTTCTCTAAGTTTTATAATAGCACACTGGCTTCATATACACATAATGGTTCATCTCCATAATCCAAATGTGCCTTTAAAATATGTTTCCTTATAGGAAAGTTGCTTGTCTTTTTTATGCAATTGATAGCATCACAGAAAAAGCCAAGTCACTGGATTCTTCCCTGTGGTTAACACTGAATGAAGCCACATGCCACTTCACCCTGAAGCTTTCTGCATATTCTACATATTATTACTTTGTGCCTGAGATGGAAATTTATCAGAAAAAAAATTTTGATAAATGTTAAAGAGGGAAAGCGTTCTCAACTGAGATGGGTGCCAGGCGAGCAATGTTTGCTTCCCCTTGTTTCTAAGGAAACACGCTATTCATTCCCCGCTCTCCCGGTTGGGTACCATGGGTCGCATCACTGTCCCCTCTGTGCTTGCACGCCTCTGGCTGAGGCACCCTGTCAGGCGCGGGCCTGCCCGGGGATCAGGCATACCTGCTGCTGTGATGTGGCCTTGGGGAGCAGGGCAGTCTGGCGTCCTCTGGCTCATTGGCGTGCTTCCTACCCTGTAGATCGTGATTCGATAGAATCCAAATCTTTCACTGCCTGGAGGGGCCAGGCAACAGGCCCAGAGGCCTTTTTAAGTCAGGGTTTTTGCACTTATTTTCATCCATGGGAGATGCCAGCATTTTTCTGCCTCACAAACACAAACAAAACGGTACAAACACAAAGGCTGGTGAGATACGAAGTCTTGAGGATAAAGTGGAGCCTGATCCTCTTGTTGGGGAAAACATTAGAGCTAATGCGTGTGTACCGTTGGTTGTGTTAATCCGCTGTGTGTTTCAGTTCTCAGGGCTGGAGGCAGGGGGCAACGACACAGCAGATAAATAAACATGGGAGAAGAGTGCAGATGAACACAGCAGGGAAGCTGCAGCCGACACACTGTGGGTCAAGTGACCCTGATTCCACAGCGTGACTGGCCAGAGTCACTTTCTCTTCATGTGGTTTCCATGGGACCTCAGGGGGATGATTGCCCAGCACTAATTAGCTCAGCACTGGGTGTCTAGCAGAGATGCTGAGATGTAGGTTCACACAGAGCCCTGGCCAAATAGTACAGAGCTTAGTGGTTACAACGGCACAGATGCTGGGACCATGTGCCTGGGTTCAAATCTTGCTTTGTCATTAACTAATGATGAGAGTGTGGGCACATTTGTAACCTCTGTGTGCACTCTGAGTTGAGATAGGCGGTAATGACTTTTCCTCCCATGAGGATTTAATGAGTGAATGTATGTTGAGAGCGTAAAGCAATATCTGGCTCACAGTGCTGTTCAGAGTGTGGCAGCAGCATCAGCAGCTTATTAAAAATGTAGGTTCTTAGGCCCTATCTCTGATCTCCAGCATCAGAATTGCATTTCAACATAATTCTGATGGACATTAAAGGTCTGAGAAGCATTGCTGTGTAAATGGTGTTGGTATTTCTAGCTGGCACTAACTAGTTGAAGGGATCAGGGTAAGAGGGGCAACTCTGCTGGTTTGCCTGTCCCGGCCAGGTTCTGAGCTCCAGGAAGTCTTTGTTCTCCCTAACAGAGGCATCTGATTGTCCTGGCTGCTTGGTGACCAGTGGACTGCATTCTGGGAGCCTCTGCCTATATCATCCTCAGCCTCCAGGTCAACCTTGAATGTCTCCCTTACATCCATATGCTGAAGTTTCTGACTCCACCAACTTATTTAACCCCAAGTCCCTGTGAGTGCCTCTGTTGGTCAGCTGTACTGGAGGTATTAAATTAGATACCACATCCTGAGGACTTCAGCTGGAAGGTTCTAACCCATTTGCCTTCCTGAGCAAAACAAAAGTATCAGGAACATGTTAGGAGGAATAAGAAATTTGGTATTATTTAACACTTCCCTCCTAGGCTCCACATCACACAGAAACGTTTATAGTCAGCTCCAAGAGGCAATTTTCTACCAGATTTTACAGCAGAGAAGACAGCTCAGCCTTTTAAGGAATGCAAAGGTCAACAAAGCAAAATTCACTCTATTTATGGTATTGGTGTGACATTTGGACCTCCTAGCAGCCAATATTCTTCTCGCTTTAGGAAAGGGTTCATTACCATACCTGCTTGCTTTATTTTACATTAAATGGTCTTTAGTAAAGAGAGATGGATGCAGAGACCTTCCATTGGTATTCATGCCAAGCTTATCACAGTTCCATGATGCTTGGCCAATAGTGCAATGAGAAAGGATGATACAAGGATGCCAGAGCCCTGGTGTGTGGCGAACCAAAGGGAATGTGATTGTAAGTGAAATGGACAGAAATTTCAGGGGCACACTGGCTCCTGACTTACAGTGGCAAAACAACCCTGTCAACCGGCAGGAATTCACAGTAATAAGTAATAAATTTCATATGCTGCTATGGATCAAACTGGAAAAGAGGAGCGGCTAGTTATTTGTAGACTGTGTGATTAATGGCATTCTTAGTGCCACCTATAGTTGTGGGTGGCCAAACAATCCTTCCACAACTGAAATGGTTTGTGAGTCACATTAAAGATGGCACTAAGGAAGCTCCTTCATGGATCACAACCTTGTTGTGGCAGAGGGGCTTCTGTAACTTGGTGAAGCTATGAGACATGCTCTCCAGGATCGCCCAAGATAGATAGGTCCCAGCGAAGAGCTCTAGCAAAATGTGGTCCATTGGAGAAGGAAATGGCAACCCACTCCAGTATTCTTGCCTGGAGAACTCCATGGATACTGTGAAAAGGCAAAAAAGACATAATACCGGAAAATGAGCCCCCTAGGTTGGAAGATGTCCAATATACTACTGCATAAAAGCAGAAGACAATTACTAATAGGTCCAATAAGAAGGAAGTGGTTCAGCCAAGACAAGAATGACACTCAGCTATGGATGTGACTGGTGGTGAAAGTAAAGTCTGATGTTGTAAAGAACAATATTGCATAGGAACCTGGAATGTTAGGTTCATTAATGAAGGTAAATCGGATGTGGTCAAGCAGGAGATGGCAAGAACGAAGACTGACATGGTAGGAGTAAGTGAACTAAATTGGATGTGAATCAGTTTAGCTCAGTTCAGTTGTTCAGTCATGTCTGATTCTTTGTGACCCCATGGGCCGCAGCATGCCAGGCCTCTCTGTCCATCGCCAACTCATGTAATTTATTAAAACTCATGTCCATTGAGTCAGTGATGCCATCTAACCATTTCATCCTGTCGGCCCCTTCTCGTCCCACCCTCAATCTTTCCTGGCATCCTGGTCTTTTCACATGAGTCAGCTCTTCGCATCAGATGGCCAAAGTATTGGAGTTTCAGCTTCAGAATCAGTTATTCCAATGAATATTCAGGACTGATTTCCTTTAGGATGGACTGGTTTGATCTTCTTGCAGAAGACAAGAGTCATCTCTCAAGAGTCTTCTCCAATACCACAGTTCAAAAGCCTCAATTCTTCGGCCCTCAGCTTTCTTGATGGTCCAACTCTCACATCCATACATGACTACTGGAAAAAACCATATCTTTGACTATATGGACCTTTGTTGGCAAAATAATGTCTCTGCTTTTTAGTATGCTGTCTAGGTTGGTCATAACTTTTCTTACAAGGAACAAGGGTTTTTTACTTTCATGGCTGCAGTCACCATCTGCAGTGACTCTGGAGCCCCAAAAATAAAGTCTGAGACTGTTTCCATTGCCTACCATCAATTTGCCATGAAGTGATTGGATCGGATGCCATGATCTTAGTTTTCTGAATGTTAAGGTTTAAGCCAACTTTTTCACTCTCCTCTTTCACTTTCATCAAGAGGCTCTTTAGTTCTTCTTCACTTTCTGCCATAAGGCTGGTGTCATCTGCATATCTGAGGTTATCGATATTTCTCCCAGCAATCTTGATTCCAGCTTGTGCTTCATCCAGCCCAGCGTTTTTCATGATGTACTCTGCATATAAGTTAAATAAGCAGGGTGACAATATACAGCCTTGACGTATTCCTTTCCCAATTTGGAACCAGTCTGTTGTTCCATGTCCAGTTCTAACTTTTGCTCCCTGACCTGCATATAGATTTCTCAAGAGGCAGGTCAGGTGATCTGGTATTCCCATCTCTTGAAGAATTTTCCATAGATTGTTGTGATCCACACAGTCAAAGGCTTTGGCATAGTCAATAAAGCAGAAGTAGACAGTTTTCTGGTACTCTTGTGCTTTTTTGATGATCCAGCAGATGTTGGCAATTTGATCTCTGGTTCCTCTGCCTTTTCTAAATCCAGCTTGAACGACTGGAATTTCATGGTTCATGTACTTTTGAAGCCTGGCTTGGAGAATTTTGAGCATTACTTTGGTAGCATGTGAGATGAGTGCAATTGTGCAGTGGTTTGAACATTCTTTGGCATTGCCTTTCTTTGGGGTTGGAATGAAAACTGACCTTTTCCAGTCCTGTGGCCACTGCTGAGATTTCCATGTTTGGTGGCATATTGAGTGCAGCACTTTTACAGCATCACCTTTTATGATTTGAGAAAGCTCAACTGGGATTCCATCATCTCCATTAGCTTTGTGGGTAGTGATGCTTCCTAAGAACCACTTGACTTCACATTCCAGAATGTCTGGCTCCAGGAGGGTAATCACACATTCATGGTTATCTGGGTCATGAAGATCTCTTTTGTATAGGTCTTCTGTGTAATCTTGCCACCTCTTCTAAATATCTTCTTTTTCTGTTAGGCCCATACCATTTCTTTCCTTTATTGTGCTCATCTTTCATGAAATGTTCCCTTGGTATCTCTAATTTTCTTGAAGAGATCTCTAGTCTTTCCCATTCTATAGTTTTCCTCTATTTCTTTGTATCTATCACTGAGGGAGGCTTTCTTATCTCTCCTCGCTATTTTTTGGAACTCTCAATTCAAATGGGTATATATTTCCTTTTCTCCTTTGCCTTTCACTTCTCTTATTTCCTCAGTTATTTGTAAGGCCTACTCAAACAACCTTTTTGCCTTTTGGCATTTCTTTTTCTTGGGGATGGTCTTAATCCCTGCCTCCTGTACAATGTCATGAACCTCCATCCATAGTTCTTTAAGTACTCTGTCTATCAGATCTAATCCCTTGAATCTATTTTTCACTTCCACTGTATAATTGTAAGGGATTTGATATAGGTCATACCTGAATGGTTTAATGGTTTTCCCTACTTTCTTCAATTTAAGTCTAAATTTAAGTCTGGATGTGAATGGGAGAATTTGATTCAGATGACCATTATATCTACTACTGTGGGTAAGAATCCCCTAGAAGAAATGGTCATAGTCAACAAAAGAATCTGAAGTGTAGTACTTGGGTGCACCTCAAAAACTACAGTATAATCTTGGTTCATTTCCAAGGCAAACCATTCAATATCACAGTAATCCAAGTCTATGCCTCAATCACAGATGGCAAAAAAGCTGAAGTTGACTGGCTCTATGAAGACGAATAACACCTTTTAGAATGAAGACTAAGATAAGATGTTCTTTTCAGCATAGGAGATTGAAATCCAAAAGCAGGAAGTCAAGATATACCTGGAGTAAAATATAAGTTTGGCCTTGGAGTACAAAATGAAGCAGAGCAAAGGCTCACAGTGTTCTGTTGAGAGAACATGCTGGTCATAGCTAACCTCATTTCCCAACAACCCAAGAGACAACTCTACACAGGGACATCTCCAAATGATCAATACTGAAATCAGATTGGTTATGTTTTTTGCATCCAATGATAGAGAAGCTCTATAGAGTCAGTAAAAACAAGACCTGGAGCTCGCATCTCAGATCATGAGCTTCTTATTGCAAAATTCAGGCTTAAATTGAAGAAAGTAGTGAAAACCACTAGGCCATTCAGGTATGATTTAAATGCAATCCCTTATGATTATGCAGTGGAGGTAATGAATAGATTCAAGGGATTAAATCTAATAGACATAGTGCCTGAAAGACTATGGATGGAGGTTCATAGCACTGTATAGGAGGTGTTGACCAAAACCATCCTCAAGAAAAAGAAATGCAAGAAGGAAAGGTGGTTATCTGAGGAGACTTTACAAATAGCTGAGGAAAGAAGGAAAGAAACAGGCAAGGGAGAAAGGGAAACATACTGAAGTCAATGCAGAGTCCCAGAGAATAGCAAGGAGAGATAAGAAGGTCTTCTTCAATGAACAGTACAAATAAATAGAGGGAAAAATTGAATGCAGACTAGATATTTCTTCAAGAAAATTGGAGTTATCAAGGGAATATTTCATGCAAGGATGGGCACCATCAATGACAGAAATGGTAAGGACCTAACAGAGGCAGCAGGGATTAAGAAGAGGTGGCAAGAATACACAGAAGAGGTATACAAAAAAGGTCTTAATGACGTGGATAACTATAGTGGTGTAATCGCTCACCTAGAACCAGGCATCCTGAAGTGTGAAGTCAAATAGGCCTCAGGAAGTATTATTATGAACAAAACTAATGGAGGTGATATAATTCCAGTTGAGCTATTTAAAGTCCTAAAACATGATGTGGTTAAAGTGCTGCACTCAATATATCAGCTAATTTGGAAAACCCAGCAGTGGCCACAGGACTGGAAAAGTTCAGTTTCCATAGTTTTCATTCCAATCCCAAAGAAAGGCAATGCCAAAGAATGTTCAAACCACCACACAAATGTGCTCTTTTCATATGCTAGCATGCTTATGCTCATAAGGTAGGCCTCAAACCAAGAACTCCTAGATGCACAAACTGGGTTTCAAAGAGGCAGAGGAACCAGAGATCAAATTGCCAACATTTCTAGGATCATGGAGAAAGCAAGGGAGTTTCAGTAAAACATCTATTTCTGCTTCATTGACTATGCTAAAAGCTTTGACTTTGTGGATCACAACAAACCACGAAAATTCTTAAAGAGATTGTAGTACAAGACCACCTTGTCTATCTCCTGAAAAACCTGTGTGTGGGTTTAGAAGCAACAGTTAGAACTAGACCTGGAAGAATGGATTGGTTCAAAATTGGGAAAGGAGTACATCAAGGTTGTATATTGTCACCCACTTATTTAACTTATATGGAGACTACATCATGTGAAATCCCAGACTGGATAATCACAAGCTAGAATCAAGATTTCCAAGAGAAATACACTAAGAACCTCAAGTATGCAGGTGATACTTCCTGCTCTAATGGCAGAAAGTGAAGAGGAACTAAAGAGCCTCTTGATGAGGGTGAAAGAGGAGAATGAAAAACTGACTTAAAACTCAATATTAAAAAACTAAGATCATGGCATCTGGTCCCCTCACTTCATGGCAAATAGAAGGGGAAAAGGTAGAAACAGTGACTGATTTTGTTTTCTTGGACCTCAAAATCACTGTGGATGGTGACTGCAGCCATGAAACCAAAAAATACTTGCTCCTTGGAAGAAAAGCTATGACCAACCTAGGCAGAGTATTAAAAAGCAGAGACATCATTTTGCTAATAAAGCTATAGTCAAAGCTATGGTTTTTCCAATAGTCATGTATGAATATGAGAGTTGGACCCTAAAGAAGGCTGAGCAACAAAGAATTTATGCTCTCTAATTGTAGTCCTGGAGAAGATGCTTTAGAGTTCCTTGGACAGCAAGGAGATCAAACCAGTCAATCTTAAAGGAAATCAACCCTGAGTATTCACTTCAAAGACTGATGCTGAAGTCAAAGCTTCAAAACTTTAGCACCTGATGCAAAGAGTTGACTTACTGGAAAAGACTTTGATGCTGGGAAATACTGAGGGCAGGACAAAAAGGGACGGCAGAAAATGAGATTGTCCGATAGCATCACCAACTCAATGGACACGGATCTGAGCAAGCTCTGGGATATAGTGAAGGACAGAAGAGTCTGGCATGCTGCAGTCCATAGGGTTGCAAAGAGTTGGACATGGCTCAGTGGCTGAAAAGTTAAGGAAGCCACCAAGGTACAGGAAAGAGAAGTATGACACTCAGATTCTTCATGAACTCAGCATCACATGTTAAAAATGCATATATATATATATATTAGATGGAAATAAATTTTATCAGGGAGTAAGTTGAAGGTTCCAAATAAGTAACAGGGGAAATGTTTCATTTGTCTAGTCTAGAGGGGTCCAGACAACTTTGAGAGAATGGGGATGGAGCTGGGTTGGACTTCAGATCAATTAATATTTGTTGCGTGTTGTACTCACAATCTTAAAAAAGAAGATTAATTGTTGGGGGCCATTAAATAACCATTTTTTGTCACCCCAAACTCAAATATATGAAGAGAAATACAGGAGTCATAACCTTTAGGAGAACATCAAATTAACTACTGATGGAGGCTCCATTGGAGGACCTGGGTAGTGTGAGCTGTATGCGTTCTAATGCTTTGCTGCAGATGTAGGCAGAGTTAGCTGCCATTTGCTGGAAGAGCTGGACAACCACGGGCCACATCCCACGGAGACATGGTCCTGTCACCTGGGCGAGAGCAGGCGAGATGCATCTTCTCTGCAGCCAGGCAGCCAGGAAGGAGAACTCAGAGGTTCCATACTTCTTGGCTTAGCACTTTCTTCAGGGTTCCCAAGTCAGAAAAGCATTTCTCCTCTCTTGGAAATATACCCTCTCTCCCATCCACTTGCCTGATATCATTTCCCAGAGTTTATTTTATTTTTTAATGGGCTTTGTAAGTGGATTTCCATGCAACCTACCAAATGAACAACAACACCATTTATCTTTCTTTAAATCTGTATATTTTTTGTGATGTCCAGTGTATATATATTGAATGTACTTATAGTGTTTTTTTTCTTGTTAAATTTTTCTATTTTATATGATATTAATAAAGCATTAAGAAAATATTGTATTACTTGAAAATGAAGCCTCTTTCCATGACCAACAGATATATTCCATCTTCACATGGATTGTGCTTATTGTCTGAGGGTCTTGATGCAGTTGGTTGCTGGTAGCTCCTTTTCATCCACCTGACTGAGAGCTACTAAAGAGACTCTGGATGATGAGATGAGAAAAGACTTAGGAGAAACAAACAAACAAAACTGCAAGTGTTTGGGCTAGCATGTGGAAAACACGTGGAGATTTACTCTGAATGGTCTCAGTGGCTTGCATCTAAGAGTAAAAATTGATTGCATCTAAGAGTAAACATTTTTAAAAGTCGTGTGGAGATATTTTACACACATAAGGGAAAAATTTCCAACAATGTGAACCACTTAAATATTGAAGCCAGTTTTCTTGGGAGACTGTGAACTAGAAATGTACAAATAAAATGACAGGATTATTTTAAAAAGTTATTTTAAGCAGCATATGGCTGGTTGCCTAGATCAGTCAGTTCAGTCACTCAGTCATGTCTGACTCTTTGTGACTCCATGGACTGTAGCATGCCAGGTTTCCCTGTCCATCACTAACTCCAGGAGCTTACTCAAACTCATGTTCATAGAGTCGGTGATGCCATCCAACCATGTCGTCCCCTTCTCCTGCCACCTTCAATCTTTCCCAACATCAGGGTATTTTCAAATGAGTTGGTTCTTCACATCAGGTGGCCAAAGTACTGGAGTTTCAGCTTCAGCATCAGTCCTTCCAATGAACACTCAGGAATGATTTCCTTTAGGATGGACTGGTTGGATCTTCTTGTAGTCCAGGTGTCTCTCAAGAGTCTTCTCCAATGCCACAGTTCAAAAGCCTCAGTTCTTCAGTGCTCAGCTTTGTTTATGGTCCAATTCTCTTCCATGCATGACTATTGATAAAAAAAACAAACAAACATATCTTTGACTAGATGGACCTTTGTTGGCAAAGTAATGTCTCTCCTTTTTAATATGCTGTCAAAGTTGATCAGTCCTTGGTGTTCTTTGAAAGGACTGATGCTAAAGCTGAAAGTCCAGTACTTTGGCCACCTCATGCGAAGAGTTGACTCATTGGAAAAGACTCTGATGCTGGGAGGGATTGGGGACAGGAGGGAAAGGGGACGACAGGGGATGAGATGGCTGGAGGGCATCGCTAACTCGATGGACATGAGTTTGAGTTGGTGATGGACAGGGAGGCCTCAGTTCAGTTCAGTTCAGTCGCTCAGTCATGTCTGACTCTTTGAGACCCCATAAATCACAGCACACCAGACCTCCTTGTCCATCACCAACTCCCAGAGTTCACTCAGACTCGCGTCCATTGAGTCAGTGATGCCATCCAGCCATCTCATCGTCTGTCGTCCCCTTCTTCTGCTGCCCCCAATCCCTCCCAGCATCAAAGTCTTTTCCAGTGAGCCAACTCTTCGCATGAGGTGGCCAAAGTACTGGAGTTTTTGTGCTGCAATTCATGGGGTGGCAAAGAGTTGGACATGACTGAGTGACTGAACTAACTGAACAGAGGTTGACCATAGCTTTTCTTACAAGGACCAAGACTCTTTTACTTTCATGGCTACAGTCACCATCTGCAGTGACATTGGAGCCCAAGAAAATAAAGTCTGTCACTGTTTCCATTGTTTCCCTATCTATTTGCCATGAAGTGATGGGACTTGATGCCATGATCTTAGTGTTTTGAATGTTGAGTTTTAAGCCAACTTTTCCACTCCCCTCTTTTCTTTTCTTCAAGAGGCTCTTCTTCATTTTCTGCCATAAGGGTGGTGTCATCTGTGTACCTGAGGTTATTGATATTTCTCCTGGCAATCTTGATTCCAGCTTGTGCTTCATCCAGCCTGGCATTTTGCATGATGTATTCTGCATATAAGTTAAATAAGCAGGGTATCAATATACAGCTTTGATGTACTTCTTTCCTAATTTGAAATTAGTCTGTTTTTCCATGTCCATTGGCTAGATTAGAAGCTCCTAAAAGCCTGTGCTAAAACTAATGGCTCAGTGGCTGTTTCAGATTAACTCATAGAGTGTGTAAAATATAAAGATTTCTGGGTCAAAATTCTCATCAAATGAGCTTTGGGAGATTCCCATAATTGCAGTCAGAACTTCCAGTGTTTGTCATGAGGTATGCCATGAATGGGCTTGTGTTAGTGCAAACAGCCCCTTGGCCCAAGAGCTTGGTTCTGCTGTAAATCCCAACACTAGCAGAACACTTCATTTTCTTAAGGCAGAAAATGAAGAGCCTCTTGAAGAAAGGAAAAGAGGGGAGTGGAAAAGTTGGCTTAAAACTCAACATTCAAAAAACACTAAATCTTTAACACTAGCTTCTATTTATTTTCCAAGACCTTGGTTTTACCTTGCCTAGCATGTTGATTTTGTTCTTCGAGAAGTAGGAAACAAGAATAAATGGTTAATTAATGATTAGATCTTTTCCTCTCCCAGCTTCCTCTTAAGCCATTCTGCAGGCAGGCTATGTGGGCAAGAAAACATTTAGTGAAAGAGCACAAGGATCAGCAAGTCTGCTTGCAGTGGAAAAGGATGAAGAATCAGCGTGCAGACTTGCTGATCTTGTGATCTTTCTTTAGATGTTATCTTGCCCACATAGGCTGCCTGCAGTCTTTTCTTTCTTTCAGCACTTATCTCTTGAGTACTGGCTTTCAAGTGTCAAGCAGTCGAACTTGAGTTCAGTAATGTGAGGGGTCCCTGGGACACCTTCAGGCTCATGATCACTAGGACTCACCGGGTTCAGGAAAGTTGTGACACTATGATTACAGCTTATTGCATTAGGACACAGATTGACATCAGCAAATGAAAAAGTCATGCAGGGAAAAGTCCAGTCTAGGTTTGATGCATGAGACAGGGTGCTCAGGGCTGGTGCATCCCAGGGATGGGATGGGGAGGGAGGTGGGAGGGGGTTTCAGGATGGGGAACACATGTACACCCATGGCTGATTCATGTTAATGTATGGCAAAAACCACTACAATATTGTAAAGTAATTAACCTCCAATTAAAATAAATAAATTAATTTAAAAAAAGAAAAAAGAAGGAAATAATATTAAAAGCAGAAAATAGTAAAGTAGAATTCAGTGAAAGCTTAGAGATAATTGACAAAACCAATTGAGCTTTTGAGTACAATCTTCAAATCTTTTATGCTCTTGCTCACTTGTAGTTTTACTTTACCCATAAACATATTACCATAAAAAAAAAAAAAGTCCAGGAGAAACCAAGTATCAGCATTCTCTCTGCAGAGTTAGATGGGGATGCACTCTCAACAGTGATGAGTAACAATATTTGCAAAGTACTGCCAGTCAGGTCAGGTCCCCCAAGCCTTGGTGTCCAGGGTTTTGATTGGGTGTCAGTCAGGCATTCAGCACCTGAGTCACTGACCTTAGCATTTAGTCTCTGCCTCACAGACAGCAAACTGATACACTATGGCCCAAAGCCAAGGGCTCAGAGACATTTTTTTGTCCTTGAGCCTAAACTTTAATAACATAATATCTGGCCATATAGTGAAGCATACATATAGTAAAAACTCCTTTAGGACACATTAGGAATTAGAACTCACATTCTCCTCAATATAAGCATTCACTCCTGTGAGGCTTACTATCACTAAACAGACTTCAGATTGAACCTTCCTCCGGTCAGCTCCAACATTGGCTCCCACCTCACCTTCATGGGCTTTAATAAAGGGGCTTCTTGATGTTCTGGCAGTTGGAGGTCCCCCCAGCAACTTCTTAACTCTGCTCCTACTGTAATGCCCTTGCTAAAATGCCACCCAAGAACAAGTCAAGGGCTAGTTCTTTCTTTGAAAAGCTCAGTGTTTGAGCAGCCCAGGTTGTGGGGATGACCTTTCACTGCACAAGGATACTGGTGTGACTTGAGATATCCAGCTGATCCCTTCAGTACTCCAGAGACCAATGCCCTCATGCCAGATGGTATCACCACGAGCAGATCCCTTTTCTGATGCAAGTGTTGAAGGAAAAGTTGAGAAGCACTGATGTGTAAACAATTCCCAGATGATTCTGATAAGCTGTAAGGCTCGGAATCTTTGAGATGAGATGATTGTCAAGGATTTCAAACTATGATTTCTATGATTCTTGGAGTTAAAATTCCTTGGACATGCTTGCTAATTGTCTTTTTCTTTCTCTGTATACTTATTTGATTAAATTTAGTTTCTGGTGAAAGATATTGCACTTTGGAGAAGTAGTTCCAGATAAAAAATGAGGATGAGAAATAGATATGAGAATACAGTACCTCAACTCTGTCTCCGGAAGAGGAGGTGACAGGACATCATTGGGGTACTTAAAGTTGAGAGGGAGTAGGGTGGGGCTGGCTCTCTGATCTGTTTCTACAAAGAACTCCGGACAAAAGACTGTTGTCATTGAAATGTGATGTAATGAAGAGATGTATGACAAACTGTTGAAAAGAATAATTTAGAATTTTGTTGCAACTCCAGACTATTACATGTCACTTGGTCTTACCTTATTAGCTAAGTGAGATGAAATGAAACTATCTTTGCATGATTATAGTATTAAATATATAGATTGTTTTTGAGGAATTTGCAAATATAAGTGCTAATTATTAGATTAAAATTTCGCTTCCCTAAAGTGAATTTAAAGCAGGTGATCTGCCCACAAAGGTTAAATATGCTCTAGAAATTAATTAATTTCATTTTGTTGTTGGCTTCCTTCTTTGTAATTTGCTACTAGCATTGGCACCCCACTCCAGTACTTTTGCCTGGACGGAGGAGCCTGGTGGGCTGCAGTCCATGGGGTCGCTAAGAGTCGGACACGACTGAGTGACTTCCCTTTCAATTTTCACTTTCCTGCATTGGAGAGGGAAATGGCAACCCACTGCAGTGTTCTTGCCTGGAGAATCCCAGGGACAGGAGAGCCTGGTGGGCTGCCGTCTATGGGGTCACACAGAGTTGGACACTACTGAAGTGACTTAGCAGCAGCAGTAACCAGCACCTTATTGTGTTGTCTTGTGGCTTCTAAGGCATCTTTCCCATGTTTCACTCTTTTCTCTAAAATTTTTCTTATTTTTGTGTCTGGAACCTGTACTTTTGCCTACCCTTGTGGAAAATTCTGAAAGAGATGGGAATACCAGACCACCTGACCTGCCTCTTGAAAAACCTATAAGCAAGTCAGGAAGCAACAGTTAGAACTGGACATGGAACAACAGACTGGTTCCAAATAGGAAAAGAAGTACGTCAAGGCTGTATATTGTCACCCTGCTTATTTTACTTATATGCAGAGTACATCATGAGAAATGCTGGGCTGGAAGAAGCACAAACTGGAATCAAGGTTGCCAGGAGAAATATTGATAACCTCAAATATGCAGAAGACTCCACCCTTATGGCAGAAAGTGAAGAGGAACTCAAAAGCCTCTTGATGAAAGTGAAAGAGGAGAGTGAAAAAGTTGGCTTAAAGCTCAACATTCAAAAAACGAAGATCATGGCATCTGGTCCCATCACTTCATGAGAAATAGATGGGGAAATGGTGGAAACAGTGTCAGACTTTTCTTGGGGGGGGGGCTCCAAAATCACTGCAGATGGTGATTGCAGCCATGAAATTAAAAGATGCTTACTCCTTGGAAGAAAAGTTATGACCAACCTAGATAGCATATTCAAAAGCAGAGACATTACTTTGCCAACAAAGGTCCATCTAGTCAAGGCTATGGTTTTTCCAGTGGTCATGTATGGATGTGAAAGTTGGACTGTGAAGAAAGCTGAGCTCAAATAATTGATGCTTTTGAACTGTGGTGTTGGAGAAGACTCGAGAGTCCCTTGGACTGCAAGGAGATCCAACCAGTCCATTCTAAAGGAGATCTGTCTTGGGATTTCTTTGGAAGGACTGATGCTAAAGCTGAAACTCCAATACTTTGGCCACCTCATGAGAAGAGTTGACTCATTGGAAAAGACTCTGATGCTGAGAGGGATTGGGGGCAGGAGGAGAAGGGGACAGCAGAGGATGAGATGGCTGGATGGCATTACCGACTCGATGCACATGAGTTTGAGTGAACTCCAGGAGTTGGTGATGGACAGTGAGGCCTGGCATGCTGCAATTCATGGGGCCGCAAAGAGTCGGACACGACTGAGTGACTGAACTGAACTGAACTGAAATATTAGTTGTCCCCTAGGTTTATTTGTAAGGTTCTATTTTTAATGCCTACTTTTCCTTTTAGGCTCATTCTTTCAGAACTACAATTGAATAATACAAGTTCTTTGAGTACCTACTACATACCAGACAGTGTGCAGGGCACTGGGGTTGAGGAGAGAGAAGCAAAGATTCTAGCTTCTCACACATCTGACAATCACTTAGATTCAGTTCCTCTCCTCTGCTATCCCAGCCCTAAATCATACTGAAACTGAGCAGAACCCTGAGTGCCCCTCACAAGTACAAAGGCCCTTCTATGTTCTTCTTCTTTGTAGAAAAGCTGGTCTTTTAGGCTTCCCTGAGTCATGAAAGAGTGGATTCAAGTGGTTAAGGGGAGTCAGAGTTTGAGTAACTGGTATACATTACTGAATTGTTTTACAGATAGTGTAACAGCTACCAGGGGAAAAAAGCTAACTATATGACAGCCAGACTACAGCTATGACATGAGCCACTCAGTCTATGGCTAGCACAATTCTGAGAACAGGCCTCAGGAGAATGGGATCAACATTATTGCTCATAATAATCTGCATCTTTGTGAA
Organism: Oryx dammah; assembly: GCF_014754425.2. Classification (NCBI taxonomy): domain Eukaryota; kingdom Metazoa; phylum Chordata; class Mammalia; order Artiodactyla; family Bovidae; genus Oryx; species Oryx dammah. The sequence goes on from NW_024070195.1 coordinate 48,396,218, forward strand.
CATCAAAATAATTGTAACTTGCTTTACCCATATATGTAGGCAGGCAACTGAAATTGTCAGCGAAGAGATACTACAGACCCATGTCAACATCTTCTACTTCAGAATACAACACTATGTTAGTATGAAGAAGCTACCAAAGATGGACCTTTGCCTCTAGTCCCATAGAAAGGGAATGATGTCTTGACAAGTGAGGTTTTGTAAGCAGCTCTTTTGTCCTTTTCCCATTGGTTTATTTCTGTTACCACGGTAAACTTTTATCATAAAAACGAGATCAGTAGGTAATGTTTCACCTAACTCCTGACTTACGCTCTACTAAATGTACATAGTACCTTGCCTAACCTGTTGATTCTTTACTTAGATTAAAAGAGGAATTAAGCTGTTAAAGAATGACTAGGTATCTACCTGGAGCAACCCCCTTAGCAATCTTGTGGGCAGACCATGGGGACAAGACAACATCTGAAGAAAGATCATGAGGAATCAGTCAGTCTCACATGATGTAGAATGATGCAGGGCTTGGCCTCCTGCCTCAGCGATTCACTGAGATTCTTCCCCCCACTTCCCCTTTAAAAACTGTCATGGCCTAGTAGAATCATCTGAGTTGGTTTTAGGGACAGGAGTCCACCTTCTCCCAAGACGGTCAGGTTTCTGATTAAAGCAACTTTCCTTTCTACCAACCTTTGCTTCTCAAGCATTGGCTTTTGAGTGGCGAGCAGCTGAACCAGAGTTCAGTAACAATACACTGAGCACCTCTGTGTGGAGGTCCTGTGGGCATTGCATACTCACTGTGGAAAGTTGTTACCAAGCTCATTATCTTTCTCTGTAAACCTACTTTTCTGGGTTCCCTTCTGTATTAAACAACGTTATCCCAGCTTCTATGTTAGTAAGTCTGTCATCTTCTCTGCATCCACTCAGTTGTCAGTCCTTGATTACTCTGTCTTTGATGTGCCCCTCATCTCTCTTTCTGCTGCAGATCTAACTTGCACAGATGAACCCGCGTCTTCACTGTGTCCATGTGTCAGGTTATCACAAGGTTCCAGAGTTTCCTTCCTGCCCTTTATTTCCTGCTTACTTTCAGTGCAGCCCACGATCATTCCCACTGTGTCATCCTGACTGCTCCCCATCTCCTGCCATCTTCACTCATGCAATCATGTCCTGGTGGCCTCAGACTAGACAGGACCTCCCCCCCCGCCCCCCACCACTCCTGTGTCTCCTATGTCTGGGTGCCTCTGTTGAAGAGCCTTCATCTGTGAAGATGTCTCCACTCCTCCCAGTTATTTGTCCATATTTCTCTTACAACATGTTTCATGTAGTGTTTTCTATTCCCAGAAACTTGTTCAATGTCTGGTAGAGGAGAGGATGATTTTTTTTTTTTCCCCTAGTTAATACTGAATAAGCAAAGTGAAATTTTTTGCATTTTTCTATCTACGGCCCTGTCTCTGTGACCCTTACCAACCTATTTTCACTTTAGCAATTTAGACTGGATCATTGAATAGTTGATACATTTAATTGATGAAAATGCAATGTGAAATGTGAAATGTAAGCATTAACTTGCTGGATTCACATTTAGCTGGGAATTACATTTTAGTACAAACAGAGAATTAATTAAAAAATATCTTTAGGCTTTTCTTTCTTATAATATGTTCTGATAAATGAGGTGCACCTGAAAAATTAAGATAATCCAGTTTGCCTCATGTATTTTCAGCAAAGGGGCTGAAGAAAATGAAAGCATTCTGAGGTTTTGCAAAGCATATTTGCCTTATATTCTATGTCTACATTTTTTCTTAATATTGTGTTTTACACTCTAATGAAGTAAATACTGAAGAGCGTAGGGTTTACTTCTTTCACTGGTTATTGGGAATATAAATGATAGGAAGACATACAGTTAATTATTCATAAGCTGGTTGTATAACCCATTACCACTATTTTTCATGGTAGGATTATTGAGTCCAGTTATTATGTGAAGCTTTGGGTTTCCCTTTAGTTCTAGGTATTCTAGGGTGGTGGCAGATGAGTTTATATTGCTGCAGTCTGCTCCAGAAGATCATTCCTGGTAATCTGATTCTCTCTACAGGGTGGGTTTTGCAGATATACTTCAACTCATTTACAGCTCAGGATGACATGTGAGCTGGGGGACAATAAGGATTTAGTGATGTTACTGCTGGGTTAGGCTGCATGTGGCTATTTTTATTTCTTTTAGAGATTTAATATTATTTCCAAAGGATTTTTCTTTTGCAGTGTTTAGTCTAAAACTATTAAGAAGCATAACAAGAGAATACTTAGGATTCTCTTGAACTAAACATTTAAATATAGAAGCACCCAGGATACAGTGAAACAAAACAAAACAAAACAAAAAAACACCAGGAAAAAAATAAATAAAATTGAGGAAAGTGTTAAACTGACTCCAAACAGTTTTTAGTGGATTGGGTGATACAGAGGGGTGCCCCCCCCTCAAAATAAGGTACTATTAAAACAAATGAATTTTAAATATCTTTTTCTATTTTCCAGCACTTCAACTATTACTCAACTCAAATCTAGATCTGTAGCTTTCAGGGAAATGCTCCACCACCTAGCAGCTTGCTGCACACATGAGGTGGTTTTATTCCCTCTTTGTCTTTACTGACCCAGTCCCATCTGCTGGAGTCTATATAATTCCTGCTCAGTCGTTAAGGCTCATAGCAACTGTTCCTGACTCCAGGATACTTCCCTGTTATCCTTGGGCTGAGTTAGTGTCTGTCTATTGCATATTTCTGCCACTGTATTTTTAAATCTCATTTAAATAATGATCTGCTCATCTGCTCATGTGTCAGTTTCTGCCCTTAGACCTTGTGCTCCTTGAGACCAGAGGTTACTCTTTATCATCTGTGCCCAGCTCCGTGTCTTCAGTGCAGTAGGGGATAATGTGGGGATGTTAGTATAATAAATAAAGGAAGCCAACTCTTCGGGGTTGAAAATTTCACTTCAGTACAGCATCATTGAAAGCTATAACTTTGAAAAATTGCATTAAAGAGAATATCAACTGAATTTTATGACATAGCTGAATCACTGCACTAAACTACTGTGTTTAATTTCCTTCTAAAATAAAAGCAATATCTCTTGTCCTCTAGTTATTTAAAGGGTATATTTTTAAAACAAAAAGTGAAGGTGAATTAAGCATAAAGTCACAAGTGTAAATAGCTTCCAATATAATCTCAAGTTCATATTTAATAAAGATAAGTTACTGAATCAACAATTACCTCATGTATGAGGGTATTTGTACATAAATCACTTAGTTGGCTTGGGTCTAACATTGATAGGACATAATTGGTCTTTAAAAGTTTGATGAAGAATCACAGATGTGAAATTACAAGTGTTATACTGTCTAATTTTGCCTTTCTATCAAGCAGACACCTGTTTTCCTGGTGGTAGAGATCTCGTTTTCTATGTATTATTGATCAGTCCATAAGCTAATGCCCTCATGATAATTAGCAGCATGTTACTTTCTAGTTTACATCAGGAAAAGTTATCAGAATTTTCTAAACTAGAGTTTTTCCCACCGCCCTAAAATATTTAAAGCCAGCACCAAAACATGCATTTTGCATTTTCTGACTCATGATTTGATAAACTAGTGTGTTGTTTAAGCTTGTGTATGGCACAGAATTGGGATGTGTGATGAGAGCTGGAAAATAGCCAGGAAACCATTTTTACTCTGTTTTTCTTAATCTATAAGAGGCTGTCTCCTGAAATTTTACTTTTTTAATTCTTTTGGTTTACTTTTAGAAACATCATTTTCTGCCAGCCTCTTTGCATTTTCTATTCAACAGTCTGTGGAAGAGCAGCTTAAGACCACTAAGTTGATGCCCCTCCCCATTCAGTGGTCTAAGTCTCTGGAGGCTGGCTGGGTGCCACCATCCCCAGAGGAGCCGCTGGATGGCACTGAGTGCCCCTCTCCACAGTCTAGACCTTGAAGAACATGGAGCTCATGAAATATCACCTGAATGAGTGAATGATTTATCATTCTCCAATGATTGAAATGTCTGGCCAGCTAGTTCACCTCATAGCTCAAAGAATCACAAAAGTGGTTTTGCTTGAGACAGACACTGGACTTTGATACAGAAAAGAAGGACTTGTATATTTTGTCATATGAAATACTAAAAAAAGGAGTGAACTTAAGGATTTACAGTTAACAATATGAATACTTTTCACTAATTCATCAAGGACACCCCTAAGTGAAACAATCTCTGTACCCCAACTATGAGGTTCAGAGGAATAAGTGACTGCTTCAGTCTGCAATACTGGAAGTTGTACTCACTAACTCATACTGCTTTGACTGTAAGTGCAATTGAAGCAGGAGATAGATGGATCCCAGTTTAAACATTTACAACTACCCTCCCATTTACACTTTCAAAATAAAGATAAGTAACAGGAACAGGATAAGCAGCTGGATTTCATTTCCTGTGGGCACTTCAAGATAACAATAATGCTAGTAGCAGAGAGGCGCTGAGTTCTGCTTGCATAAAAGATAAGGAGGCCACATATTTCTCTTTCTTAAGGTCGAGGAGAGCCCCGCCCCCCATACTGCACATGTGCAGAAAGGTACCTCAAGGGAAGGGGTGCCAGACCATAATAAGTTTTGCTACTTCCCAGAGACCCTCACACTGAAATCCATCTTGGCTAAAAGATACATGAGCACACAAGGGAGGGCCCTGAGCCAGAAGAAACATGGACTTAAAGCCAGACAAAGCAAAATGATCAGCTGGAAGAAACTCAGAACAACTACCCCAAGATAAGTGGTCTAATTCACCTAAAAGCTTGTGACATTTTCTCTGAGCCCACCCAGGTGTTTATCCACATGTACTTTTTAATAAACAATTTACTGGTTTCACTACTTTCCATCTCTTTGCTGAAATTCCTTTCTTCGAAGCAGACAAGAGCCAGGGCCATATAGTCACCAGCTCCTGTGGTCTAATTGTTAAGATTTGGTGCTTTCACCTCCACACCCTGGGTTCAATCCCTGTTGGAGAACTGAAATCTTGCTTCAAACTTCTGCAGTTATGGCCACCCTGAGGTCACAATGTCAGCTCAATGAGAAAGGCAAAGAGCAGCTTCATATTATTATGAAAATAGGGACCTGATGTTCCCTCTGATAGGACCTTAAGGACTCCTAGGAGGTCTGCGGACCATGCTTTTGAGAACTGCTGTCCTAAGTGATATAAGGTTACAGAAACTCTAACAGGCTTAGAGAGTGTTTACACATTTCTCTAGTTCAGTTGTCCCTTGCTATGAAAGGGATTGGTTCTGGGATCTACCCCACCCATAACAAAATCTGAGGATGTTCAATTCCTTATAGACAATGGTGTAATATTTGCATGTAGCCTACCCACATTCTCCAAATAGTTTAAATCATCCCTAGACTATACTACTTATCACTGTGTACATACGACATAAATAGCTGTAAATTCAATGTAAATGCTATGTAAGCAGTTGTAAACACAATGTAAATGCTATGCAAATAGTTGCCTGAGCATGGCAAATTTAAATTTTTCTTTTGGAAATTTCTAGAACTTTTTTCTGACTATTTTCTATCCATGATTGGTTGAATTCATAGATGTGGATCTCAAGGATACAAATGGCTGACTGTATTAGGTTTGCCCTAGCAGTTCTTACTTCTAGGGTTGGTAAACATTTCAACCAAGTTAGAAATTAATTTGTCAAGTTTCTCCTGAATGTGCTACACTTTTAATTAAGGGGACAGCATTGCTAATTGCTAAATAGCTAGCATTTTCTTGCTTTTCAGTGTTGGAGGATACATTAACAGTAATCACTTCATCCTTATTGTATTTCTTCAAATTTATTTTTAGTTGGTGTAAAATGTGTTGTTTTCTGCTGTACAACAATCCTAACCAGCCATTATCATATATATCAGTTCAGTTCAGTCACTCAGTCGTGTCTGACTCTTTGCGACCCCATGAATTGCAGCACGCCAGGCCTCCCTGTCCATCACCAACTCCCGGAATTTACTCAAACTCTCGTCCATCGAGTCGGTGATGCCATCCAGCCATCTCATCCTCTGTTGTCCCCTTCTCCTCCTGCCCCCAACCCCTCCCAGCATCAGAGTCTTTTCCAATGAGTCAACTCTTCGCATGAGGTGGCCAAAGTACTGGACTTTCAGCTTTAGCATCATTCCTTCCAAAGAACACCCAAGACTGATCTCCTTTAGAATGGACTGGTTGGATCTCCTTGCAGTCCAAGGGACTTTCAAGAGTCTCCTCCAACACCACAGTTTAAAAGCACCAATTCTTCGGTGCTCAGGGTTCTTCACAGTCCAACTCTCACATCCATACATGACCACCTGAAAAACCATAGCCTTGACTAGACGGACCTTTTAATACATATATCACCTCCTTATTTTAGCTTTTAGGTTTTTTTTTTTTTTTTCCATTCTATGTTTCCTTATCTAGAACCATGAGATATAAGGCATGAGATATAAGGTGGAGAAAGAGATGGAAGCTTTGTGATAAATAACCTTCCATGGCCTAGGAAATTCACAAAACTCTGAGCAGCTTTTGGGGGAAGTTTTCTGGATACTTTGTGGATAGATTGGAGATAGATTCAAACATATTCTGGCTGTCCTAGATCTCAGAACTGAGAATCTGGCCGCCAAATTCTCGATTTACCTTTAAAAGGTGATATTCAGAGTTTAGTTGTGGGGTAGCTCTCTTCAGCCATGAACCTCACACAGCAATGGCAGAAGGGGAAACTGCCAAGCTAACCTGTAACTTGCATTCAGTTTTTAAATTGAATTTGCATAATTTGTGACAATACTGAAATATGATGTGTCAGTGACAGGTTAGAGTTTCACCTTGTGCCAATGTAGTTGTCTTTGTTTAGCTTTACACTGCAGCCTTCTTTGGCAATCACTGAAATTCTTTTTTGTTGCAGAAAATTTCTCAGCATGGCCAGGTGGCACTTAAAGAGCTTAATGAGGAACATGACTTGGCTCCAAGTGGCAAAGACAGAGGACGCGTGGTGGCTGCCATCTCTGGAGGTCTGGAGTGAGTCAGCTGCTCTAGTTACTGCCCAGTGCTGCCTGGTCATGCTCCCTTCCAACATCCCCTTCTTCACATAGGATTCAGGTTGCTCTTTATCTGTCCAGTTGGGTGCTTATGACTTGAAGCATTGGGCTTTATCTCTCTCATGCATCTTGCTGTTTTTGGCACATTTGTTTTTTGTTGGTAGTGGTGCCAGGACTCACCTGTTACATGACAAGCTTTGATAGACTGAATCAATTCTTGTTTTTTATTCTTAAAAAGCCTATTAGACTTTGTACTTCTCTTTTAAAAATGAAGGCTGCTTCAATAATAGTTACTATTGGGAATAAGAAAAATGTGACACAAGAAATTGATCTCATTTCACATTTGATCATGTTGGACAAATTATCAGGAGGAAAATGTTTTGACTATTCAGTGCTCATTGAGATGGGAACAAATTTTAGATGTCCCAGAAATCTTCAGTTCAGTTCAGTTCAGTTCAGTCGCCCAGTTGTGTCCAACTCTTGGTAACACGAATCACAGCATGCCAGGCCTCCCTGTCCATCACCAACTCCCGGAGTCCACCCAAACCCATTGAGTCAGTGATGCCATCCAACCATCTCATCCTCTGTCATCCCTTCTCCTCCTGCCCCCAATCCCACCCAGCATCAGGGTCTTTTCATATGAGTCAGCTCTTCGCATCAGGTAGCCAAAATATTGGAGTTTCAGCTTCAGCACCAGTTCTTCTAATGAACAGCCAGGACTGATCTCCTTTAGGATGGACTTTCCTTGCAGTCCAAGGGACTCTCAAGAGTCTTCTCCAACACCACAGTTCAAAAGAATCAATTCTTTGGCATTCAGCTTTCTTTATAGTCCAACTCTCACATCCATACATGACTACTGGAAAAACATAGCCTTGACTAGATGGGCCTTTGTTGGCAAAGTAATGTCTTTGCTTTTCAATATGCTGTCTAGGTTGGTCATAACTTTCCTTCCAAGGAGTAAGCGTCTTTTAATTTTATGGCTGCAATCACCATCTGCAGTGATTTTGGAGCCCAGAAAAATAAAGTCTGACACTGTTTCCACTGTTTCCCCACTTATTTCCCATGAAGTGATGGGACCGGATGCCATGATCTTCGTTTTCTGAATGTTGAGCTTTAAGCCAACTTTTTACTCACCTCTTTCACTTTCATCAAGAAGCTCTTCAGTTCTTCTTCACTTTCTGCCGTAAGAGTGGTGTCATCTGCATATCTGAGGTTATTGATAGTTCTCCCTCCCAGCAATCTAAGTTCCAACTTGTACTTCATTCAGCCAAACATTTCTCATGATGTACTCTGCATATAAGTTAAATAAGCAGGTGACAATATACAGCCTTGACATACTCCTTTTCCTATTTGGAACCAGTGTGTTGTTCCATGTCCAGTTCTAACTGTTGCTTCCTGACCTACATATAGGTTTCTCAAGAGGCAGGTCAGGTGGTCTGGTATTCCCATCTCTTTCAGAATTTTCCAGTTTATTGTGATCCACACAGTCAAAGACTTTGGTATAGTCAATGAAGCAGAAATAGATGTTTTTCTGGAACTCTCTTGCTTTCTCGATGATCTAGCAGTGTTGGCAACTTGATTTCTTGTTCCTCTGCCTTTTCTAAAACCAGCTTGAATATCTGGAAGTTCACAGTTCAGGTATTGCTGACGCCTGGCTTGTAGAATTTTGAGCATTACTTTACTAACATGTAAGATGAGTGCAATTGTGCAGTAGTTTGAGCATTCTTTGGCACTGGCTTTCTTTGTAAGAAATCTTACTTTTTTGAAACTTAGTATTAACAGTATAATTTGGCCTTAGCGTTTATAACCCTTTAGAAAGACAGAGAGGGAGAGTGTGTTTTCATTATTTCAGGCTTCCCTCTGCAACAGAAAGGCAGCAGCCTTCCAAGGAGTACTTTCTTGGCCTTCAGGGCATTGCTTTTCATTTGAATGTTATTGGAAATTTCCTGTAAATTGTGGCTCTGCAAAACCTTAGGGTTAGGGCCGAGGGTTCGTGACTTAAACATTTTTGATGCTGTTCCCCATAAAACTACAAATTAATATTGCTAGAACTCATTGCCACAGGATAAGCTGTCCAACTATCTAGATAAAATTGAGGAATAAATTCATAAAGTTGAATGTTTCTTGTTTTGAACAACCAAGTTAAACTTTTAATATCTGGTCATGTTATTCAAATCTAGACCCTCTCTGTTAAAAAACCATCATGAAATTCAAACTCTGTAAGATTTTCAGATATTTAAAATAAAGCTGACCCAAACTTATGGTTTAAAAAACACCATGAAGGATGTGTCTTACTCTTGTATGACATGAATGGGAATGGTTCCTCTGTGAGGATGCTTCCATAGCCTTCTGCTGTGTGAACAAGGGTGTGTTGGAAACAGAAGCATCTTGAGTTCAAGGACTAATGCCCAAGTTAGCAGTCAGCTACTTTTATCAGTTATCTGACCTTGGGCAAAATTATCTGCATAAAGACAATTAAGTAGAGATAATACAACGGGAGCACAGTGCCCAACACATGATAAACACCATCTAACTCTTAGTTTTGTTGTGTTGTATGGGAATTGTATAACTGTTGTAATTGAGATGAGACTAGATGTCCAAGAAAAATAAAGTAGAGAGAAGGAGAGAGAGAAAGTGGGAAGGCAAGACAGGGTCTTGATTTTGCAGTACTGACTTGGATCTGAAGTACCAGCTGGGAGGCCTCTGGGCCCAGCTACCTTATGACCCAGTGAAAGTAGAAAGCACAAAGGAAAAAAAAGAAAAAAGAAAAAAGAGGAGAACAAGATGATTGAGGAGTAGGTGGAGTGCATTTCTCTCCACGGATACATCAGGAATACAACTTCAGACACACAAATGCACACAGGACACCAGCAGAGAGTGGACAGGAGAACCTGACCAGCAGAAAAGAATATACAGAACCACACAAAACCTGAGATCAAGCCCTGTGCCTTTGAGGTGGGAGCACTATCTCCATTGCCCTAGACTACCAAAGAACTAACCCTAGGGAGTATCAAATAGTGAGAACTCACAGTAAGGAAACCAATTGAATACAAGACAGGGCATCACCCAACCACCAGTAGCACCCTGTGCAGGATGCCTCATCTAAAGAACAAACAAAACAAAAATGCAAACCAAATCATCAGCAGACAGGATTACCACCTCACCCAGCCTTGCCCATCAGAGGAAAAACAAAACAAAAGCTCAGCACAAATCTCACCCTATATGAAGCTTACACAAATCACTGGACCAACCTTAGGAGGGCAGAAACAAAAACGAAGAAAGAATTCAACCTTGAAGACTGGGAAAAGGAGACCTCAAACACAATAAGTAAAATTGAAAAAAAAAAATGTATATATAAAATGAAAAGACAGATAAATGCTACATAAATGAAGGAACAAATTAGAAACATAGAAGTCCAAATAAATGAAGAGGAAATAGGAAAACTACTTGAAAAAAAATTCAGAATAATGATAGTAAAGATAATAAAAAACCTTGGAAACAAAATGGAGAAAATGCAAGAATCAATTAAAGAATGAAAAGAATTAAAGTATAAACATAAAGAGACAAAGAACACAATTACTGACATTAAAAATACTCTAGAAGGAATCAATAGCAGAATATCTAAAGTAGAAGAAAGAATCCATGAGCTGGAAGATAAAATGGTGGAATTTACTTCTGAAGAGCAGAATAAAGTAAAAAGAATGAAAATAACTGAGGATAGTCTCAGAGAACTCTGGGAAAATATCAAATGAACCAACATTCAAAGTACATGGGTCCCAGAAGAAGAGAAAAAGAAAGGATATGAGAAAATTTTTGAAGAGATTATAGTTGAAAATTTCCCCAACATGGAAAAGGAAATAGTCAAACAAGTCCAAGAGGTAAAAAGAATTCCATACAGGATAAAGCCAAGGAGAAACGTGCCAAGACACATACTAATCAAACTGACAAAGACTAAACACAAAGAATGAAATTCAAAGCAGCAAGGGGAAAGCAATAAGAAACATACAAGGAAAACCCCATACATTTAATGGCTGATCTTTCAGCAGAAACTCTGCAGGCCAGAAGGAAATGGCAGGATATATTTAAAAGACTGCAAGGGAAAAACCTGCAACCAAGATTACTATACCTGGCAAGATCTCATTCAAAATTGATGGAGAAATAAAAATTTTTCAGACAAACAAAAGTTAGGAGAGTTCAGTTCAGTTCAGTTCAGTCGCTCAGTCATGTCCGACTCTTTGCGACCCCATGAATCGCAGCACGCCAGGCCTCCCTGTCCATCACCATCTCCTGCAATTCACTCAGACTCACATCCATCGAGTCCGTGATGCCATCCAGCCATCTCATCCTCTGTCGTCCCCTTCTCCTCCTGCCCCCAATCCCTCCCAGCATCAAAGTCTTTTCCAATGAGTCAACTCGTCTCATGAGGTGGCCAAAGTACTGGAGTTTCAGCTTTAGCATCATTCCTTCCAAAGAAATCCCAGGGTTGATCTCCTTCAGAATGGACTGGTTGGATCTCCTTGCAGTCCAAGGGACCCTCAAGAGTCTTCTCCAACACCACAGTTCAAAAGCATCAATTCTTCGGTGCTCAGCTTTCTTCACAGTCCAACTCTCACATCCATACATGACCACTGGAAAAACCATAGCATGACTAGATGGACCTTAGTCGGCAAAGTAATGTCTCTGCTTTTGAATATGCTATCTAGGTTGGTCACAACTTTCCTTCCAAGGAGTAAGCGTCTTTTAACTTCATGGCTGCAGTCACCATCTGCAGTGATTTTGGAGCCCAAAACATAAAGTCTGACACTAAGAGTTAAGTACCACCAAACCAGCTTAAAAGAAAATTACTCCTTGGAAGGAAAGTTATGACCAACCTAGATAGCATATTGAGAAGCAGAGATATTACTTTGCCAACAAAGGTCTATCTAGTCAAGGCTATGGCTTTCCAAGGCTTTTCAAGGCTGAGCCACTGAACTGAAATGAACTGAAACCAGCTTTATAGTAAATGTTAAAGGGAATTATATAGTCAAGGAATATAACAGAAGGAAAAAGATCTACAAAATCAACCCCAAACAATTAAGAAAATGAAAATAAAAACATATATATCAGTTCAGTTCAGTCACTCAGTCATTTTCAACTGTTAGCAACCCATGAAGCACAGCAAGCCAGGCCACCCTGTCCATCACCAACTCCCGGAGTCCACCCAAACCCATGTCCATTGTTTCGGTGATGCCATCCAGCCATCTAATCCTCTGTCATCCCCTTCTCCTCCTGCCCTCAATCTTTCCAAGCATCAGGGTCTTTTCCAATGAGTCATCTCTTCGCATCAGATGGCCAAAATATTGGAGTTTCAGCTTCAACATCAGTCCTTTCAATGAACATCCAGGACTGATCTCCTTTAGGATGGACTGGTTGGATCTCCTTGTAGTCCAAGGGACTCTCAAGAATCTTCTCCAACACCACAGTTCAAAAGCATTAATGCTTTGGCACTCAGCCTTCTTTATAGTCCAACTCTCACATCCATACATGACCACTGGAAAAACTGGAGCCTTGACTAGACAGACCTTTGTTGGCAAAGTAAGGCCTACTTTTTAATATGTTGTCTAGGTTGGTCATAACTTTCCTTCCAAGGAGTAAGCATCTTTTAATTTCATGGCTGCAATCACCATCTGCAGTGATTTTGGAGCCCAGAAAAATAAAGTCTGACACTGTTTCCACTGTTTCCCCATCTATTTCCCATGAAGTGATGGTACCGGATGCCATGATCTTCATTTTCTGAATGTTGAGCTTTAGCAACTTTTTCAGTCTCCTCTTTCACTTTCCTCAAGAGGCTCTTTAGTTCTTCTTCACTTTCTGCCATAAGGCTGGTGTCATCTGCATATCTGAGGTTATCGATACTGCTCCTGGCAATCTTGATTCCAGTTTGTGCTTCTTACAGTCCAGTGTTTAACATGATGTACTCTGCATAGAAGTTAAATAAGCAGGGTGACAATATACAGCCTTGACGTTCTCATTTTCCTATTTGGAACCAATCTGTTGTTCTATGTCTAGTTCTAACTGTTGCTTCCTGACCTGCATATAGGTTTCTCAAGAGGCAGGTCAGGTGGTCTGGTATTCCCATCTCTCTCAGAATTTTCCACAGTTTATTGTGATCCACACAGTCAAAGGCTTTGGCGTAGTCAATAAAGCAAAAATAGATGTTTTTCTGGAACTCTCTTGCTTTTTCGATAATTCATCAGATGTTGGCAATTTGATCTCTGGTTCCTCTGCCTTTTCTAAAACCACCTTGAACATCAGGGATTTCATGGTTCACGTATTGCTAAAGCCTGGCTTGGAGAATTTTGAGTATTTCTTTACTAGCGTGTAAGATGAATGCAATTGTGTGGTAGTTTGAACATTCTTTGGCATTGCCTTTCTTTGGGATAGAATGAAAACTGACATTTTCCAGTCCTGTGTCCACTGCCGAATTTTCCAAATTTGCTGACATATTGAGTGCAGCACTTTCACAGCATCATCTTTCAGGATTTTAAATAGCTCAACTGGAATCCACCACCTCCGCTGGCTTCGTCCATAGTGATGCTCCCTAAGGCCCACTTGACTTTGCATTCCAGGACGTCTGGCTCTAGGTGAGTGATAACATCATTGTGATTATCTGGGTCGTAAAGATCTTTTTTGTACAGTTTTTCTGTGTTTTCTTGAAATGAAGGGAAGTGAAAAGCAAAAGAGAAAAAGAAAGATATACCCATTTGAATGCAGAGTTCCAAAGAATAGCAAAGAGAGATAAGAAAGTCTTTCTCAGTGATCAATGCAAAGAAATAGAGGAAAACAATAGAATGGGAAACACTAGAGATCTCTTCAAGAAAACTAGAGATAGCAAGGGAACATTTCATGCAAAGATGGGCTCAATAACAGACAGAAATGGTAGGGACCTAACAGAAACAGAAGATATTAAGAAGAGGTGGCAAGAATACACAGAAGAACTATACAAAAAAGATCTTCATGGTAATTACTTTAAATGTAGACAGAGTAAATGCTCCAACCAAAAGACACAGACTGGCTGAATGGATACAAAAACAAGACCCATACATATGCTGTCCACAAGAAACCCACTTCATGCCTCAAGACACATGTAGACTGACAGTGAGAGGACGGAAAAATATATTCTTTGCAAATAGGAAGCAAAAGAAAGCTTGAGTAGCAATCTTCATATAAGACAAAATCGACCTTAAAATAAAAATTACAAGAGTTAAGGAAGGACACTACATAATGATCAAGGGATCAATCCAAGAAGAAGACATAACAATTGTAAATATCTATGCCCCCAACATAGGAGTACCTCAATACATAAGGTAACCACAAACACATAATAGGGGAAATTGACAGTAACACAATAATAGTAGGAGACTTTAATGCCCCACTCACACCAATGGACAGATCATCAAAACAGAAAATTAATAAGGAAAGACAAGTCTTAAATGATACATTAGATGAGATGGTTCTCATTGATATTTTTAGGAAATTCCATCCAAAGGCAGAAGAAGACACCTTCTCAAGTGCAGATGGAACATTCTCTAGGATAGACAACATCCCGGGTCACAAATCAAACCTCAGTAACTTTAAGAAAGTTGAAATCATATCAAGCATCTTCTCCAACCACAATGCTATAAGACTGGATATCAGTTACAAGAAAATAAACTGAAAGAAACAAACACATGGAGATTAAAAATGTTTTTAAATAACCAACAGGTTACTGAAGAAATCAAAAGGGAAATTTAAAAAATTTCTAGAAACAAATGACTATGAAAACACGACAACTCAATATCTATCGGATACAGAAAAAGCAGTTCTAAGAGGGAAGTTTATGGCAATGCAATCATACCTGGGTGTTCTTTGGAAGAAATGCTGCTAAAGCTGAAACTCCAGTACTTTGGCCACCTCATGCGAAGAGTTGACTCATTGGAAAAGACTCTGATGCTGGGAGGGATTGGGGGCAGGAGGAGAAGGGGACGACAGAGGATGAGATGGCTGGATGGCATCACCAACTCAATGGGCTTGAGTTTGAGTGAACTCCGGGAGATGGTGATGGACAGGGAGGCTTGGTGTGCTGCGATTCATGGGGTCACAAAGAGTCAGACACGACTGAGTGACTGAACTGAACTGAACTGAATCATACCTCAAGAAACAAGAAAAACACCAAATAGACAACCTAACTTTACACCTAAAACAACTGGAAAAAAAAAGAATTAAAAAAATCCCCAAATTAGTGGAAGTAAAGAAATCATAAAGATCTGAGCAGAAATAAGTGAAAAAGGAATGAAAGAAACAATAGTAAAGATGAATAAAACTAAAAGCTGGTTCTTTGAGAAGATAAACAAAATTTACAAACCTTTAGCCAGACTCATCAAGAAAAAAGAGAATCAAATCAACATAATGAGAAATGAAATAGGATAGGTTACAACAGACAATGCAGAAACATAAAGGATTATAAGAGACTATTATGAATAACTATATGGCAATAAAATGGATAACCTGGAAGAAATGGACAGATTCTTAGAAAAGTTCAATCTTCCAAGACTGAACCAGGAAGAAATAGAAATTATGAACAACTCAAAACAAGCACTGAAATTGAAACTGTGATCAAAAATCTCCCCCAAAACAAAAGCCCAGGATCAGATGGGTTCACAGGAAAATTCTATCAAATATTTATAGAAGATCTGATGCCTATCCTTCTAAAACTCTTTCAAAAAATTGCAGAGAAAGGAACATTTCCAAAATCATTCTATGAGGCCACCATCACCTTGATACCAAAATCAGACAAAGACAACATAAACAAAGAAAACCACAGACCAACATCACTGATGAACATAGATGCAAAAATCCTCAACAAACTTTTAGTGCATAAAATTCAGCAACACATCAAAAAGCTCATACACCATAATCAAGTTAGGTTTGTTCTAGGGATTGAAGGATTCATCAATATACACAAATCAATCAATGTGATACTCCATATTAGCAAATTGAAAGATAAAAACCATATGATCATGTCAATACATGCAGAAAAAGACTTTGACAAAATCCAGCACCTATTTATGATTAAAACTTCAAAAAAATGGGCATAGAATGAATCTACCTCAACATAATAAAGGCCATATATGATAAATCTACAGCAAGCATTATCTCAATGGTGAAAAACTGAAAGCATTCCCCCTAAGATCAGGGACAAGATAAGGGTGCCCAATTTTCCCACTATTATTCAACATAGTTCTGGAAGTCCTAGCTACAGCAATCAGAGAAGGAAAAGAAATAAGAGGAATCCCAGAATGGAAAAGAAGTAAAGCTTTCACTGTTTGCAGATGATATGATCGTGTACATAGAAAACCCTAAAGATAGTATCAGAATATTACTAGAGCTAATCAGTGAATTTCACAAAATTTCAGGATTCAAAATCAATACACAGAAATCACTTGCATTTCTATATACTAACAATGAAAAATCAGAAAGAGAAATTAAAGAATCAATCCTTTCACCATGTACTCAGAAAATTATAAGACACTAAAGAAAGAAATCAAAGATGACATAAACAGATGGACAGATATTCTAAGTTCCTGGATAGAAAGAATCAATATTGTGAAAATGACTATACTACCAAATACAATCTACACATTCAACGTGATCCCTATCAAATTACCAGTGGCATTTACCATGGAGCTAGAACAAAAAATTTCACAATTCATATGGAAACACAAAAGACCCTGAATAGCCAAAGCAGTCTTGAGAAAGAAAAATGGAGTTGGAGGAATCAACCTTGCTGACTTCAGATTATACTACAAAGCTAGGGTCATCAAGACAGTAGGGTGTTGGCACAAAAACAGAAACATAGGCCATTGGAACAAGATAGAAAGCCCAGAAACAAACCCATGCACCTATGGGTACCTTATATTTCACAAAGAAGGCAAGAATACACAATGGGGAAATGACAGCTTCTCCAATGAGTGGTGCTTGGAAACTGTACAGCTACATGTAGAAGAATGAAATTAGAAACTTCCTAACACCATACACAAAGATAAACTAAAAATGGATTAAAAATCTAAATGTAATACCAGAAACTATAAAACTCTTAGAGGAAAACATAGGCAGAATAGTTGATGACATAAATTAAAGCAAGATCCTCTTTGACCCACCTCCTAGAGTAACCAAAATAAAAACAAAAGTAAATAAGTGGGACCTGTTTAAACTTAATAGCTTTTGCACAGCAAAGGAAACTATAGGCAGGGTGAAAACACAACCCTCAGAATGCGAGAAGATAATAACAAATGAAACAACTGACAAAAGATTAACTTCCAAAACATACAAGCAGCTCATACAACTCACTACCAGAAATACAAACAACCCAATAAAAAAGTGGGGGAAAAACCTGGACATTTCTCCAATGAAGACACACAGATGGCTAACAGACACATGCAAAGATGCTCAACATCACTCATTATTAGAGAAATGCAAATCAAAACTACAATGGGATGTCACTTTGTGCCAGTCAGAATGGCCATTGTCAAAAAGTCTACAAAAGATAAGTGCTGGAGAGGGTGTGGAGAGGGGGTAATGCTCTTGCGCTGTTGGTGGGAATGTAGATTGATACAGCCATAGTGGAGAATGATGTGGAGATTCCTTAAAGGGTTGGGAATGGGGCCGCCATATGACCCAGCAATCCCACTTTTAGGTATATACCCTGAGGAAACTAAAATTGGAAAAGACACATGTATCCCATTGCTCATTGCAGCACCATTTACAATAGCTAGAACATGGAGGCAACCTGGATGTCCAACAACAGATAAATGGATAGAGAGGTTGTGGTACATATACATAGTGGACTATTACTTAGCCATAAAAAAGAATGGCTTTGAGTTAGTTCTAATGAGGTAGATGAACCTAGAACCTATTATACAGAATGAAATAAGTCAGAAAAAGAAAGATAAATATATTCTAACACATACATATGGAATATAGAAAAATAGTACTGAAGAATTTATTTGCAGGGGAGCAATGCAGAAACAGACATTGAGAATAGACTTGTGGACCTGGGGAGAGGGGAGGAGAGGGTGAGATGTATGGAAAGAGTAACGTGGAAACTTACATTACCATATGTAAAATAGATAACCAATGGGAATTTGCTATATAGCTCAGGCTGGGTCATAGTGGGCTGTTCCCTGCATCTTCCAGAACACGAACTCTCTGAGTGGTGGACAGCTGAGGGGAAGAGTGTATGGTTCACAAGGGGAGACCACCTTTGGCACAGGACCCTCGGCTTTCCTGAAGATGCCTGTGTCCAGTTAGCGGTGAGGTCAGTCAGGTCTCAACAGTGGTTAATGAAGATGGATGAACTCAGATTGGGGGCCAGGGAGTCCCATTATTCTCTGGGGGCTGTAACACACACAACCTCTGTGCACTATGGAGGGAGGAAAAACGCAGTAGGCCGGGTATTTGGAAATGTATTTTGCTGTTGTTCAGTTGCTCAGTCTGATTCTTTGTGATTCCATGGACTGCAGCACGCTAGGCTCCCCAGTCCTTCACTATCTCCCAAAGCTTTGCTCAAACTTATGCCCACTGAGTGGATGATACCATCCAAACATCTCATCCTCTGTCTCTCCTTTCTCCTACTGCCCTCATCTTTCCTAGCATCAGGGTCTTTTTTAATGAGCTGGCTCTTTGCATCAGGTGGGCAAAGTATTGGAGCTTTAGTTTCAGTATCAGTCCTTACAATGAGTATTCAGGGTCGATTTCCTTTAGGATTGCCTGGTTTGATCTCCTTGCTGTCTGAAGGACTCTCAAGAATCTTCTCCAACACCACAGGTCAAAAGCATCAATTCTTCAACTCTCAGCCTTCTTTATGGTGCAACTCATCATGTCATCAGTACATGACTACTGGAAAAACCACAGCTTTGACTATATGGACCTATGTCTGCAAAGTAATATCTCTGCCTTTTAATATGCTGTCTAAGTTTGTCATAGCTTTTCTTCCAAGGAGCAAGCATCTTTTGATTTCATGACTGCAGCCACCATCTGGAGTAATTTTCGAGCCCCAGAAAATAAAGTTTGTTTACTGTTTCCATTGTTTCTCCATGTATTTGCCAAGAAGTAATGGGACCAGATGCCATGATCTTAGTTTTTTGAATGTTGGATTTTAAGCCAACTTTTTCACTCTCTTCTTTTACCTTCATCAAGAGGCTCTTGTAAAGTAAAAAATAATATATAATAAAAGAAAAAAATTTTTAAAAAAGAGGCTCTTTAGTTTTTCTTCACTTTATACCACTAGTTTAGTGTCATCTGCATATCTGAGGTTATTGATATTTCTCCTGGCAATCTTGATTCTAGCTTGTGCTTCATCCAGCCTGGCATCTTGCATGATGTATTGTGTATATAAGGTAAACAACATGCAGGTTTCTCAGGAGGTGGGTAAGGTGGTCTGGTATTCCCATTGCTTTAAAATTTTTCCTTTGTTGTGACCCACATAGTGAAAACTTGAGTCATCAATGAAGCAGAAGTAGATGTCCTTCTTGGATTCGCTTGGTTTTTATATGATCCAACAGATTTTGGCAATTTGGGTATATTTAAGTATAATTGAAAAACTCAATGTTTTCTGAGCACCTGGATTATGGAATGAACTTTATACTTACAGTATTGTTTCTTGTAAAGATATTATTTAGAGATGTGTTATTTGATTTGCATGCATGCATGCTCAGTTGTGTCCAACTCTTTGCTACCCCATGGACCATAGCCCACCAGGCTCCTCTGTCCATGGAATTCTCCAGGCAAGAATACTGGAATGGGTGGTCATTTTCTATTCTAGAGGATCTTTCCGACTCAGGGATTGGACTCCTGTCTCCTGGGTCTCCTGAACTGTAGCTGGATTCTTTACTGATGAGCCATCAGGGAAGCTGTGTTCTTTGATTAATATGTATATATACTGTTTTTTCAAAGTATATTATATATTTGATGGCAGAAACCATTCCAAACTCTCTATTGACATCCTCCATTGGGCCTGGAATATTGTGCTCTGGGAACAATGAGTGTTTAGTGAATATGAATGTACTGCTCAAGGCCCAGGAGAGCCCCTGGTGTGTGGGGCACAGAGGTAGACCAGATTCCTTCACCAAATTATATAGCTTGACGATTTTATCAGAGTATCATGCTTTGTGTGCACTCTCTGCACTGTCAGTCAGGGGCTTCCCAGGTGATGGTGGTGGTGGTGCTAAGTCACTTCAGTCGTGTCCAACTCTGCGACCCATAGACGGCAGCCCACCAGGCTCCCCCGTCCCTGGAATTCTTCAGGCAAGAATACTGGAGTGGGTTGCCATTTCCTTCTCCACTGCATGAAAGTGAAAAGTGAAAGTGAAGTCACTCAGTTGTGCCCAACTCTTAGCGACCCCATGGACTGCAGCCTCCCAGGCTCCTCCATCCATGGGATTTTCCAGGCAAGAGTACTGGAGTGAGGTGCCATTGCCTTCTCCACAGGTGGTGTTAGTGGTAAAGAATCCTGCCAATGCAGGAGACATAGAGATGCTGTTTTGATCCTTGGGTTGGAAAGATCCCCTGGAAAGAACATGTGCTTTTGGGATCATGTGAGATATTTTGCACCAGGAGGACATAAGAGGATCAGCTCAGGGCAGGAGACATTTAGCCCTAAGAAAAGCAGTATAGAAAGGGAATGAACGGGGGGTGGTCCTAAGATGGTGGAGGAATAGGATGGGGAGACCACTTTCTTCCCCACAAATTCATCAAAAGAACATTTAAACGCTGAGTAAATTCCACAAAACAACTTCTGAATGCCGGCAGAGGACATCAGGCACCCAGAAAAGCAGCCATTATCTTCGAAAAGAGGATTGCATATAGAACAAAGGACGGAATAGAATTAGCCGGCTGCAGACCATCCCCCTTTGGTGACAGGCAGCCAGAGCCAGAAGGGCCGGAAGGGGGCAATCACAGCCCCAGAGAGACATTACCTACCAAACTGCAAGCAGGCTTCTTTGCTAACTAAGACTTCTTGGGATTCTGGACAGTCATCATCCGCCTGAGAATGTGCACCAGTTGTACACCCAGAAAACTGAGCAGCAGGGATGGGAGAGGCGATAAGTCACAGTGACTGCGCTAGCCAAACACCTGAGCTACTCGGACCTGGAAGGGCACAAAACGCAGGCCCAACTGAGTCTGTGCCTCTGAGGACTACTTGAGTGCCTGAACCTGAGCAGCTTAGACCTGGGAGGGGCATGCAGCCCAGGGCCGGCCTCAGACGGTTCCTGCTGGAGCAACCTAGAGCCTGAGCTGAGTGCTCCGTAAGTGGGGGCAGGCCCAGTGTGGCTGAGACATTGCGAGCACACGCCAGTGTTATTTGTTTGCAGCGTCTCTCCCTCCCCACAGCACGACCCACCCCCCTTGTGTCAGGGTGGAAATCAGATACTGAAGAGACCAGCAAACAAAAGAAGCTAAAACAGAGGGAACCATCTTGGAAGTGACAGGTGCAATAGATTAAAACCCTGTCATTAGTACAGACTACATAGGAAGGGGCCTATAGATCTTGAGAAATATAAGTCGGACCAAGGAACTATCTGAAAATGAACCGACCCCACACTGCCCACAACAACACCAGAGAAAGTCCTAGATATATCTTTACTATTTTTATGATCATTCCTTTTATTTCCCTTTTTCTTCTTCTTTTTTTTAAACTTTAAAAAAATTTTAAGTCCTCTATTACTCCTTTAATTTTCATTTTTATAACCTACTGTCACTTTTTAAAAAAGACCCTATTTTAAAGGAAACTTTATATATATATTTAAACAATTATTGTGACTTTTTTTTCTTCTTCTTCTTTTCTTTAATATTGTATTTCTGAAAATCCAACCTCTACTTTAGATTTTTAATCTTTGCTTTTTGGTATTTGTTATCAATTTTGTACCTTCAAAAACCCAATCTTCAGTACCCATTTTTACTCGAGAGTGAGATTACTGGCTTGACTGTTCTCTCCTCCTTTGGACTCTCCTTCTTCTTCACCAGGTCACCTCTGTCTTCTCCCTCCCCCTTCTCTTCTCTACCCAACTCTGTGAATCTCTGTGTGTTCCAGACTGTGGAGAACACTTAAGGAACTGATTACTGGCTGGATCTGTCTCTCTCCTTTTCATTCCCCCCTTTTATCTTCCTGGCCACCTCTGTCTCCTTCCTACCTCTTCTCTTCTCTGTATAACTCCATGAACATCTCTGAGCAGTCCAGACTGTGGAGCACACACAAGGAAGTGATTACTGGCTAGCTTGCTCTCTCCTCTTTTGAATCCACCTCATCTCATTCGGGTCACCTCTAACTCCCTCCTCCCTCTTCTCTTCTCCATGTAACTCTGTGAACCTCTCTGGGTGTCCCTCACTGTGGAGAAACTTTTCATCTTTAACCCAGATGTTTTATCAGTGGTGCTGTATAGAAGGAGAAGTCTTGAGACTACTGTAAAAATAAGACTGAAAACCAGAAGCAGGAGGCTTAAGTCCAAATCCTGAGACCATCAGAGAACTCTTGACTCCAGGGAACATTATTTGATAGGAGCTCATCAAACGCCTCCATACCTACCTACACTGAAACCAAGCACCACCCAAGAGTCAACAAGTTCCAGAGCAAGACATACCACACAAATTCTCCAGCAACACAGGAACACAGCCCTGAGCTTCAATATACAGGCTACCCAAAGTTACTCCAAAACCATTGACATCTCATAACTCATTACTGGACACTTCATTGCACTCTCGAGAGAAGAAATCCAGCTCCACCCACCAGATCACCAACACAAGCTTCCCTAATCAAGAAACCTTAACAAGCCACTGATACAACCCCATCCATAGCGAGGAAAATCCAAAATAAAGAGAACTCCACAAACTGCCAGAATACAGAAAGGCCACTCCAAACGCAGCAATATAAACAAGATGAAGAGACAGAGGAATACCCAAGGTAAAGGAACAGGAGAAATGCCCACTAAACCAAACAAAAGAGGAAGAGATAGGGAATCTACCTGATAAAGAATTCTGAATAATGATAGTGAAAATGATCCAAAATCTTGAAATCAAAATGGAATCACAGATAAATAGCCTGGAGACAAGGATTGAGAAGATGCAAGAAAGGTTTAACAAGGACCTAGAAGAAATAAAAAAGAGTCAATAAACAATAAATAATGCAATAAATGAGATCAAAAACACTCTGGAGGCAACAAATAGTAGAATAACGGAGGCAGAAGATAGGATTAGTGAAATAGAAGATAGAATGGTAGAAATAAATGAATCAGAGAGAAAAAAAGAAAAACGAATTAAAAGAAATGAGGACAATCTCAGAGACCTCCAGGACAATATGAAATGCTCCAACATTTGAATTATAGGAGTCCCAGAAGAAGTCCAAAAGAAAGACCATGAGAAAATACTTGAGGAGATAATAGTTGAAAACGTCCCTAAAATGGGAAAGGAAATGATCACCCAAGTCCAAGAAACCCAGAGAGTCCCAAACAGGATAAACCCAAGGCGAAACACCCCAAGACACATATTAATCAAATTAACAAAGATCAAACACAAAGAACAAATATTAAAAGCAGCAAGGGAAAAACAACAAATAACACACAAGAGGATTCCCATAAGGATAACAGCTGATCTTTCAATAGAAACTCTTCAGGCCAGGAGGGAATGGCAAGACATACTTAAAGTGATGAAAGAAAATAACCTACAGCACAGATTACTGTACCCAGCAAGGATCTCATTCAAACATGAAGGAGAAATCAAAAGCTTTACAGAGAAGCAAAAGCTGAGAGAATTCAGCACCAGCAAACCATCTCTCCAACAAATGCTAAAGGATATTCTCTAGACAGGAAACAAAAAAAGGGTGTATAAACCAGAACCCCAAACAATAAAGTAAATGGCAATGGGATCATACTTATCAATAATTACCTTAAACGTAAATGGGTTGAATGCCCCAACCTAAAGACAAAGACTGGCTGAATGGGTACAAAAACAACACCCGTATATATGTTGTCTACAAGAGACCCACCACCTCAAAACAAGGGACACATACAGACTGAAAGTGAAGGGCTGGAAAGAGATATTCCATGCAAATAGAGACCAAAAGAAAGCAGGAGTAGCAATACTCATATCAGATAAAATAGACTTTAAAACAAAGGCTGTGAAAAGAGACAAAGAAGGACACTACATAATGATCAAAGGATCAATCCAAGAAGAAGACATAACAATTATAAATATATATGCACCCAATATAGGAGCACCGCAATATGTAAGGCAAATGCTAACAAGTATGAAAGGGGAAGTTAACAATGACACAATAATAGTGGGAGACGTTAATACCCCACTCACACCTATGGATAGACCAACTAAACAGAAAATTAACAAAGAAACACAAAGTTTAAATGATACAATAGACCAGTTAGACCTAATTGATATCTATAGGACATTTCACCCCAAAACAATGAATTCACCTTTTTCTCAAGTGCTCACGGAACCTTCTCCAGGATAGATCACATCCTGGGCCATAAATCTAGCCTTGGTAAATTCAAAAAAATTGAAATCCTATTCCAAGCATCTTTTCTGACCATAATGCACTAAGATTAGATCTCAATTACAGGAGAAAAACTATTAAAAATTCCAACATATGGAGGCTGAAAAACACGCTGCTGAATAACCAACAAATCACAGAAGAAATCAAAAAAGAAATCAAAATATGCATAGAAACAAATGAAAATGAAAACACAACAACCCAAAACCTGTAGGACATTGTAAAAGCAGTGCTAAGGGGAAGGTTCATAGCAATACAGGCATACCTCAAGAAACAAGAAAAAAGCCAAATAAATAACCTAACTCTACACCTAAAGCAACTAGAAAAGGAAGAAATGGAGAACCCCAGGGTTAGTATAAGGAAAGAAATCTTAAAAATTAGGGCAGAAATAAATGCAATAGAAACAAAAGAGACCATAGCAAAAAACAACAAAGCCAAAAGCTGGTTCTTTGAGAAGATAAATAAAATTGACAAACCATTAGTCAGACTCATCAAGAAACAAAGGGAGAAAAATCAAATCAATAAAATTAAGAATGAAAATGGGGAGATCACAACAGACAACACAGAAATACAAAGGATCATAAGAGACTACTCTCAGCAATTATATGCCAATAAAATGGACAACCTGGAAGAAATGGACAAATTCTTAGAAAAGTACAACTTTCCAAAACTGAACCAGGAAGAAATAGAAAATCTTAACAGACCCATCACAAGCATGGAAATTGAAACTGTAATCAGAAATATTCCAGCAAACAAAAGCCCAGGTCCAGACAGCTTCACAGCTGAATTCTACCAAAAATTTAGAGAAGAGCTAACAACTATCCTACTCAAACTCTTCCAGAACATTGCAGAGGAAGGTAAACTTCCAAACTCATTCTATGAGGCCACCATCACCCTAATACCAAAACCTGACAAAGATGCCACAAAAAATGAAAACTACAGGCCAATATCACTGATGAACATAGATGCAAAAATCCTCAACAAAATTCTAGCAATCAGAACCCAACAACACAGTAAAAAGATCATACACCATGACCAAGTGGGCTTTATCCCAGGGATGCAAGGATTCTTCAATATCTGCAAATCAATCAATGTAACTCACCACATTAACAAATGAAAAATAAAAGCCATATGATTATCTCAACAGATGCAGAGAAATCCTTTGACAAATTCAACATCCATTTATGATAAAAACTCTCCAGAAAGCAGGAATAGAAGGAACATACTTCAACATAATAAAAGCTATCTATGACAAACCCACAGCAAACATTATCTTAAATGGTGAAAAACTGAAAGCATTTCCCCTAAAGTCAGGAACAAGACAAGGGTGCCCACTTTCACCACTACTATTCAGCATAGTTCTGGAAGTTTTGGCCACAGCAATCAGAGCAGAAAAAGAAATAAAAGGAATGCAAATTGGAAAAGAAGAAGTAAAACTCTCACTGTTTGCAGATGACATAATCCTCTACATAGAAAACCCTAAAGACTTCACCAGAAAATTACTAGAGCTAATCAATGAATATAGTATAGTTGCACAATATAAAATCAACACACAGAAATCCCTTGCATTCCTATACACTAATAATGAGAAAATAGAAAGAGAAATTAAGGAAACAATTCCATTCACCATTGCAACGAAAAGAATAAAATACTTAGGATTAGATCTACCTAAACTACCACACAATTGCACTCATCTCACATGCTAGTAAAGTAATGCTCAAAATTCTCCAAGCCAGTCTTCAGCAATACCTGAACCATGAAATCCATGATGTTCAAGCTAGTTTTAGAAAAGGCAGAGGAACCAGAGATCAAATTGCCAACATCTGCTGGATCATCGAAAAAGCAAGAGAGTTCCAGAAAAACATCTATTTCTGCTTCATTGACTATGCCAAAGCCTTTGACTGTGTGGATCACAATAAACTGTGGAAGACTCTAAAGAGATGGGAATACCAGACCACCTAAACTGCCTCTTGAGAAATCTGCGTGCAGGTCAGGAAGCAACAGTTAGAACTAGACATGGAACAACAGACTGGTTCCAAATAGGAAAAGGAGTACATCAAGGCTGTATATTGTCACCCTGCTTATTTAACTTCTATGCAGAGTACATCATGAGAAACGTTGGGTTGGAAGAAACACAAGCTGGAATCAAGATTGCTGGGAGAAATATCAATCACCTCAGATATGCAGATGACACTACCCTTATGGCAGAAAGTGAAGAGGAACTAAAAAGCCTCTTGATGAAAGTGAAAGAGGAGAGCGAAAAAGTTGGCTTATAGCTCAACATTCAGAAAACGAAGATCATGGCACCCGGTCCCATCACTTCATGGGAAATAGATGGGGAAACAGTGGAAACAATGTCAGAGTTTATTTTTTCGGCTCCAAAATCACTGCAGATGGTGATTGCAGCCATGAAATTAAAAGACGCTTACTCCTTGGAAGGAAAGTTATGACCAACCTAGATAGCATATTGAAAAGCAGAGACATTACTTTGCCAACTAAGGTCCATCTAGTCAAGGCTATGGTTTTTCCAGTGGTCATGTATGGATGTGAGAGTTGGATTGTGAAGAAAGCTGAGCACCGAAGAATTGATGCTTTTGAACTGTGGTATTGGAGAAGACTCTTGAGAGTCCCTTGGACTGCAAGGAGATCCAACCAGCCCATTATGAAGGAGATCAACCCTGGGATTTCTTTGGAAGGAATGATGCTGAAGCTGAAACTCCAGTACTTTGGCCACCTCATGTGAAGAGTTGACTCATTGGAAAAGACTCTGATGCTGGGAGGGATTGGGGGCAGGAGGAGAAAGGGACGACCGAGGATGAGATGGCTGGATGGCATCATGGACTTGATGGACATGAGTCTGAGTGAAGTCCGGGAGATGGTGATGAACAGGGAGGCCTGGTGTGCTGCGATTCATGGGGTCGCAAAGAGTCGGACACGACTGAGCGACTGAACTGAATTGAAAGAAACTAAAGACCTATATATAGAAAACTATAAAACACTGGTGAAAGAAATCAAAGAGGACACTAATAGATGGAGAAATATACCATGTTCATAGATTGGAAGAATCATTATAGTAAAAATGAGTATACTACCCAAAGCAATCTACAGATTCAATGCAATTCCTATCAAGCTACCAGTGGTATTTTTCACAGAGCTAGAACAAATAATTTCACAATTTGTATGGAAATACAAAAAACCTTGAATAGCCAAAGCAATTTTGAGAAAGAAGAATGGAACTGGAGGAATCAACCTGCCTGACTTCAGGCTACACTACAAAGTCACAGTCATCAAGACAGTATGGTACTGGCACAAAGACAGATATATAGATCAATGAAACAAAACAGAAAGCCCAGAGATGGTGGCTCAGACGGTAAAGCGTCTGTCTACAATGCAGGAGACCCGGGTTTGATCCCTGGGTCGGGAAGATCCTCTGGAGAAGGAAATGGCAATCCACTCCAGTACTATTGCCTGGAAAATCCCATGGACAGAGGAGCTTGGTAAGCTACAGTCCATGTGGTCGCCAAGAGTCGGACACAACTGAGCAACTTCAATTTATGGACACCTTATCTTTGACAAAGGAGGCAAGAATATACAATGGGTTAAAGACAATCTCTTTAACAATTGGTGCTGGGAAAACTGGTCAACCACTTGTAAAAGAATGAAACTAGAACACTTTCTAACACCATACAGAAAAATAAACTCAAAATGGATTAAAGATCTAAATGTAAGACCAGAAACTACAAAACTCCTAGAGGAGAACATAGGCAAAACACTCCCTGACATAAATCACAGCAGGATCCTCTATGACCCACCTCCCCGAATACTGGAAATAAAAGCAAAAATAAACAAATGGGATCTAATTAAAATTAAAAGCTTCTGTACAACAAAGGAAAATATAAGCAAGGTGAAAAGACAGCATTCTGAATGGGAGAAAATAATAGCAAATGAAGCAATGGACAAACAACTAATCTCAAAAATGTACAAGCAACATATGCAGCTCAATTCCAGAAAAATAAATGACCCAATCAAAAAATGGGCCAAAGAACTAAATAGACATTTCTCCAAAGAAGACATACAGATGGCTAACAAACACATGAAAAGATGCTCAACATCACTCATTATCAGAGATATGCAAATCAAGACCACAATGAGGTACCATTTCACACCAGTCAGAATGGCAGTGATCCAAAAATCTGCAAGCAATAAACGCTGGAGAGGGTGTGGAGAGAAGGGAACCCTCTTACACTGTTGATGGGAATGCAAACTAGTGCAGCCACTATGGTGAACAGTGTGGAGATTCCTTAAAAAACTGGAAATAGAACTACCTTATGACCCAGCAATCCCACTGCTGGGCACACACACTGAGGAAACCAGAATTGAAAGAGACATGTGTACCCCAATGTTCATGGCAGCACTGTTTATAATAGCCAGGACATGGAAGCAACCTAGGTGTCCATCAGCAGATGAATGGATAAGAAAGCTGTGGTACATATACACAATGGAGTATTACTCAGCCATTAAAAAGAATACATTTGAATCAGTTCTAGTGAGGTGGATGAAACTGGAGCCGATTATACAGAGTGAAGTAAGCCAGAAAGAAAAACACCAATACAGTATACTAACACATATATATGGAATTTGAAAGATGGCAATGATAACCCTGTATGCGAGACAGCAAAAGAGACACAGATGTATAGAAGAGTATTTTGGACTCTGTGGGAGAGGGAGAGGGTGGGATGATATGGGAGAATGACCTTGAAACATATATAGTATCATATAAGAAACGAATCACCAGTCTAGGTTCAATGCAGGATACAGGATGTTTGGGGCTGGTGCACTGGGATGACCCAGAGAGATGGTATGGAGAGGGAGCGGGAAGAGGGTTTCAGGATGGGGAACACGTGTACACCTGTCGTGGATTCATGTTGATCTATGGCAAAACAAATACAGTATTGTAAAGTAAAATAAAGTAAAAAAAAAAAAAGTATGGAATAAGAAAAATGAAAAAAAAAAACTATTGATTGGAAGATATATATACTTTAGATTATGTTCTGGCTGTAATAGGTTGAAATGATTATGCTTATCAAGTCACTGAAGATGTTTTCTGGGACTTCCCTGGTGGTCCAGTGGTTAAGAATCTGCCTGTCAAGGCAGAGTTCATGGGTTCGATCTATTGTCTGGGAAGATCCCACATGCCATGGGGTAACTAAGGCAACTAACCCAAGGTGACACAACTGCTGAACCTGGGCTCTAGGGCCTGCAAACCATAACTAGAGGAAGCCCATGCACAGCAATGAAAACCCAGCACAGCCAAAAATAAAAATAAATAAATAAAAATATTTAAAAAAAATAAAAAAAATAAAGGAATGAATGGAGCCATAACCAGAATTTTTTTGTAGTGTAAACAATGTACATTACATTGTAATGTAAATAAATAATAAATATTTATTTACATTTAAAAATTTTATTTATTTATTTTATTGTAGGATAATTGCTTTACAGAATTTTCTGTCAAACCTCAACATGAATCAGTGGAGTTTTAATGGAAACTGTGACAGTGATTTCTGTGTTACTAGTGACTTTGATGATGATGATTTTGGTATTTAATTAAGAATGCTGCCAAACTTTTAGAATTCAAGAGTGTGACAAATCTGAAAAGTTGAAAACTACTGCTCTGAGATGATTATATATTTTTAAAACACTGTGATGTGCTTAAATGATAGGTTATTGATTCTTTCAACATCATCCTGTTGGATCAGAAAGAGATATCTCAGCTGGTTTCCTAAACAAACCCTGTCTACAGTCAAGTGGTCTGGCAGACCCTACCTGGCAGGGACCACTGCAGGGGCTGGGTGTCCTTGCTCATTCTCACAGTTTTCTTACTTAAAGAGAGAACATGGCCAAATGTAGGTAGAAATTCATGCAACAGAGTGTAATGTTTGTACCAGTTTCCTTTTCCTCCAGTCTCGTGGGGAAGGTGCAGGTGCGAGACTAGATGGATGTTTTACACATGTGAGGGGTGTGTCACAGCTGGGGTGTCCTGAGCTTAGGAAACACTAAACTTACACAGAGATGCTGGCAGTCTTGCCCGATCTTTACTTCCAGGGAAGACATTTTTCTTACTTTGGAATGCAAGCATATTTCCTTTGAAAAAATGAAGAAGATATTATTATCCTGGACTGAGTAAATGAATCTGTTCTCTGACCAAGAAAGTGACACTCTCCTTAGCTTTCTTGGCTGTTTGTTATGGAAAGATCTTTGAACAAAACTGTCCTCAAGCAAGCATAAATGTGCAATGCTCTGGGCTTAGCATTAAGGAAGAAGCAACAGAAGCCATTAGATCTGGATTTGAGTTTGAGGTCACTACTTCCTAGCAGCTTACTTAGTGGCTCATATGGTAAAGAATCTGTCTGCAATGCAGAAGACCCAAGTTCAATCTCTGGGTAGGGATGATCCCTTGGAGAAGAGAACAGTTAACAACTCCAGTATTCTTGCTTGGTGAATCCCATGGACAGAGGAGTCTGGCAGGCTGCAGTCCATGGGGTCACAAAAAGTTGGACATGGCTGGTGCAAACAGGCACTTCCTAGTTGTATCATCTTGGGTGGGTTATCTAACCTTCCTGAGAAATTGGGACTATGGTAGAGCTATCGAGAAAATTAAATTTGATAGTGTATTTAAAGCACTTAGTACTTGCAGACAAAATAGAATTTCTCTTGGACACTAAGGAGGTGGAACAGATGCTGGTGTCATCTGGCAGTGTCTGTGCCTGTGTTCAAGCCATTCATGCTATAATATGGTCCTCCTATGAGCAACAGAAACTTCCAACCCTGGAAGGCACAGACAGGAGCTGCTGGATGCTTTTTATTAGACATTTATATCTAAATTTGAAAAGGCTAATTCTACTTAATCCAGTGGTCAAAGGACAGATCTATTCCCAGCTTCCAGGTTTTAGACATTGAATAGCATATTTGGGGAACTCTAAAATGGAGCAGAATGAGCACATTACCGTTAATTAGGCTCTCTGGAAAGCCTATTGCCACTTACACAGCAGCCTAATTACCTTATATTTTAATTTCCTCTTCCTCATGAACAGGTACTGAGGGGCTTCATCAATGAATTAACTCTCAGAATTTTGGCTTTCAGCTTCTGTTCCATCTTTGTATGATCAAGAGTCTATTAGCTGGGAATCACCTCATTCTGTGTAGCCTAGTTTCTTGGGTGCAAATTAAACTATTCAATTTAGGATTATTTATTTCAGCATTTCCTCTGGTGTAAATGCTTCTAAAATGTATTTCTCACTCCTTAATAAGAGAGTATTGAAAATAATTGGTTCAGATTTTAATGATTCAGCATCACCTTTTGAACATTAGTCATTATTACATTTCATAGTCATAGATGTTGATCTAAAACTTTTGTTATCAACTTACTCTCTTCTTACTTACCTCCTGCTCATGGAATGAAGCTTGTTTAATTGTGACACCCTCCAGGACAGTGTAACAGGCCCCTTCAAGATTTGTCATCATCCTCCAGGAAGTCATCAGTGCCTGCATGGTTGGTCTGTCTATCCTTGACCCCTTTGCCGCCGGTGCACTGACTGCTGTGATGTCTGTCACACCCACGGTTGTACCTTGAGCACCAGCCTCTGAACCTGCCGTGAGCCCCATCTGTGCTCATCTCATTAACGAAGTGAGAAGGGAAGCCCTCTCACTTTCCCCAAGAATTTTGGAATCAGTTTGAGTGGACTCCTTTCAAAGTAGCGGTTGGCAGAAGCTTCCTGTGAAGGGCAGTTGGTAAACTCTTCAGGCTCTGTGGCCACGTCGTCACTGCCACACATTCTTACCTTCCCCTTATCTCAGCCTGAGCTTGGGGAGTCCTGCAAGAGTGCACCTGGGGCGGTGGTGAGCTGCAGCTCAAGCTTGCCGATCCTCGCTTCAGACACACAGTGCCTTATCATTAGAGCAATGGTCTCCCAAAGAAAATAAATGCATGGTTACCAAAGAGAAAAGGGAGATGAGGGATAAAGCAAGAGATGGGGATTAACATACACACACTATGATATATTAAACAGATAACAAGATCCTACTGTTTTGCATAGGGAACAATATTCAATAACTTGTAATAATCTAAAATGGAAAAACATAGAAAAAAACAGAGCAGTGGCCCCCAAAATTTTTTAAAAGTGGACTCCTAACAGTAAAACAGCTTTGAGAATATGCTCAAGCTATAGGTATTTATTTCTATTTCTAAATAATTACATTTAAAAATCAAATTGGTATTGTACCTATATTGTAAAACACACAGAAGTAGAAATTTAAAAAGCAAGAGGTAAAAGGTGAATATACATAGACACTCTAGAAGGTCTTTCTTTTCCCCAGGGACAATCTTGCCTACTTCTTGTGGAAACTGCCTGGCATCTCAGAGTTCTCTCTATTAGAGGGAAAAGATGACACTTCCTACATGACACCAGCCCTACAATTTTCTAGAAATCTTAATATCAGCTTCTACCTTGAGTCTACTTAAACTCAAGGGAACTCAATTCATTGGGACCTGTCAAAATAAACGTTGAAAAACATTACAAGAATAGACTGAGAAAAAAAATCAGTTCTCTAAAATAGTTCAGAGAACAGACTGTGATAAAAAAGAAGACCATGAAATTCTCATGGTTTAATAACCATGTACCTTCTTATAATGTGATACCTCACTTGAAATGCCAGGGCCACCTTTCAGGAAATAGCACACAACACAGGCAACACAGCGTTTACTCATAAGACTGCTTGGACTTTTTTTGTCAGCAATAGCCTGGGACTGATGGCACTTGCAAATAGTTTTCTAAAAACCATCATCTAATGATTCTTACGTCAGATCTCTAGATTTTTAATCTTGAGTGTACAGATTTCATAATATAGCTGTTTTGGTATATCAATGAATACATTGCAATTTTTATGCAAAATGGAATATATGAATGTGACACGTACATATTTCTGGGAATATTACATATTTGGGGGACAGAAATCATACCAGCTATTTTACTAGAGAAGATTTAATACAAAGAACTGTTACCTAAGTGTAAAATTATTAACAAGGTAAATGAAAAGGCAAAAAGAAAATTCAAAGTTATTACAGAGACAGCAATTGCAGGAGGCTGTGGCTGCTCCTAAGAATTGGGCACAGAAAGGAAAGGGGCTGGAATCATTAGTATTTAGAAACTGAATTTCAGATAGTGAAGAAGCTGCAGCCCAGGGTGTTGGGACCCTAACCTCTCAGGGGAGACGGAATGGCAGTGGAGGGTCTTTGAGGGGCGCCCACGCTGGTTGGGAGAGGGTTGGAATTACTGTATTCAACTACAGCTTTGAAAGCAAACTGTTTTCGCTAGGGTGGAAAGCATCCTTGGGAGGTGCTCAGGGGACCTGAAGGCTGATGGGATGAAGCAAGATCCCTCTTGATTTTTCCATGCTAGGTCTCTCTGGAGCGCCCCCTATCGGTGCCTTTCTCAGCGGGCAAAGCAGAAAAATGGCTTTGTAGTCTGGCAAAGGTGGGTGGATTTGTTGATGGATGGACAGATGGATGGTTAGGATTTTCTTTCTTTCTTTCTTTTCTTCCAGTTTTATTGAGATATAATTGACATATCAGCCAGGAATCAGTTCAGTCGCTCAGTTGTGTCTGACCCTTTGCAACCTCATGGACTGCAGCATGCCAGGCCTCCCTGTCTATCACCAACTTCTGGTGCTTGGTCAAACTAATGTCCATCGAGTTGGTAATGCCATCTGATCGTTTCATCCCTGTCGCTCCCTTCTCCTCCAGCCTTCAATCTTTCCCAGCATCAGGGTCTTTTCCAATGAGTCAGGTCTTTGCATCAGGTGACCAAAATATTGGAGCTTCAGCTTCAGCATCAGTCCTTCCAATGAATATTCAGGACTGATTTCCTTTAGAATGGACTAGTTGGATCTCCTTGCAGACCATGTATAGTCCCTAGTATCTACTTAACCTCAAGAGTCTTCTCCAACACCACAGTTCAAAAGCATCAATTCTTTGGTGCTCAGCTTTTTTTATAGTCCAGTTCTCACATCCATACATGACTACTTACCATACCTTTGACTAGATGGACCTTTGTCAGCAAAGTAATGTCTCTGCTTTTTAATATACTGTCTAGGTTGGTCAAAGCTTTTCTTCCAAAGAACAAGCATCTTTTAATTTGATGGCAGTCACTATCTGCAGTAATTATGGAGCCCAAGAAAATAAAGTTTGTCACTGTTTCTATTGTTTCCCCATCTATTTGCCACAAAGTGATGGGATTGGATGCCATGATGTTAGTTTTCTGAATGTTGTGTTTTAAGCCAACTTTTTCACTCTCCTCTTTCACTTTCTTCAAGAGGCTCTTTAGTTTTTCTTTGCTTTATGCTATGAAGGTGGTGTCATCTGTATATCTGGAGCTATTGATACTTCTCCCACATTCTTGATTTCAGCTCATGCTTCATCCAGCCTGGCATTTTGCCTGATGTACTCTGCATATAAGTTAAATAAGTGGAGTGACAATATACAGCCTTGACATACTCTGTTCCCAATTTGGAACCAGTCTGTTGTTTCATATCCAATTCTAACTGCTGTTTCTTGACCTGCATACAGACTTCTCAGGAGGCAGGTAAGGTGGTCTGGTATTTTCATCTCTATCAGAATTTTCTACAATTTGTTAATTTGTTGTTTTCCACACAGTCAAGGGCTTTGACATACTCAATAATGCAGAAGCAGATATTTTTCTGGAACTGTCTTGCTTTCTCAATGATACAACTGCTGTTGGCACTTTGATCTCTGGTTCCTCTGCCTTTTCTCATTCCAGCTTGAACATCTGGAATTTCACAGTTCATGTACTGTTGAAGCGTGGTTTGGAGAATTTTGATCATTACTTTGCTAGCGTGTAAGATGAGTGCTATTGTGTAGTAGTTTGAACGTTCTTTGCCATTGCCTTTCTTTGGGATTAGAATGAAAACTGACCATTTCCAGTCCTGTGGCCACTGCTGAGTTTTCCAAATGTGCTGGCATATTGAGTGCAGCACTTTCACAGCATTGTCTTTGAGGATTTGAAATAACTCAGCTGAAATGACATCAGCTCCACTAGCTTTGTTCATAGTGATGCTTCCTAAGGCCCACTTGACTTCGCACTCCAGGATGTCTGGCTCTAGGTGAGTGATCACACCATTGTGCTTATCTGGGTCATGAAATGAAGGTCTGTTTTGTACAGTTCTTCTGTGTATTCCTGCCATCTCTTCTTAATCTCTTCTGCATCTGTTAGGTCCATGACTTTTATGGCCTTTATTGTGCCTATCTTTGCATGAAATGTTTCCTTGGTATCTCTAATTTTTTGAAGAGATCTCTAGTCTTTCTCATTCTATAGTTTTCCTCTATTTCTTTGCACTGATCACCTATGAAGGCTTTCTTATCTCTCTGTGCTGTTCTTTGGAACTCTGCATTCAAATGGGTATATCTTTACTTTTATCCTTTGCCTTTTGCTTCTCTTTTCTCAGCTATTTGTGCAACTTTAAGGTGCACAGCATGATGATTTGACTTACATACACCATTAAGTGATGATCACAGTAAGTTTAGTAAACATCCATCCCTGGTGACTCAGATGGTATAGAGTCCACCTGCAAAGAAGGAGACCCAAGTTTGATCCCTGTTTCGGGAAGATTCCCTGTTGGAGGAAATGGCAACCCACTCCAGTACTCTTGTTTGGAGAAGTCCATGGACAGAGGAGCCTGGTGGGGCACAGAGTCAGACATGACTGAATGACTAACTCAGAGAGACACAAAACTTAAAAAATAGTAAAAAATTATTTTTCCTTGAGTACCCTTAGAATTTATTCTCTTAACAACTTTCCCTTATAATGTACTGCAGTGTTAATTATATTTATCATGTTGTACATTATATCCCTAGTATCTATTTATATTATTGGAAGTTTTTTTTTTTTTTTTTTTGGCTGCTTCATACATGCCCTTGGCAATGAAAGTATGGAATCCTAACCACTGGCTCACCAAGGAATTCCCAAGTTTGTGGCCTGGTTACTTTCATCTAAAATTCCACCTTCCCTATCCACTCCTGTCTCTGGTAACCACAGATCTGATATCTTTTTTCTGAGTTTGCTGTTTGAAGTATAATTGACCTGAAACACTATGTTAATTCCCTTTACATACATAGTGGTTTGATATTTGCACACATTTCAAACGTTTTACCATGATATGTTTAGTTACCATCCATCACCATACAAAGATATTATAGTTATTGACTGTATTCTCCCCACTATACATTTCATACTATTGACATGTATCTTGCAGTTGGCCGGTAGAAGCCTACCTGGAGCATCTCTGTTGTGCTGCTTTTTGTTTATCCCAGTTAGACAGTGACTCTCCTAGGAATTCCAGCTACAGCTATGACAGAGTGATGGAACTTATTTTAAGACTGTTTGAGGAGTAAGTGGGGAGTGTATGGAAGGCACTTAATGTGGTCCCTATCAAACGAGGCAGCATTAGAACCTGGCTTGCTCCCAGGTTGTGCTCTGTACAGCAGTTTCTCCCTGTGACCCCAATGTTGCCACACCACTAAGCTTGCCCTTCTCAAGATACCCTGAGGCTGGTAAGGACGAGCATCATGGGGAGATAGCTATTAACCCATAGCAGCAATGTGTCATTTCTTCAAAGGCATTCACCTAAGTTGAGTGCAGGTATCTGTGTGGGCAGCACCCCATCAGCCTTTAAAGTTATGTAGTTTTCTCTGTCTGCTGTGCAACTCAGCTGTTCTCTTCATCCAGGTACCACCATCAGTTGCTGAATCCCTGTTGTCATTGTTCACTGGTGATGTGAAGCTGCTCGTTGAGTCTATTTTTGCAAGCTTTTCCTTTTGTCATGTGTCTTTTAAATCTGATTACATATTTTGCTTCTTGGCTCCTCATGTGAAGTGTATATATGTATCTATGTACATACTGTATTTCAGAAGATCTGTTTTCAATGAGACTTATAATTCATGCAGAACAGTGTATTTTTACTGAGTGATAAAAAGCCAAGTTTTCATAGAAGGCTGCTTGGTGATCCAGGAATCAGTGTTAAGAGACATGACTCTTCCCCCACCTCAAACATGTACAGCTATTTGACTCAGCCATCATTGCTGTAGGCTTGAAAGGATAAAAGTAATTTGTTATTCTGAAATGATTATTGAATTAATATCAAGCCAGACAGCTAAATAAAGATTAGTGTAATGGCTGCTATTTAGAATGAATAATTTAAAAATAAAACAAAATTGTTTTGTGTGTCTGAATAACTGTCTGCCTCATAAATACAAAGAAATAAGGATTGACTCAACACAAAACAGAAACCAACAAAACAGAAAACCCTTACAAAGCAAGTGGAAGTAAGGGTTGTTTGGGAAGGTTTTACAATAATCAATAAACAAATCTATATAGGGAAGCAAATGACTTCATATGCACTGTAGCAGGTTGGTCAGATGTAACATTGCCAATTTCACCCTCTCAGCCACGTAGTTTTCCAGTTTAAAGGCATTGATCTAAGCTGACCTTCTTGGATGGGTGGAGTAACTGTGCTGACTGATCAGCTGCACCAGTCCCAGAGGCACTGCTGTGACCTATCTCAAGCTGCATCAGTGCATGAGACAACGTTGTGTCATAATGATATAGCACATTGCTGTCTTGTACCCCCACTCTCCCCTGTTTCACAGACTCATGTATCTGACCAGATCATCCACATGAATGACCATCAGCTACTTCAAGTTTAACATATGCAAATCAGAATCCTTGACTTCTTCCTGCAAAACCTGCTCCTGATCCTTTTTTCCTCATGCACCAAGTGACACCCATCAGCCACCCATTTCTCAGTCCAAGTACTTCCTACCACCTCTCTTTTGCTTACAGCCCGTAACCACCCCATCTGTTGTACATTTACCATGTACTTTATTCCGGATATCATGTCTCAGTGCCTACCATGTGGTTTGGTTTTCTTCTGCCTCTGGGATCGTAAGTACTCTCCTCAGGGCAGCCACAGGGCTACGTTGGAAACAAAATCACCTCACATCTTTCACATTCTCAAAATGTGCAATAAATATCCAAAATGCTCAAAATAGCATCCAGGCGATGTTTTCTCATTTACACTTTCTATAATCACCATGTGCAATTTTTATAACCTGAAAAATAATTTGGTTTTATCTTTGCATGTATATGTAATATAACACTTTGAATACAAATTGAAGAAAGCCTTCTTGGTACAGCTTTGTTTTCTTAAGTCTCTTGGTTTGATACACATAATCTGATGGTAATTTCAGAGGCTGCCTTGTGTTTTGACTACTATTACCAGTGGGATAAGAGATAGCACAGCAGGAGACAGCAGAGTATACTGAAAAAGGTGTAGATTTTTAAACCATAATACTTAGAGTCTAGTTTATTGGACAACAGATTAGCTGAGTAGCTGTAGCTAGTTGACTTAAGTTTTCTGTCCCTCATCATAAAAATAAAATGGGGCTAAAACTATCTGGCTTCCCTAGCGCACAGGATTTTTGTGAAGATCAAGTTGATATATGAAAGTGTTTGGTGAAGTTAGTTAAAAATAATGGAATTACACAATCATCACATGGTGAATGGTAAAATCTACAGATGGAGTGATGAATTGTCTTAGGACACTGATTAAAATGAATTAAGGGTTCCATTGAGTATTTTATTTGTCATATGCTATCTTAATCCAATATTCATATGCACAGAGGAGGCTTAGATTAGTGGGTATCAGGTGCTTACTGAATAAAGATGGAAATGATAGATGTAGACTTGGAGCCGCCCTGCTCTTTGAGGGAGAGAGCCATATGAAGCTCAGAGATGCCTGCCTGGGTCCGTCTATGGGACTTCTCATACACTTGGCGAGAGCTGCTAAGAGCACAGGTGGAGGTGGGCAGAAATAGTGCCCAGACTGAGTAGGAAGAGAAGTTGTTGCACTTGTAGCGTCCACAGGGCAGCTGTGAATTTGCTACCAAAAGTAGAGGTCTGGCTGTTCGCCAATCAAAAGTCAATAAAGAGGCAAGTTAGTGGAAAGGATAGTGTGCTTTATTTTGGATTCTGGCATCCAGGAGTGACTCCTGTCCAAAATCTGGCTTCTTCCGGCTTACAATCAGAGGACAAGAACTTTTATCGGCTGAGGAAGAGGACTACATGCAGAAAGAGCACAGTCAGCTCTAACAGTTATGTTGAAATTGGTCATCGGTGGTTTGGCAAACATCATTTTTATTAAGTACAGTTAGTCCTTAATTAGAAGGTCAATTCGTTCCCATTTCTTGGAAGCCAGTTCTCAGAATTGTGGCAGCTTATATTGTGACTATAGTCTGATCATAACATGGTTAACTTCTTCCACTTGGTGGGGGTTTCAGTATCTACAAGACAGCTCATAGGATATGGCTCAGAATATTATCTATAGCCCTTGAGGAGGAACTAATGGTCCTTGACTATGCTTAATGACTAAACTATTATTATTTATTCTTGCTGGACTGTTTTGCTTTGTTTCCACATTTTCTCACTTCCTTGATTAAAATTATTCTTTGGCTAACCCACTCCAGTATTCTTATCTGGAAAATTCCATGGACAGAAGAGTCTGGTGGTTATAGTCCATAGGGTCACAAAGAGTCTGACACTATTGAGTCACAAAGAGGCCGACACTGTTTGTCTGTGGAATAACTTAGTATTATCCCTCAAAGGCAGGCAGAAGGTATGGGTGAAAGGACCAGACCATGGTCCTGATCTATTTCAGGGTCACCTTGAGCAAAAGGTGCTGTATTCAGAGGGTTTTACAGACCCTGTAGGCCAGTCTTGGAAGACTGCTGGTAATGGTGAGGAGGGCTAAGGAAAAAGTTCTCAGTCTCTGGGAAAAGTTCTCAGTCCTCTTCTGAGTTGGACTCAGAAGAAGAAACAAGATAAGTTTGGGTTTGCTTATTCAGTTTAAAGCAACCAAAATTACACTGAGTACCAGCACAAGACTAGCTCCATTACATATGATCATATTTGATCTTAAAAAAAAAATAACAACCTTTTACTGGGGTATAATTGATTTAGAATGTGTTAGTTTCAGGTATATAGAAAAGTGAATCTGCTATACATACGTATACTCCTTTTTAGATTCTTTTCACATATAGGTTATTACAGAATATTGAATAGTGTTCCCTGTTGTATACAGTAGTCCTTGTTAGTTATCTATATTTTAGATAGTTGTATGTATGTGTCAATCACAGTCTTCAAATTTATCCCTCCCTTACCTACGCCCCTGGTAACCATAAGTTTATTTTCTATATCAGTAACTCTATTTTTGTTTTGTAGATTAGTTCATTTGATCTTTAAGCATGCATTTTTAGGTAACTATTTGGTTCAGTTCAGTTGCTCAGTCGTGTGCGACTCTGTGACCCCATGAATCGCAGCACACAGGGCCTCCCTGTCCATTACCAACTCCTAGAGTTCGCTGAAACTCATGTGCATAGAGATGGCGATGCCATCCAGCCATCTCATCCTCTGTCATCCCCTTCTCCTTCTTCCCCAAATCCCTCCCAGAATCAGGGTCTTTTCCAATGAGTCAACTCTTCACATGAGGTGGCCAAAGTATTGGAGTTTCAGCCTCAGCATCAGTCCTTCCAATGAACACCAAGGACTGATCTCCTTTAGGATGGACTGGTTGGATGTTGCAGTCCAAGGGACTTGCAAGAGTCTTCTCCAGCATCCCATTCAAAAGCACCAATTCTTCAGCACTCAGCTTTCTTCACAGTCCAGCTCTTACATCCATACATGACTACTGGAAAATCCATAGCCTTGACTAAATGGACCTTTGTTGGGAGAGTAATATCTCTGCTTTTGAATTGCTATCTAGGTTGGTCATAACTTTCCTTCCAAGGTATGTATTCAGTTCAGTACAGTTCATTTCAGTCGCTCAGTCGTGTCCGACCCTTTGCGACCCCATGAATCTCAGCTCGTCAGGCCTCCCTGTCCATCACCATCTCCCCGACTTCACTCAGACTCACAGTCATCGAGTCCATGATGCCATCCAGCCATTTCATCCTCGGTCATCCCCTTCTCCTCCTGCCCACAATTCCTCCCAGCATCAGAGTCTTTGCCAATGAGTCAACTCTTCACATGAGGTGGACAAAGTACTGGAGCTTCAGCTTTAGCATCATTCCTTCCAAAGAAATCCCAGGGTGGATCTCCTTCAGAATGGACTGGCTGGATCTCCTTGCAGTTCAAGGGACTCTCAAGAGTCTTCTCCAACATCACAGTTCAAAAGCATCAA
Source organism: Oryx dammah (assembly GCF_014754425.2). Lineage (NCBI taxonomy): Eukaryota > Metazoa > Chordata > Mammalia > Artiodactyla > Bovidae > Oryx > Oryx dammah. Next base: position 48,438,151 of record NW_024070195.1, read on the forward strand.
TTCTTCGGCACTCAGCCTTCTTCACAGTCCAACTCTCACATCCATACATGACCACAGGAAAAACCATACCTTGACTAGACGGACCTTAGTAGGCAAAGGAATGTCTCTGCTTTTGAATATACTATCAAGGTTGGTCATAACTTATCTTCCAAGGAGTAAGTGTCTTTTAATTTCATGGCTGCAGTCACCATCTGCAGTGATTTTGGAGCCCAGAAAAATAAAATCTGACACTGTTTCCACTGTTTCCCCATCTATTTCCCATGAAGTGATGGGACCGGATGCCATGATCTTCGTTTTCTGAATGTTGAGCTTTAAGCCAACTTTATCACTCTCCTCTTTTACTTTCATCAAGAGGCTTTTTAGTTCCTTTTCACTTTCTGCCATAAGGGTGGTGTCATCTGCATATCTGAGATCATTGATATTTCTCCCGGCAATCTTCATTCCAGCTTGTGCTTCTTCCAGTCCAGCGTTTCTCATGATGTACTCTGCATAGAAGTTAAATAAGCAGGGTGACAATATACAGCCTTGACGTACTCCTTTTCCTATTTGGAACCAGTCTGTTGTTCCATGTCCAATTCTAACTGTTGCTTCCTGACCTGCCTATAGGTTTCTCAAGAGGCAGGTCAGGTGGTCTGGTATTCCCATCTCTTTCAGAATTTTCCACAGTTGATTGTGATCCACACAGTAAAAGGCTTTGGCATAGTCAATAAAGCAGAAATAGATGTTTTTTCTGGAATTCTCTTGCTCTTTTGATGATCCAGCAGATGTTGGCAATTTGATCTCTGGTTCCTCTCCCTTTTCTAAAACCAGCTTGAACATCAGGGAGTTCACGGTTCATGTATTGCTGAAGACTGGCTTGGAGAATTTTGAGCATTACTTTACTAGCGTGTGAGATGAGTGCAATTGTGCGGCAGTTTGAGCATTCTTTTGCATTGCCTTTCTTTGGAATTGGAGTGAAAACTGACCTTTTCCAGTCCTGTGGCCACTGCTGAGTTTTCCAAATGTGTGGCACTTTCACAGCATCATCTTTCAGGATCTGAAACAGCTCAACTGGAATTCCATCACCTCCACTACTTCACATTCCAGGATGTCTGGCTCTAAGTGAGTGATCACACCATCGTGATTATCTGGATCATGAAGATCTTTTTTGTACAGTTCTTCTGTGTATTCTTGCCACCTCTTCTTAATATCTTCTGCTTCTGTTAGGTCCATACCATTTCTGTCCTTTATCGAGCCCATCTTTGCATGAAATGTTCCCTTGGTGTCTTTAATTTTCTTAAAGAGATCTCTAGTCTTTCCCATTCTGTTCTTTCCTCTATTTCTTTGCATTGATCACTGAGGAAGGCTTTCTTATCGCTTCTTGCTATTCTTTGGAACTCTGCATTCAGATGCTTATATCTTTCCTTTTCTCCTTTGCTTTTCGCCTCTCTTCTTTTCACAGCTATTTGTAAGGCCTCTCCAGACAGCCATTTTGCTTTTTTTGCATTTCTTTTCCATGGGGATGGTCTTGATCCCTGTCTCCTGTACAATGTCATGAACCTCATTCCATAGTTCATCAGGCACTCTATCAGATCTAGGTCCTTCAATCTATTTCTCACTTCCACTGTATAATCATAAGGGATTTGATTTAGGTCATACCTGAATGGTCTAGCGGTTTTCCTTACTTTCTTCAATTTGAGTCTCAATTTGGTAATAAGGAGTTCATGATCTGAGCCACAGTCAGCTCCTGCTCTTGTTTTTGTTGACTGTATAGGGCTTCTCCATCTTTGGCTGCAAAGAATATAATCAATCTAATTTCAGTGTTGGCCATCTGGTGATGTCCGTGTGTAGAGTCTTCTCTTGTGTTGTTGGAAGAGGGTGTTTGCTATGACCAGTGCATTTTCTTGGCAAAGCTCTATTAGTCTTTGCCCTGCTTCATTCCGCATTCCAAGGCCAAATTTGCCTGTTACTCCAGGTGTTTCTTGACTTCCTACTTTTGCATTCCAGTCCCCTATAATGAAAAGGACATCTTTTTTGGGTGTTAGTTCTAAAAGGTCTTGTAGGTCTTCATAAAACCGTTCAACTTCAGTTTCTTCAGCATTACTGGTTGGGGCAAAGAGTTGGATTACTGTGATATTGATTGGTTTGCCTTGGAGACGAACAGAGATCATTCTGTCGTTTTTGAGGTAGGTATTATCATTTTGCAAATGGGCAAACTCTAGACTCAGAGAAGTTACAAAAGTTTTTCAAGATCATCCTACTAATAGGTGAACTATCTGGGCTTGAAATACAGTTCTGTGGTTCCTTTATCCTACATCCTCTTGAGTGCCAATAAGCTTCTGTGTATCAGAGGCCTTGACTCTGGCCAGAGACACACCTCTGGGCTTCTTCCAGGGGTGTTAGCAGAATACCTGGTGTGATGCTCTTGGAAAGGGTGCATCCCAGCTATGTGTGGACCTGTGATCTGCTTCCTTTAAAAAAGACACTGAGATTTGTGGCTCAGTGTCTTTGAAAGATTATTGTGATTTTTTGGAAGTCCCATATTTCATTGATAAATAAATATTTTGTTATTTTGAACATAGACTTTCAATACTTCAATAACATTTCAGTACACCCACTTTCAGTGCATATTAATATAAGAAGGTGAGATTTTTGGCTTCACTAAAATCTTGTGTGGTTTCATTCAGATGGAGGAAACTGGCATCATCGCCTGTAATTCATGACTTGCTTTGTGGACTCAGAGAAATGGTTTGACAAGGATGCTGCTTGTCATTGTATTTCTGCTCCAAGTCACAAAACAGAGCTCATGAGTTCGATGAGATCCTTTCAGTCTTGTGTGGCTTCATTTGAAATGCTCCAGACAATATTTTTGTATGGGGCAAATCCAAGAGTTAGTAAAAATCCCAGCTTTCCAGATCTAGTTTTCTTTTTATGAAGATTCACATCAGGGATAGACACAAGGGACAGTTTTCAAATTTTTTTTGGCTTCATACTTTTATTGGAAAAAAAATCTTTTTAGCACCTAAAGAACAGAGATATTTATTTTTAATTTATCTTCAGTTACAGTGCATGCTCAGTTGCTCAGTCATGTCCAACTCTTTGTAAACCTTTGTACTGTAGCCTGCCAGGCTCCTCTGTCCATGGAATTTTTCTAGGCAAGAATGCTGGAGTGGGTTGCCATTTCATCCTCCAGAGGATCTTCCCAACCCAGGGATAGAACTTGAGTTTCCTGTGACTCTTGTATTAGCAGGTGGATTCTTTACCACTGAGCCACCTGGGAAGCCTCCAGATATAGTAGTAATCTCAAAAATATAAAAGCAACTTATGCAGCTCAAGTCCAGAAAAATAAATGACCCAGTCAAAAAATGGGCCAAAGAACTAAATAGACATTTCTCCAAAGAAGACATACAGATGCCTAACAAACACATGAAAAGATGCTCAACATCACTCATTATCAGAGAAATGCAAATCAAAACCACAGTGAGTTACCATTTTACACCAGTCAGAATGTCTGCGATCCAAAAATCTGCAAGCAATAAATGCTGGAGAGGGTGTGGAGAGAAGGGAACCCTCCTACACTGTTGGTGGGAATGCAAACTAGTACAGCCATTATGGAGAACAGTGTGGAGATTCCTTAAAAAATTGCAAATAGAACTGCCTTATGACCCAGCAATCCCACTGCTGGGCATACACACTGAGGAAACCAGAATTGAAAGCGACACATGTACCCCAGTGTTCATTGCAGCACTGTTTATAATAGCCAGGACATGGAAACAACCTAGATGTCCATCAGCAGATGAATGGATAAGAAAGCTGTGGTACATATACACAATGGAGTATTACTCAGCCATTAAAAAGAATACATTTGAATCAGTTCTGATGAGATGGATGAAACTGGAGCCAATTATACAGAGTGAAGTAAGCCAGAAAGAAAAACACAAATACAGTATACTAACACATATATATGGAATTTAGAAAGATGGCAATGATGACCTTGTATGCAGGACAGCAAAAAAGACACAGATGTGTATAGTGGACTTTTGGACTCAGAGGAAGAGGGAGAGGGTGAGATGATTTGGGAGAATGGCATTGAAACATGTATAATATCATGTAAGAATCGAATTGCCAGTCTATGTCCGATGCAGGATACGGCACGCTAGGGGCTGGTACACGGGGATGACCCAGAGAGATGTTGTGGGAAGAGGGGTGGGAGGGAGGTTCATGTTTGGGAATGCATGTACACCCGTGGTGGATTCATGTCAATGTATGGCAAAACCAATAAGGAATTGTAAAGTAAAATAAAAATAAGAAAAATTAAAAAAAGAAAAAAAAAGAAAACACCAATACAGTATACTAAAACATATATATGGAATTTAGAAAGATGGTAATGATAACCTTGTATGTGAGACAGCAAAAGAGACACAGATGTATAGAACGGACTTTTAGACTCTGTGGGAGAGGGAGAGGGTGGGATGATTTGGGAGAATGGCATTGAAACATGTATCAGTTCAGTTCAGTTCAGTTCATTTCAGTCACTCAGTCGTGTCTGACTCTTTGCGATGCCATGAATCGCAGCACGCCAGGCCTCCCTGTCCATTACCAACTCCTGGAGTTCACTCAGACTTGCCTCCATCAAGTCAGTGATGCCATCCAGCCATCTCATCCTCGGTCGTCCCCTTCTCCTCCTGCCCACAATGCCTCCCAGCATCAAAGTCTTTTCCAATGTGTCAAGTCTTCACATGAGGTGGACAAAGTACTGGAGCTTCAGCTTTAGCATCATTCCTTCCAAAGTAATCCCAGGGTGGATCTCCTTCAGAATGGACTGGTTGGATCTCCTTGCAGTCCAAGGGACGCTCAAGAGTCTTCTCCAACACCACAGTTGAAAAGCATCAATTCTTCGGCGCTCAGCCTTCTTCACAGTCCACCTCTCACATCCATACATGACCACTGGAAAAACCATAGCCTTGACTAGATGGAGCTTAGTCAGCAAAGTAATGTCTTTGCTTTTGAATATGCTATCTAGTTTGGTCATAACTTTCCTTCCAAGGAGTAAAAGTCTTTTAACTTCATGGCTGCAATCACCATTTGCAGTAATTTTGGAGCTCCAAAAAATAAAGTCTGACACTGTTTCCACTGTTTCTCCATGTATTTCCCATGAAGTGATGGGACCGGATGCCATTATCTTCGTTTTCTGAATGTTGAGCTTTAAGCCAACTGTTTCACTCTCCTCTTTTACTTTCATCAGGAGGCTTTTTAGTTCCTCTTCACTTTCTGCCATAAGGGTGGTGTCATCTGCATATCTGAAACATGTATACTATCAGGTAAGAAATGCATCATCAGTCTATGTTCGATACAGGATACAGGATGCTTGGGGCTGGTGCACAGGGATGATCCAGAGAGATGATATGGGGTGGGAGGTGGGAGGGGGGGTTCAGGATTGGGAACTCATGTACACCCGTGGCTGATTCATGTCAATGTATGGCAAAACCAATACAGTATTGTAAACCAAAATAAAGTAAAAATAAAAACTAAAAAATAAAATGAAATAAAATAAAATATTGATTATTTGGAGTTCCATAAAAACAAACAAACAAAAACAAAAATAAGGGCATTTTATCGTATTTTATTTTCTTTGACATTTTATAGCTTAATTCTTTAAAATGAATTTTTAAAAATCGTGTGTTCATACATATAATGATAGTTGCTGTGTGCATGCCAAGTTGCTTCAGTCAGGTCTAACTCTTTGCTGGAGTTATAAATGACTTTTACTCTATGGACTGTAGCCCAACAGGCTCCTCTGACTATGGGATTTTCCAGGCAAGAATACTGGGGTGGGTTTCCATGCCGTCCTTCAGGGGATCTTCCCTGACCCAGGGATCCAACCCAAGTCTCTTGTGTCTCCTGCATTGTCAAGTGGGTTATTTACCACTAGGGCCACCTGGGTTTCAGTAATTCTTTTCTAAGGAAAATTATTCTGTATATTTTAGCAAGGAAACAATGCTGGCTGTAAATTGACCAACCATATATAGTACAGAGAGTGTTCTGCTACCCTATATTATCTGAAATCAACAATGCTTTAATAACTTAATTTGTTATAAATGGAACATCCATTTCAAAATTATGTTTCACAACACCTAGAAGACATTAATTTAAAAGTTTTAGCATTGAAACATGTATATTATCATATGTGAAATAGATCGCCAGTCCAGGTTCGATGCATGAGACAGGGTGCTCAGGGCTGGTGCACTGGGATGACCCTGAAGGATGGGATGGGGAGGGAGGTGGGAGGGGGGTTCAGGATGGGGAACACATGTGCGCCCATGGCTGACTCTGTCAATGTATGGCAAAAACCACTACAATATTGTAAATTAATTAGCCTCCAATTAAAAATAAAAAAGTTTTGACATCTCCTTTATGTGGCCCCTGAGGTCAATTCATGGACCTCACATCAGAGTTTAAGAAATGATGTTTTAGATGAAAATCAAAAATTTGATTTATTATAAGAAAAGTTAATTTCCATGATCTGTAAGATAGATCCTTTCTACTGTAAGAACCCTTAACTGTATTATTTGGTTGGGTAAGTCAACTGCCTTGTCTGACTGTAATCAAGGAAAGCAGTTTCTCTACTCTATAACAGCATGAAAAATGCCTTTATTTTATTTTATTTATTTATTTGGGTCATTTGTAGTGACGTGAATGGACCTAGGGAGTGTCTTACACAGTGAAGTCAGAAATAGAAAAACAGATATTGTATATTAATGCATATATATTCAATCTAGAAAATGCTACAGATGAACTTATTTGCAAAGCAGAAGTGGAGGCACAGATGTAGAGAAGAAATTATGAATACCAAGGGGGAAAAGAGGGGTGGGTTGAATTGGGAGAATGGGATTGACACATATACACTATTGATACTCTGTATAAAATAGATAACTAATAAGAACCTACTGTGTAGCACAGGGGACTCTACTTGATGCTCTGTGGTGACCTAAATAGGAAGGAGTTAAAAAAAGGAGGATATGGGCATATGTAGAGCTGATTCACCTTGGTGTACAATGGAAACTAACCCAACATTATAAAGCAACTACAATAAAATTAATTTTTAAAAAATGCAAAAGAACCCCCTTTATTTTAGACAATAGAGTACAGTTTTCAGTGAGTTTCCAGGATATTTTGTACTTGCTAAGGCTGTGTTTCAGTAATCTCTTCTGTATAAAAAAACATGCCCACATTTGATAGATTTAAACAACACTGAATCTTTTGGAGAGTACTGCAGTGATGTTTTGCTGCACTCTGATCTTTCCTAATCTCCCAGGCAGCATTGCTGGGACCCCTCTTAGAAAGGAGAGGGGGAGGGTGACATCTGAAGTGGGAGCTTCTGCCTGCAGCAAGCTTGCTAATACTCCACTGGTCATGGCGAGTCACTTGGCCAAGTGCAATTTATATGCTGGGCATTCTGGGAAGTGAAGCTCTCTGAGGGCTGCAATTTCAGCCTGCCTATAGGCTGCTGTTTATCATCTGGTTCTTATCCACCTCTGCCTCTTTCCCCAGTAACAAGAGTCTAGGTGCACGGCCCCCTAGAATAAAGACTGCTGTTGCTATTTTAGCTCATCAGCTTGTGATTGAGAAGCTACACTTTTGGGCTGTGGGATCTCAGTGTGTGGCTGCAGGATGCTGTCTTTATCACACATCTCTAGTTGTGAAATAAATCCCTCAAACGTAACGGCTGGAAGCAACAAAACATTCCTTTTCTCACACAGATTCTAAGAGTAAGAATTGAGAAGCAGCTAAGTTGGATGGCTCAGAGTCCCTCCTGTGGTTGCAGTCAAGGTGTCAAGAAGGACAGCAACCTATGGGAGTCAGCTTGGACTGGAGGAGCATCTAGTCTGCATGGCTCCTGCACTTGGTTTGCTGAGGGAAGCTTCGGCTCCTTCCCATGTGCACCTTTCTCAGGGCTTCCTGAGAGGTCACTGGCTAGTCTCATGTCCTGGAAGTTAGCATCCTCAAAACGAGTGACAGCAAGAAACACAGATGAATCAAAAAGTCTTTTTACGACCAACTCTTGTCAGTTAAAAGTCATAACTTCTCTTCTCAGTGGGTCCCACAGATCAACCCCGAGGGTGCAGGGGTGCACACAAGGGCATGTTCACCAGGAGGCAGGAGTCACTTGGGGCCACCTTGAGGCTGTGGACCACAGTGCCTTAGAGGAAAAGTGTGTGTGTTCCTTCTTATTTTGAGCTTCTAGAATTCTTCAATATTCTAAGCAGTCATGTGAGACAACACTGAGCAAACTAATTCTGCACAAAATGTTCTCCACAGTGTAGCCAAGCTCCAGTTTATTTGTTTTCTTCATCCTCATTAGGGAAAAACAGCAGAAAAGAAATAATTTCTTAAGAGTAGAAACAGTTATGACAATATTTACTGAGAATTCTGCTTTCTAACCTGCTAGGAGGGTTTTTCAGCAGAGTTCCAAAGAATAGCAAGGAGAGATAAGAAAGCCTTCTTCAGCAATCAATGCAAAGAAATAGAGGAAAACAAAAGAATGGGGAAGACCAGAGATCCCTTCAAGAAAATTAGACATGCCAAGGGAACATTTCATGTAAAGATGGGCTCAATAAAGGACAGAAATGGTATGGACCTAATAGAAGCAAAAGATATTAAGAAGAGGTGGCAAGAATACACAGAAGAATTGTACAAAAAAGATCTTCATGACCCAGATAATCACAATGGTGTGATCGCTCACCTAGAGCCAGACATCCTGGAATGTGAAGTCAAGTGGGCCTTAGAAAGCATCACTATAAACAAAGTTAGTGGAGGTGATGGAATTCCAGTTGAGCTATTTCAAATCCTGAAAGATGATGCTGTGAAAGTGCTGCACTCAATATGCCAGCACATTTGGAAAACTCAGCAGTGGCCACAGGACTGGAAAAGGTTAGTTTTCATTTCAATCCCAAAGAAAGGCAATGCCAAAGAATGCTCAAACTACTGCACAATTGCACTCATCTCACACGCTAGTAAATTAATGCTCAAAATTCTCCAAGCCAGTCTTCAGCAATACGTGAACCGTGAACTTCCAGATGTTCAAGCTGGTTTTAGAAAATGCAGAGGAACCAGAAATCAAAATTGCCAACATCCGCTGGATCATGGAAAATGCAAGAGAGTTCTAGAAAAACATCTATTTCTGCTTTATTGACTATGCCAAAGGCTTTGACTGTGTGGATCACAATCAACTGTGGAAAATTCTGAAAGAGATGGGAATACCAGACCACCTGACCTGCCTCTTGAGAAACCTATATGCAGGTCAGGAAGCAACAGCTAGAACTGAACATGGAACAACAGACCGGTTCCAAATAGGAAAAGGAGTATGTCAAGGCTGTATATTGTCACCCTGCTTATTTAACTTCTATGCAGAGTACATTATGAGAAATGCTGGGCTGGAAGAAGCGCAAACTGGAATCAAGATTGCCAGGAGAAATATCAATGATCTCAGATATGCAGATGACACCACCCTTATGGCAGAAAGTGAAGAGGAACTAAAAAGCCTCTTGATTCATGTCAATGTATGGCAGAACCAATACAGAATTGTAAAGTAAAATAAAAAATTAAAAAAAAAAGAAAGTGAAAGTGGAGAGTGAAAAAGTTGGCTTAAAGCTCAACATTCAGAAAACGAAGATCATGGCATCTGGTCCCATCACTTCATGGGAAATAAATGGGGAAACAGTGGAAACAGTGTTTATTTTTTGGGGCTCCAAAATCACGGCAGATGGTGACTGCAGCCATGAAATTAAAAGACGCTTACTCCTTGGAAGATAAGTTATGACCAACCTAGATAGCATATTGAAAAGCAGAGACATTACTTTGCCAACAAAGGTCTGTCTAGTCAAGGCTATGGTTTTTCCAGTGGTCATGTATGGATGTGAGAGTTGGACTGTGAGGAAAGCTGAATGCCAAAGAATTGATGCTTTTGAACTGTGATGTTGGAGAAGACTCTTGAGGGTCCCTTGGACTGCAAGGAGATCCAACCAGTCCATTCTGAAGGAGATCAGCCCTGGTTGTTCTTTAGAGGGAATGATGCTAAAGCTGAAGCTCCAGTACTTTGTCCACCTCATGTGAAGAGTTGACTCATTGGAAAAGACTCTGATACTGGGAGTGATTGGGGGCAGGATGAAAAGGGGACGACAGACGATGAGATGGCTGGATGGCATCACTGACTCGATGTGGTGGGTTTGAGTGAACTCCGGGAGTTGGTGGACAGGGAGGCCTGACGAACTGCGATTCATGGGGTTGCAAAGAGTCGGACATGACTGAGCGACTGAACTGAACTGAATTGAACTGAGAAGGGTTTTTGGATTGTTTGAAACAATTTAGAGAATGTGGCCTAAAACAGAAACACGGCTGTCTCGTTCATACTCGTTGCAGAGATAATTACAGATTTTGCTGCAAAGGTCTTAAAAACAATAAATGAGGCAGTGTAAATTGTGTAGTATGAAATGAATTTTCATATCGACCAGTTATGGTAGAGTTTTCCTGCTGTACTCATGGTAGAGCTCTTGGGTAAATCCTGCCTTTAACATGTCTAAGAAAATACTGATATTGTTCCCACAATTATTGCAGAGAAAGTAACATTCTGTATGAATGTTTCCCACTGTAAATTTTGATGATTTGACTCTCTCAGTGGATAAAAAATACCTTTGGTTCCAGGATTGAGGGTTTCAGACCTAGTCGTGTGTCTTTACATGCTCACCTGTAATTTGGGACTAACACTACATCACAGGTTGTTGTTGTGTGTCATACAAGGTGCATAGACTCATAGTAAACACCCAATAAATGGAGCTATTATTACCTTGATGCTCTTTACATCTTTTGAGGATAAATGGCTCTGGTGAGTGCTTGAATGCTAAATTTATTTCCTATAATATGATCTTTCCTTTAAGGCAAAGTTTTGTGTAAAGTGTATATTCCTGTAGGTGTTTTATTTTAAAAGAAGAGATTACAGCACAAGATGAACTAGGATTAAGAAAATGTATTTCCTTTTAGATGGTCTCTTCTGTTGGAAAATTTAACAGTTTGAGTTGTGTTAAATGCAAGCCAATAACTCAAAATCATCCATCTATCCATTTAACTATCCAGCACAGCAAGTCATTTACCCATTTATAAAGTGTCCATTATGTGCTAAGCCTAAAAACGTGAAGAATAAGATATTGCCCCTGCCTTCCATGGTTTCACAAGTGAGTGAATATTTCTATCAAAGAGAAATACAAACAGAAGATTAAAGCAGCATGTCAGTTGCTGTATTTGTAACATATCTGGGCTGAGCTTCATCCCAAAGGAGGTGCTTATGTAGGAATAAGCATGTAACTCTCCAGGGTAGGCTTTTTGAGGGACCGAGGCTTCATCTGGGTCTTGGAAGGTGAAGCATTGTTTCCAGATGGCTAATGAAGAGACAGGACTTTCTGGGCAGAGGCTGTAGCCTGTGGGGAGGTAAGAAAAAATGAAGGAACATGGGATATTCCAAGAAGCTGCCCTCATTTGGAATGAATGTCAGGACTGAGGAAGCTTGGAGGCAGCAGCCAGGGTGAGGCTGGAGAGTGGGATGGCTAGATCTTAAAAGAGCACAGGTGCTGTGAGAAAGAAGGTGAGCTTATCGTTGCAGGTGTGGGTGAACAATGAAGGACTTTTTAAGACAGAAAAGCATGATCAGATTAGCGGTGGCAGTGAGGCAGGTAGACTGGAGAGATCTGGCAGAGGCAACTGCAAGGGTCCAGAGGAGCTTGATCAGAGGATGAGTGATACAGAAGTGAGTGGCTGTGGATACAGAGGTGAGAAATTACGTCTGACTGTTCTCGGGGGAGGTGTGAAGATACTGGAGGAAGAACTCTTCAGGGGCCCTTGGGTTCTGGTTTGGGGTGTGGAGCATGGCAGTGACCATCCTGAGGCAGTAACGTACAAAGAGGAATAGGTATGTGGCAGAAGAAGCAATGCTGGTCTCATTTCGGACCTCAGCGAGGGCTCTGATGGGCCAAGGCTGGTCCAGGTGCAGGTCCTGTCCAGCAGGATGAGAAATGTGGTTCAGGGCTGGACAGACTCAGTCCCAACAGCTTTTCAGCAAACACCTCACACATGTGGCCCTGAACCTGGCCACTGCTTCTGGCAGTAGTGTAATAGGAAATGTACGTTCATCACCTGATCTTTACTGCACATAATTGGCTCCTATTTTTATTTGACCCATGTCTACCTTTTTAGCCTCATCTTCTATTTTTTAACATTCATCTTTTATGCCAGTTACATCAAACAATGTGTAGTTTATAACATTTCATGAAAACAACGCACTATTCCAAGTTTAGTGTGTTCACACCTGTCTTTTCTTAACTCTCTTCTTACTTTTTACATCTAATTGAAATTATGTTCAATCACCACCTCCTCTCAGAAGCCTTCTTGGATTCTCCATTTTTTTTTTTAGATAAGTTTTTATGCACAGTTCTTGAGTGGAGGGCAAGGCTGACTGTACCATTCTAGGACAGTATTTATAAATATTACATGCTATAAGTTTAATCCTTTATGTAAATCAAATTTTTTGTTTACTACTTACAATAGCCCATGTAAATGATTTACCTGTAGATATTAGTGGAAGTATATTGTACATATTTTTTAGACCTATTTTCTTTAAAAACAATATATCATAAGCATCATCCATATCAGTAAATATTGGTTGGCCAAAGGTTCATTTGAGGTTTTTCCCTAGCAAAGATATAAGAACCCAAACGAATTTTTTGGCTTCACTCTTCTATACAGCTACATGGTATTTTGCATACTGTGAGCATTTGTTATATTCAGTGGTTTCTTGAATGGTACTTATTTCCCTGTCTTTCAATATTGAAATTTACTTCTCCATCTTTTCCTACAAGTTGTTGGGTCCTTGCTAGTTGTGGTTAATCTTTATTGGGAGTTTCTTCCAATTTCCTGTGGATTTCTGTTTTTTGCACACATTGAGAGCAGCAATGCTGACAGCCTTCATCCTGAACTATCTCTTTAAAGGATGCTTCCACAGCAAAAAGCATTGGAAGGTAAAGTGGCTCATTCTGGAGCAGAGGGCAGGCCTGGTCACTGCTGCAAATGATGAGAACAATGTTCCCCTCACTGCAAGTCAGGCAGGCTTGTTTGTAGCTCATTATAAGAGGTTTGGGTTTCTGAGGCTCAGAGTTTCTTGGTTGTGACCCAAGTCTAATGGAAGTTGGGGAGTGACTGGAACTGATGAAAGTAGAAAGCTTGGGCTGCCTGCTGTCCTGTGAGAAACAAGGTCCAGCGTCTCCAGCTCTGGCCTCCTGGCCTCTGCCAGCATGCATGAAACCATAGCAAGATCAGCTGTCAGCTTGCAAGTAGGATCCTATCTCAGACCTGTCATAGTTCTTCTGTTAGTTTTAACTGATACTGTTATTGTTAATAAAGCTAATATTACTAAGGTTTGTTTTTGCTGTTGTTTAGTCACTAAGTCATGTCTGACTCTTTGCAACCTCATGGACTGCAAACTGCTATGGTTCTCTGTCCATGGGGTTTCCCAGGCATGATTACTGGAGTGGGTTGCCATTTCTTTCTCCAGGTATCTTCCCAACCCAGGGATTGAACTCATGTCTCCTGAATTGGCAGGCAGATTTTGGGCAGATTCTTTACTGCTGAGCCCCTTTACTTTACTATGGTCTAAATATTACATGTATTTTTCTTTCAGTTGTCATACAATCATTAGTAGAATGCTATTTCCCCATTTTGTAGATAAGCAAACCACATGGAGATCTAAATGGTGAGAGAAATGTTCACATGCCGAAGTGTGGGGATGTCATTCTGGCTTATACGTGAGTTAACTTGAAATTTTTGCTAACTAGAACCATCTGTGGCCTATCAAACCTTCACTGTACATCTGCTTTTTAAGTATTAAAGAAATGTGCACATTAACTGGAAGTAAAGAATGTCCATATTAAAAACAAAGACTAAATCCTTCCATTCCTGGGGCCCCATTGCTGGTCTTCCTCTGATGCTAAGACTCCTTTCCGAGGTGTCAAGGCTATGCTGACTTGCTGTGAATGTGCTGATCTGTTTTTTTTTTTTTTTTTAAACCTTAGAAAAATGTATCCCTGACTTGTCTGATGCTTTTTGCTCTGACAAGACATAAAACTTCTGAAAGCCCTGTTTCTCCTGAGTAATCTGAGGGGCAGTATTCCAGACTATAGTCAGTTTGGCTCAGATAAAACTCTTTCTATTCCTAGTATAGATTGTTTATTGATTATCTTCATTGACATAGACAAAATGCCAAGATCACATCATCAAGAGTCCAGAGTCAAACCAGGTCTTTGGAGTCCCAAGGATGGCCTTGGCATATCACTGCAGAATGTCTTCATGTATAAATCATCCTAGGAAAAGATAGTACTGCAACTGGGTCCATTTCTTAACCGAGATGAATGAATTCATTGCTTTAAAGAGAATAAACACAGGGGAAGGGAGGCTTTTTGGAGTAAGGAGGCCTTCCTCACATTCAACAAATCAGGTGATAAGAACGAATACTTTATACTTAGCCTGGCTGAGGGGAATAGAAGGTATGTTGGACATAATCCCTACTCTTAGGGGTCTTGTAGTCTTGTGAGCTGAAATTGACCCATAGGATGCAATTAGAAGATAAGACAGCATTTAATTAAGCTCCACATTGAATTCAAGCAATAAGAAAACTACCAGTTAAAAGAGGAGGGTTTGGTGAGAGCTGGATTCATTTGGGAGAGATTTACAGAGGAGGCAGGGTCTGGGGGAGGGAAAGTCAGCCCCTGGTGGCATCAAAACCTGAAGGGAAAAATTCAAGAAGAAACTCAGGCACTTGCTATGTGTTCCAGAAAGAGGCATGCTCTACTCCTGCCTTTCTCCATATATGAAATTAGCAGTTTGCAGTTTTGTGTCTTTTGAAAAATAACATCCAAGCACTGGAAAAAATTCCAAACATGAAGCAAGAAGCAAAACCCACCGTGATATTTTCTCATTTGCACTTAACTCAGAGTTTGGGAGCTTTTACTCCTGGTGTGGATGCTCCTGACATTCTTCGCCTGATTGGATCCCTGCAGTGCAGTCTACTTCAGACTACCTTTTTTAGACCACTTGAAAGTTTTCCCATTTATTCAGCAGCATATATCAGCCTGCCAGCTGTGGAGAGCTGTGCCCACAGGAGATACATCTCTCCTCTTCAGGTGGCACTGCCTGCCGGTTTCCCTTTGGGGCGAGCTCTTGTTCTGCCGTCTGTGCACAGGGGTCTCCTTTCCTCCCACCGCTCTCCCCTGGTAATGGCTCTACCTGCGGTGTGTGAGGAGAGAGAGCTCACGGGGTTCTTTCTTTGCTCTGTGATTAGCAAATTGCTTTTTCCTAAACTAGGCCAACCCATAACTCTATTCTTGCAGTTTATCTGCCTCTACTCTTTCTGAGATTTTGATACCAACGTCACTTTGCTTCCAGTGCTGTCCCCTGGGTCCTTGAAGCTCCTGCCATCTTCTCTTTAATGACTTGCCATCTACACGGCAGAACAGTTTCACCCCCTCCCACTGTCGGCCCTCATCACAGAAGCGGTTGGCCTAGCAGTTGCCACCCACCTTCCCTGATGGACTTCAGTGAGGAAGCAGGAAGATTTCCTCAGGGATGGTCAGAGACCTCTGGAAGGCGTCTCCATCACTCTGGGGAGCACTTGACATGGTCTGGAGGCAAAACATTCTCCCTGCTGCCATAAGGTGAAGTGACCCTGACATCAGAGTGATAATCGAATAAGAAAAGGACTTCTTGCTCTTGGAATTTCCCTCTTCCGCTCTTCCTATGCTCCTTCTGAATGCCACTTTCCTTTCTTCCTTCTAAGCACAGCATGTCATCAGGAAATTAGTTAATTAAAAAAAAATCACCAGATGGGTGATAATCCAAGCTGAATTATGAAGCTTAATAATTCTAATAAAGGAAAAGTCCAGAAGAGGCCATTAAGCCCCTTCCCCCTATTTCTAGGAGGGAGGGACCTCATGACTCCCAAACAGATGGGTTTTGAGGCCATTTATACATATCTTGTAAAGCAGGCAGCAGGAGGAGAATCTGGCTTGTGGTGGATGAGCCTGTATTTAACAAGTAACAGTTAGCAGTAATGAGGATTGTACACTATTAATAAAACAGCCAAGAAGAGAACTAGAGAATTATGGTAGCTAATGGTCTGAAGAACATTACTATAAACTTGATTTTATGATACATTTTAGAAGAGCAGTTTGATCATAAATATTCACTCTCTCGTGACACATTGCACATAAAGTCCTATCTCAGGAACGTTTTTAAAATACTTTTTAAAATTGGAAGAGACAAGAAAAGATAGCAAGGGAACTTCTCCTAGATTTTTGAGTAGGAACTCTCAATAAAATTATTTCCACTAAAGATTTACTCTTAGGGAAACTCATAGTAAAGTGAAAAGGTCAACTCACTGAGAATATTTAAACCTCTATAAAAGGAGGAGACAGGTAAGCGGCTCCTAGGTGGCTTGTTTTTGGACTTCATTATAGTCACAAGGAGCTTTTTTCTGCTGTTTCTAGAGTCAGTGTTTGGTTTTTTTGTTAAACCACCTTGTTTAACTTAAACACAAGTGAAATCTCTCCTTCTTTCTGCTTGCAGGTGATGGCGCATATTAGCTCAGTCTTCCTTGGAGGCGCTAGTATTAGTGAAAACTTCTTCACCCACCGTGCTTGCACTGTGGGCAGAGCCATAATTTCAAGCATGGCCAGTAAAACTAGTGCAGAAGAATTTTCCCGCTAATAACTTCCTTAGTTCTTAAGGGCCTGTTTTAATCTGGTAATAAATAACCCTGGCTTCCTTTAAAGCAGAAACAGACAGAAGAAACTAATTGTACTGCAACTCACGTTGCTGTTTTTCTTCGATCTCCAGAGCAATTCTTTACTCAATCTGAATTGGGCAGTGAAGAAATGTGTTAGAGAAGGGAAGAAAAAACGGGTATTTAGAACTTTTAAGCTCTCTCTCTCTCTTTTTTTCTAAATTGGGGTATAGTTGCTGTACACAATGTTGTGTTAGTTTCTGCTCTACAACGAAGTGAATCAGCCATAAGTATACATGTATCCCCTCCTTCTTCGACCTCCTCCCCCCAACTCCCATCCCACCCCCTAGGTCACCACAGAGCACCGAGCTGAGCTCCCTGTGCTATGCAGCAGCTTCCCGCTAGCTCTCTGTTTCACACATCGTAGTGTACTAGTCAAATCTAACCTCCTGTTTTACCTCACCCTCCCCTTACACCACTGTGTCCAAGCATCTGTTCTCTATGTCTCTGTCTCTATTCCTGCACTGCAAACAGGCTCATCTGTACCACTTTTTTAGACTTCACATATATATATGTTAATCTCTAAGTCATATCTTCAATGTGGGTTTTATTATTATTTTTTGCTGTCTTTAGGTTCTCAAAACATCAAGCCCACTTGTATTCAGGATAAGCATGAAAATAAGAAAATACATCCCACATACCCTATGTGGTTACTTGATGTTTCTAATATATCTCTATTTTCTGACATTTTTGTAGGTTAAAGATCTATACAATATTTTAATAATGAATCCATTGGTAAAATAATTTTAGTGAGCATTTCTCAAGTATCTATATATAGATTTATTAGCTTACATATTGAATACATTTGTCATTATACTAATATCTCATGTACATTAAAAATACACAGAGAATAAATTTAAATTAAAGCTAAGAATAAATTATTTTAAATATCTTGCCAATCAATATAGTATCTTGTTAATAGCTTGTGACACTCCAGAGAGTTAAGACAAGGGTAGCTGTTAATCTTAGTAAAAGTATATCCACATTTCAAATGATCTTTTTTATACACTCTATTTTTGGCAGCCAGATTATCATTGTTTTCACTTTATAGGGAAAATCTCATGTAAAGAGGAGGAGAATTGTTAGCTCTGCCCTTTACTCTTCACCCACATTTGCATCGTTAGCACTATGTTTGATCTGTCATCTCTGCAGGAGTGTTTTTAAACTACTTGTCTAGGCTACAAGAGAAAACTAGAAAAAAATCCATAGAGCTACACAGTCACACTTCAGGTCACTTCATCCACTGGACTACAAGTGGGGAAACGGGTGAGGTACCACTTACAACCCGTCTACACTGGGGAACAGCTCACTGCCCTCAAGGACCCTGTATTCTATATGTGATAATGACAGTCTGATACATAGGTGGATGAGAGTGAGGATTCATCTGAATATTAGGTGTTAGACAATTGATAGAGCTGGATTTTCTTTTTATGAAAAAATAAATAGAAAGTTTAGTACTTTTTCTCAACTTCTGTGGATTGCCTTATGTACTTCCTGAGGGGGTGAGGGGTTCCCATCTTGGAGATCACTACTTGTGATAACATGTGTTGACAACCTAAAAACCTGTCTTTTAAGATGTGTCTGATTTTATTTTATGATAATGAACATAGAGCAAAGATGAGTGTCATTGTCAAATCCCAGGAGGTCCTCAATAAAGTAGCTACGACTCCTGATGACTGCTCAGAATCACTTCATTTAACTCTGCTACGCTATGAATTCCATTAAGGACAACTTTCTAGGGAAGATAAGTCCAGCAATTAAGTTCTATTAATAATTAAGCTGTTCAAAGCACAAGTCAGTTCAAATATGCATTTGCTGAGGTAGAATGTAAACCTGTTAACACATAGTAACATCTATGAGAAATGAATCCCTTGTGTATGTAATGTGTCCAAATGAAATAAAATATCCCAGAAATGAGCTTGTGAGCAGTTAGATGGTTGTAATGAAGATACAGCTACAAGTGCTCTGAGACTGTTGGAGAGTAGAAATGTTCACTAACATACCTGATCTTAGAAGACAGGTTCCAGAAAAATGAGCATAAAAAAGAGTAAGGATGTTATTTTGGAGAGAGAAGCAAAACTTCTGAAGCAAAACATCTGAAGCAAAACTTGTGATTACTTCTTGATTTTGCTGCTACTGCTGCTAAGTCGCTTCAGTTGTGTCTGACTCTGTGCGACCCCATAGACAGCAGCCCACCAGGCTCCCCCATCCCTGGGATTCTTCAGGCAAGAACACTGGAGTGGATTGTCGTTTCCTTCTCCAATGCATGAAAGTGAAAAGTGAAAGTGAATTTGCTCAGTCGTGTCCAACTCCTAGCGACTCTATGGACTGCAGCCCACCAGGCTCCTCCGTCCATGGGATTTTCCAGGCAAAAGTACTGGAGTGGGGTGCCATTGCCTTCTCTGTTCTTGATTTTAGACTGCCCAAAAATACTAATTTCTTATATAAATTTGGAAATCACTGTTCTATGTAGCTATACAGTTAAAATTCATTTCTTTGTAAGCACTTTCTTAAAATTTTAGGGTGTTATATATTTAACTCTAGGAAAGATAGAAATAGCTTCCCCTAACCTAGGGTTAAATAGGAGAGTCTATTTTCTCTGTATTTTTCCTCTAAATGTTTTGTTCTTGCCTTCTAATTTTTGAGCCGTAAACCGTAGCAGAAGCAGTAGCTGTATGTTATGGGAAGACCAACCTTATCCTCCCTTTCCCCAGTGCTTTCTGCATAGACAATGGATGTTACAATTACCTGCAGATTATGATTCAGAATTCTTGAGATGTATCTGAACTATTTAAGTTTATTTGTACAAAAGAAGCTAGCAGGAGATGTAACTTCTTAAGCTAGAAGTCTGTTAAAATTTTAGCCTAAGTCTTTTTGTGTCATTGTGTAAAATCAACAAGTACATTTAGGAATAGATACAATGAAAACACTTTCTTATCCTCAAAAGCTTTTTGATAATAGCGTTCTCTTCTTCCTGACTTATGTTGTAAGGATAAGGCATTAAAATGTTGGCTGTGTTCCACTCAATATTGTATATCCTGTGGACATCAAGAAGATTTTGAATTCTCTTATTGTGTGAGAATCACATCTGTTTTTTTTTTTCCCCCAAAGTTTTAGTCAGCTTTTGTTCCTTGAGCATTTTCAAAATTTTGTATCAAAATGTATTTGTACTTTCTATGACCTTCTCACAGATGAAGGTAAAGCAACATAAAGTCCCCCTGCAAATCAATTCAAATTATTACCATAAACTACTGAGTGATCTGCTTTACAATAGGAGCATGTGCTTGACTTTCCAGAAACAAAAGCTTAATTAATAGGCTTATATTGATTATTGATCAGTAGCAAAACTTTAGAAATGTCCATGAATCTTCATATTCTGGAAATTGCTTGGAATATGGATGAAACAAAGATTAAAAATATTACAGAGGATTCTTATTGTCTTTATCTAAGACAACAAAGTAGATTGTCTATACCTAATTTGTCTGTAGAGTAGTTTATGGTCTCTGTAGAGGCTTTTTCATTTTAATGGTGAGAAAAGTGGTTGCCAAGCATAGAGGGTGGGGGATAAGACCCCAACCAAGCCTCAGGTGTTCTGACTCAGCCGTTCCTGGTGGGAGGGTAGGAATCAGTAGTTTAAAAACTTCCCTGTGTGATTCTAGTAGTAAGCCGTGTGTGTGTGTGTGTTAGTCACTCAGTCATGTCCGACTCTTTGTGACCCCATAGACTGCAGCCTGCCAGGCTTCTCCATCTGTGGGATCCTCCAGGCAAGAACCCTGGAGTGGGCTGCCATTTCCTTCTCCAAGTAAGCCATATTTGGATTTAAATATAAAGGTGGTCTTTAGATTTCCTACTTAGTAATTGAAAGGAAAAAAGAATAACAATTCCACATTTTTTAAAAGGGCAGAATTTCAGGCAATTGCAGCATCAGTACACTTTATAAGGGTCATCCCAGCTGCTGGTGGTAAAGACCCTGCCTGCCAATGCAGGAGATGTAAGAGAATCAGATTTGATCTGAGAAAACTCCCTAGAGGAAGGCATGGCAATCCACTCCACATTCTTACCTGGAGAATCCCAGGGACAGAGGAGCTTGTCGGGCTACAATCCATAGGGAGTCAGACATGACTGAAGGGAATTAGCACGCATGCACACACACTTTATAAGGACTTTGTTTGCAGGTGACAGGAACCTGGCAGAGCCCAGGAGAGGGTGTGAGGAGATGGAGCCCCAGGAGGAGAACTGGGGGAGAGCGTGGCCTCCCCGCCCAGTCCTGGTAGATGGTGGGCACTGGTCAGAATGAGACAAGACAGTCAGTCAACAGGTGGTCTAGTTCCCTCCCCCTCTACCCTTCCTGGTGGAGGAGCTGCTGCTTTGGAGCAGGGAGAGAACTGTGGGAAGCAGCCTGGGGACGCTGAAGCTCTGGATGCACCAGGGAAGAGGATGGCAGGAGTTAGGGCAGCGCCTTCCTGCCAGTGCCTCAGCTCAGCACAACAGCTGAGGGGTGCTGCAGTCAGAGAAACGCTGTTGGATGGGTACCAGGAAGGCAAGAACCGAGTTTGGGAATTCACACTAGTTGAAATTCCAATGGAGGGACTAGATTACCATCTACTAAATTTGCAAGATTAATGGCCCAGATTTTACACCTTATGGGCCCCTCTTTTAGGGTTCAAAACTATAAAAAGGCAGAGAAAGCAGACCCAAGGGGATTTTGAGAAGGGGAAGAGGTGTGTGTTGGGGGTGGGGAGGGTCAGGGGATGTTTATCCATCCTTCATTCCAAGTTGAGTTTGGGGGAGAGGCTTTGGAGGAACCACTCACAAAGTTTGAAATGTGTTCCCTGCCCTTGGGTAGCAGGGAACAGGCCTGTCTGAGAAGGGCAGCCACTGGGGTGGTGTGAGGACCGCCTGATGCTCCTTGTGGACAGCAGGTGTGTGAGGGTTGACACAGCACTCCCTGTGTGAAGGGGATCTTCCTCAGAGTTGGGAGGGTGGGCGGTCTTTTAATAGTGAGAGTTCATACTGAGTGAGCGGCTGTGGAAGTTGGGAATGACAGAAAGTGCAGAGATCTGTGTGGTTCTCAGCGAAGGCCACCTCCAGGGAGCCCAGGACACCCATGTAAGGACATGTTTGAGTTAAACAGTTTGCCCAGAAGACCCCTGACCAGACAGCTGTGGTGTCTGCCATGGCCTTTGCCCCCTCCCTTAACCTTTCACCTCTGGGATCAACCTGGGAGAATTCTAAGTCTTGCTCACTAACCTAGTAGAAGAAAGGAGAAGGATCAAACACAGAAAGAAAAGGTTTTGCCACCACCCCACCCCCCATTCCCACTGCAAAGCTGGCTCAGGCCTCACAGGTGGGATGGCTGTAACATCCAAGTGGTGATGTTAGTAGCAATATAGTGTTAAGAGTGGTGGTTATGAAAATCCATGTGTAGATGAAATATGCATTACGGTATCACATGATTCATGGGGGTTGAGCCACAGTTGCAGAACTGGTGATACGCAGGGCAGACTGAAAAGTTACTTTTGACTGCACAGGGGTCAACACCCCTATGCCTACATTGTTCAAGGCTCATCTGTGTAAGCAATATGAAAGAAAGCTAAAGGCTTGCCAAAAGCTTAGCAGAAAATTAATTTACTTCACATAAAAGTCTATGACAATATCCTTAAGAAATTCTTGTATCTTAAAAACAAATGACGAGGCTGGGCAAGTCCTCAGTAATAGCAGAAGCCTCCCCTGGTTTTTACCCAGGACCAGTAGGAAATGGTGTGGCCCTTTCACATTTCTTCCTCATGAAAACATTGGGATTCTGGTTTGCTTCTAGGTTGTATCTTAGATTCAAAAGACACATTTTTGAAGTTTGGTTTTCTTTTCACACATGCCTTCCTTTGATGTTTCCTTCACAGGCCATGCATTTGCTATTAGCATGTTCAAAGGGAATTTTCACAGAAAAATTAGAAACATTATTCCTTATAGAAATGACAGATAATTATTTCAAGTGAAATATTTGCCAGAAGATCAAGGCCAGTTTGAAAAATTAAAATAATATATTGTTCTTCTAGACTTGTGGACTTACTCATTCCTTTACAATTATTCCCAATTTTCTCCTTATTCTTTGTAAGCTCATTCCCAGCTCATCCCCTTTGATAAACCACTGGAAGCATCTACAGAAACTCAACAGGTGATTTTCAGACCTAACAACATATGGATTTAGTTAGGGCAGAGGTATGTAAAGAAATGTCTACAGTTCAGGATCACCTTCTGGTTCTTCTAGCTGTATCTTGATGAAAAGTTCAACAACAACAACAAAAATATGGACTCTATTAATAGCCATAAGAGTGTTCCTATTGTTATGCCCCACCATTCAGAATGACACCTTCAAAGGGACTTTCAGCTTAAATATGTAAGAGTGACTGAAATTCTATGAGATGTGTTATGACCCTTTAGAGGCATGTTGGTGATGGAATTACCCAGTCATTCCCTACTTGCTTTCCCTGGTAGACAGATGACGTTTAACCCTCAATCTGCTGCATGCTCTCTTCTGCAGCTGTCTTCAGTCAGTGCTGCTTCTACCTCTCCAGTGGCTGGTGCTGGGGAAGAAACTGCCCAATCATCCAGTTCAGGAGATGTTTTCTTGTATTAGTCTTGCTATTGTCATCACCACTGCTGGGAAAAAAAAAAAAAAAAGACAATCCTCTGGGCCAGTAGATTTTGGAAGCAGGAGACAGGAGCCTAATGTACCATAGTGACACTTCTATTGTACTTTCCTCTTAATTTCAAGCTTCAGTCATGATGGACTCTCATTTTCTTCACCACAGTTACCACACCTCGGGGCCCACTTTTTATGGGATTAATTTCAACTGTTTAGATTTGAGGTGGGTATTCTTTCCTTCAGGCTGCTGATTTGACTATGTCTGTGCATTAGCATGAAGAATATGTCTTCCATGAATATTCTAAGGTATTTAGTATATTTTCAGTTTATTTCCAGTTATCTCTCAATATATTATGTTCAATTATAGGGTTTCCAAAGTTTTAAAACTGCCACTCTTGTGTTGTCTTACATGTGTCTTCATGATGAAATCACAATAACTAGTGACACCTGCATGTATTGTCAACATCCATGGAGGTGATGACACTCCAGCCCTAGGGAAGGGCCTTTTTGTGACTCTTGTCCATTGGATTGAGTTGAAAAGCAGTGGGATCCTAAACCAGGAGCACTTAAGGAAGAGAAACACAAGCTAATAAGTTTGCCCAAGCCATCATTTCCTCACTAACTCTTCAGTCATCTCATCTCCCTCTGTTTAATCCAGATACAAATCTTTATGCATGTCAAGAAGCAATAGTTAGACCTGGACATGGAACAATGGACTGGTTCAAAATATGGAAAGGAGTACATCAAAACCATATATTGTCACCCTGTTTATCTAACTTATATGCAGAGAACATCATGGGAAATGCCGAGCTGGATGAATCACAAGCTAGAATCCAGATTGCCAGGAGGAATATTAATAACCTCAGATATGCAGATGACACCACTATAATGGCAGAAAGTGAAGGGGAACTAAAGAGTACCTTGATGAGCATGAAAGAGGAAAGGATATAATGGGGGAAGTGGAAACAGTGATAGATTTTATTTTATTGGGATGGTGACTGTAGCCATGAGATTAAAAGGTGTTTGCTCCTTGGAAGGAAAGCTATGACAAACCTAGACAGTGTATTAAAAAGCAGAAACATCACTTTGCCAACAAAGGTTCATAGAATCAAAGCTATTGCTTTTGTCCAGTAGTCATGCATGGATGTGAGAGTTGGACCATAAAGGAGGCTCAGTGCTGAAGAATTGATGGTTTCAAATTTTGGTGCTGGAGAAGACTTTTGAGAGTCCCTTGGACTGTAAGGATATCAAACCAGTCAATCCTAAAGGAAATCAACCCTGAATATTCATTGGAAGGACTGGTGTGGAAGCTGAAGCTCCAATACTTTGGCCACCTGATGGGAAGAGTTAACTCACTGGAAAAGACTCAGATGCTGGGAAAGATTGATGGGTGCAAATTTGTGCAAACTCTGGGAGATCGTGAAGGACAGGGAAGCCTGGCACACTGCAGTCCATGGGTTGCAAGAGTCAGACGTGACTTAGCAACTGAATAACAACAACAAATCTTTTATAAGTATAAACGCAGTCCTATCACTTACCTCAATAAAGCTACTCAATGAATTCGGGCTTTCCTAACACTCCTGCCCATGCCACTTGCCTCCTGAGACATACCCATGCACCTCCCCCGAAGCACCATGCTTCTGCAGGTTGTCCCCTTCACTCCAGGAGAAACCCAACCCCCTTCCTGCCATAGGGTCTTGTCCATTTTGGTCCTTTTCCTTGAGATGCTCCCCACTTGACCCCTCCACTTCACTGACCTAACTCCTTCCTATGTTTAGGCCTTAGCTTAAAGCTCAGCTCCATGAGGTCAGGGTTTTTCTCAAGTGTATCACCTTCAGATTGGCATCTGGCACAGAGGATGCACTTGGTTTTTCTTGGATGGAGCAACAGTTAATTGTGTTGCTCAACCATGCCACTCTTAGACCCAGGACAGGTGGCCTAGAGAAATGGGTGAATGAAGAATGCCACTAACTGTGTTCTCTCTGGCATGTTTGGGTGTCAGTCACTTTGTTTTTATTGAGCATGATAATTCTTATAAAATATCTACCTTGTGGAATTGTTAGAAAGAATATTTGAAATTTCAAACACACAAATAAGATATCTTGATTAATGAAAAAGGTTTATATTTGTGCCATCAAATACATAGGTATATTTATACTTTGAAATGAGCATATGTATATATCAGAGTGAAATATTAGTAAACTGGACCCAACTGGGTTTAAAAAATATCGAGATTCTTATCTCTCTGAATGGGAAATCCAATGGTGGGGAAGCTCCAGGTACAAGCTGTCATGACTTTAGCTTTGCTTCTTTGTCATTCTCTGTTTCCCCCTTCTCTGTGAACAAATCTTGTTTTCAGATTCATAGCACAATTGTTGTAGCAGTTCTGGACATACTATACAGACATGATGACATGCAGGGAAAGAACATATATTTCTGTCAGTTGTTAAAAGGGTAGAAGACTTCCCCAGATGCCCTCCACCAGGAGACTCTCTCTCTTGTCAAAGATGCATCACATTCCTGGCTTAAATCAACCCTGGGCATGGGACTAAGACCATTATGTTCGGCTTCAACTCTCTGATTGGTAGTGGTGCCAGACTATGGGAATCTTATGAACCTGCAGAGAAGTGTGGATGACAGAAAAGCACTGCAATCGTTTCCAGAAGGAGGAAGGAGGAATGAGTGAGTGGACATGGGGTAATCAACCAATGGTGTCTCCTATGTCAAATATGAAAGTGAAAGTGTTGGTTGCTCAGTTGTGTCTGACTCTACAACCTTAAGGACTGTAGCCTGTTAGGCTCTTCTGTCCATGGAATTTCAGGCAAGAATACTGGAGTGCTATCCATTCCCTTCTCCAGGGGATCTTCCCGACTCAGGGATATATCAGTCAGTTCAGTTGCTCAGTCGTGTCCAACTTTGCGATCCTATGAATCATAGCACACCAGGTCTCCCTGTCCATCACCAACTTCCAGAATTCACTCAAACTCATGTCCATTGAGTTGGTGGTGCCATCCAGCCATCTCATCCTCTGTCGTCCTCTTCTCCTCCTGCCCCCAATCCCTCCCAGCATCAGAGTCTTTTCCAATGAGTCAACTCTTCGCATGAGGTGGCCAAAGTATTGGAGTTTCAGCTTCAGTATCAGTCCTTCCAATGAATATTCAGGACTGATCTTCTTTAGGATGGACTGGTTGGATCTCCTTGCAGTCCAAGGGACTCTCAAGAGTCTTCTCCAACACCACAGTTCAAAAGCATCAATTCTTCAGTGCTCAACTTTCTTCACAGTCCAACTCTCACATCCATACATGACTACTGGAAAAACCATAGCCTTGACTAGACGGGCCTTTGTTGGCAAAGTAATGTCTCTGCTTTTGAATATGCTATCTAGGTTGGTCATAACTTTTCTTTCAAGGAGTAAACATCTTTTAATTTCACGGCTGCAGTCACCATCTGAAGTGATTTTGGAGCCCAGAAAAATAAAGTCTGACACTGTTTCCACTGTTTCCCCATCTATTTCCCATGAAGTGATGGGACCAGATGCCATGATCTTCGTTTTCTGAATGTTCAGCTTTAAGCCAACTTTTTCACTCTCCTCTTTCACTTTCATCAAGAGGCTTTTCAGTTCCTCTTCACTTTCTGCCATAAGGGTGGTGTCATCTGCATATCTGAGGTTATTGATATTTCTCCTGGCAATCTTGATTCCAGCTTATTTTTCTTGTTCATGGAGGTCAAGGTCACAGTGGAAAGATGAGATATTGTACTATTACATAATGCTTTAGGATACACAGTGATAGAAATGATATTATTAGCAAATGATATCACTAGCAAGACACCCCATGCTGTATACGTAACAATGAAGTAAGTTCCTTTGCAGTATAGGCAGAAGTCACATCCGATTATAAGGCAGAGAGGACTATTAAATATCAAAGGGCTCCACAGCAACAGCTGTCAGGGATGCCATGCATGTTCTTCACCCCATCCTGTGCTCATTGCAAACTTGGCTAACCCATCACAGCACACTCCTCACTGAGGGTGAACATGATCTGGCAACTTCTCAGACCACTCTTGATTTTCAGCTGGAGTTGATCCTTCAAAGAAAGCCTGCCCACCATCTATGATACAGACATGTTACAGAACTCTATTTTTATACAGAGAAGCATCATGAGGAAAATTCCATGTAATTTAAGAATGAAGTCATTAAGGATATGGACCCAAAGCAAAGGGAAGAGAAGGATGAGTGGAAGTTTTATGCACAGTGATTTTTGGTGTAAGTGGCCTTTGCATCAGTCCTGCAGGAGGACTGATGGATGGGAAAAGGAAGGAAAGAGGAGACATGTCTGGGGATCAGCAAAGACAGGCAGCAGCAGCCCAGTGCAGTTCACATATTGAGATGGAAATGGGACCCCACCTCCTGCACTCTGGGCCCTCATCCTGCATTCTCTGCCCATCCATCCTCATTCTGTTTACCCTCAGCCAAACCCTGCTGTCAGCAAGAGATCTGACAAGTCATTCATACAAAATATCACACCACACGATTGATAAAACTCAGAGAAAAATCTTCCCCTGAGCTACTTTGAATATTTTTTAAAAGCAAACCCTTAAACCAGAAGGTATGAAATTAAAGAGGTAGAATCTCACCAGCTAGAGAGACAGGGGCAGGACAAGGGCAAGACACAGAGGCCTCCCTATGTCTGTGAAATCATACCCAGGAGGGAAACACTGAATAATGACAAATATTTATGGTAAAGACAGTTGACTCTGCCTACAGTTCCCAATGCTTTAACAAATGGCTTTACTGAGATATAATTCATACCATTCAACCTTTCACAGTGTACATTTGAATGTTTTTTAGTAGATTCACAGGAGTCTGCAAACATCACCGCTATCTAATTTTAGAACAAAAGGAAACCCTGTGCCCATTAGCACAAGATTCTTCCTCCCTCCAGCCTGTGGCAACCATCAGTCTGATTTATCTCTATGGATTTTCCTGTTCTGGCCATGTCATATAAGTGAATCATACAGTATGTGATTTTTGTGGCTCACTTCTTTTCCTTAGCTAAAGGTTTTTCAAGTTCATCCATGTTGTAGCATCTATGAGCACTTCATTACTTTTTATTGTTAAATAATATTCAATTGTATAGATATCCTACATTTTGTTTATTCATTAATCATTGGTGGACATGTGGGTTGTTTCCAACTTTTGACTATTTAGAATCATATTGCTATGAACATTTGTGTACAAGGGTTTGTGTGGACATATGTCTTCATTTCTCTTAGGTATATACCTAGGAAAGAAATTGCTGGGTCCTACAGTAATTTTATGTTTATTAACCTTTTCAGGAACTGCTAGATCATTTTCCAAAGTAGTGGTACCATATTAAGTTCCCACCAGTGGCATGTGAAGGTTCTGATTACTCCATATCCTTACAACACTTGTTTTTACCAGTCTTTTTAGAATATAGCCATGCTGGTGGGTGTTTCATCAGTGGTTTTGATTTGCATTTCCCTGAAGCCTCGCCAAACACTCCTGCACCTTCTTCTCCAGCCACAAGACAAGAATGCTTCCATTGTTCTTGTCATGTGAAATCTCTTTCGTTTTCCTTTTCTAGCTAACCACCACAGCAATTAACACAGTGGATGACAGCTTCCGTTTAAATGATTCTGATCCTATTCCTGATTTGGAAGATTGATGTTCAAGATTTCTTCAGGTCATGAACAATACTATTTGAAAATGAAAACCATACCTTGTGTGTGAGAGCAGATGCCAATGAACAGAAACTAAAAGTTAAGCTGTGCTTAACTTAACAGAGCCTTCAACCTTGTACATTGTTGAATGGCCTTTCTGTAATTTGAAATGGGGTAAAGTCATGGCTGTCCTAAAATGCAGTAGGAACTGAGAAAGATGAATAGTCTATTTTATTTTCTTAGCTCTTCAAAACATTAGTATTGTTTTAGCATTGCAGAAAGTCATATTTCTTTCATTTACATTTATCTTTAGTCAAAAGTATTCAGTTGCAAGTGGTCCCAAAATCCCTCGTGGAAGAGTCTGTTTCCCAAAATTTGCTTGGCTGATGTCATTGTGCCATTAGGCCTGAGGTTGACCCTGATCACTTTAGGCAAGTCTCCATCTTATCCATTAACTTGGAGGAAGTTAATCTTCATCTTTTGTTGTTGTTGTTGTTGTTCAGTTGCTAAGTCGTGTCCAACTCTGCAGCTCCATGGACACCAGCCTCCTCTGTCCTTCACAGTCTCCTGGAGTTTGCTCAGATTCATGTCCATTGAATTACTGATGCTATCTAACCACCTCATCTTCTGCCACTCCTTCTCCTATTGCATTCAATCTTTCCCAGCCTCAGGATCTTTTCCAGTGAGTCCAAAGGTGGTAGAGATTGGCATCAAGTGGTGGAGCTTCAATTTCAGCATTAATTCTTCAAATGAATATTCAGGGTTGATTTCCTTTAGGATTGACTTGTTTGATCTCCTTTCAGTGCAAGGAATTTTCAAGAATCCTCTTCAGCACCACAATTCAAAAGCATCAGTTCTTGGCACTCAGCCTTCTGTAAGGTCCAACTCTCACATTCTTACTTGATGTTAGGGAAATTAAATAAATAGTCTTATTTAGGCTTCAGAGACAAAGCAGAGCAGGCCTCTGACCTTGCTTCTAATCTGCTTGGACACTGCCCTGACAGAGTGACTTTGAATGAATGCTCTGAGTGTGAGACTTGCAGCACCATAGACAAGATAGGGGACAAGTCTTGAAATTGTTGAGCCCCTGGACGGGCCCTGGACAACCAAGCCCCAGACTTAACAACATTTCAAGTTTTACAAGACAAAGCTAACAACACTAACATGAAACCAGAGCTACCATTTGCTCACAGACTGATGATGATATTTGTTTGCATCTTGCTATTATAAGCAGAAATCCCAAAGTGCAATTTTTGAAGTCTTATCCATGGACTACACATGCTCCCTGGGACCTTTTCCCAAATGGGACTCCAAATGTGCTGTGACATGGGACTTCCCAGTGTTTTTTGAGTCTGGATTTTGGTTGAAACCAAATTTGGTGATGTATCCTCTGCTGTTTCTATTTCCTTTTCTTTTAATTGAAATTAAGCTAGATAATTCTCTAATAAATATTGATATTATTTAGTTGTATAGAACAAGAGGGCTTCCCTCATAGCTCAGTAGGTAAAGAATCTGCCTGCGATGCAGGAGACCAGGGTTTGATTCCTGGGTCAGGAAGATCCCCTGGAGAGGAAATGGCGACCCACTCTAATATTCTTGCCTGGAAAATGCCATGGACAGAGGAGCCCGACAGGCTACAGTCTATGTGGTCGCAAGAGTTGGACACACCAATACTATAGAACAAGCGGCTTATTTTGTTAACAAGTCCTTTGAACCTGAGATGAAAGTAAAAACTTCTGGCAAAACACATGACTACTGGAAAAATCATAGCTTTGACTATATGGTCCTTTATTGGCAAAGTGATGTCTCTGCTTTTTTATATACTGTCTAAGTTTGTAACAGCTTTTCTTCCAAGAAGCAAGTGCCTGTTAATTTCATGGCTTCAGAAACCACTTGCAGTGATTTTGGAGCCCAAGAAAGT
Organism: Oryx dammah; assembly: GCF_014754425.2. Taxonomy (NCBI): domain Eukaryota; kingdom Metazoa; phylum Chordata; class Mammalia; order Artiodactyla; family Bovidae; genus Oryx; species Oryx dammah. Next base: position 48,469,258 of record NW_024070195.1, read on the forward strand.
AAAATCTTTCACTAGTTCCACTTTTCCCATGTCTATTTGCCATGAATTGATCGACCAGATGTCACAATCTTAAGTTTATTGAATGTTGAGTTTTAAGCCAATTTTTTTCACTCCTCTTTCAACCTCATCAAGAAGTTCTTTAGTTCCTCTTCACTTTCTGCCATTAAAGTGGTATCATCTGCATATCTGAGGTTGATATTTCAGCAATCTTGATTCCAACTTGTGATTCATCCAACCTGGCATTTCACATGATGTATTCTGCATATAAGTTAAATAAGCAGGGTGACAATATATGGCTTTGATGTACTCCTTTCCCAGTTTTGAATCAGTTCACTGTTCCATGTCTGACTCTAACTGTTGCTTCCTGACCCGCCTACAGGTTTCTCAGGAGACAGGTAAGGTGGTTTGGTGTTCCTATTTCTTTTAAGAATTTTCTAAAGTTTGTTGTTATCCACAGTTAAAGACTTTAGTGTAGTCAATGAAGCATAAGGAGATGTTTTGTGGAACTCCCTTCATTTTTTCATGATTCAATGAATGTTGGCAATTTGACTCTGGTTCCTCTGCCTTTTCTAAATCCAGCTTGTACATCTGGAAGTTCTCAGTTCACATACTGATGGAACCTAACTTGAAGGATTTTGAGCATAACCTTGCTAGTATGTGACATAAGCACAATTGTACAGTAGTTTGAACATTCTTTGGTTTTGCCCTTCTTAGGGACTGAAATAAAAACTGACCTTTACAAGTTCTTTGGCCACTGCTGAGTTTTCCAAATATGCTGGCATATTAAGTGCAGCACTTTTATAATCTTTCAGGATTATAAGTAGATCAGCAGGAATTCCATCATCTTGACCAGCTTTGCTCATAGTAATACTTCCTAAGGCCCATTTGATTTCACATGCCGGGATACCTGGCCCTAGGTGACTGACCACACCATCATGGTTATCCAGGTCCTTAAGACCATTTTGGTATATTTCTTCTGGGTATTCTTGCCACCTCTTCTTAATCTCTTCCACTTCTGTTATGTCTTTACTGTTTCTGTCCTTGATAGTGCCTATCCTTGCATGAAATGTTCCCTTGGTATCTCCAATTTTCTTCAAGAGATCTCTAGTTTTATTCATTCTATTGTATTTCTCTATTTCTTTGGACTATTCACTTACAAAGGCTTTCTAACTTCTCCTTGCTATTCTCTGGAACTCCACACTCTCCTGGGTTTATCTCTCCCTCTTCCTTTGGCTTTTACGTCTCTTTTTTTCTCAGTTATTTGTAAAGCCTCCTCAGACAACCACCTTGCCTGGTTTTGATCACTGCCTTCTGTACCATGCTATGAACCTTCATGTATAGTTCTTCCAACACTCTGTCTACCAGATCTAATCCTTTGAATCTATTTATCACCTCCACTGTATAATCATAAGGACTTTGATTTAGGTCATACCTGAATTTCCTAGTGGTTTTCTCTACTTTCTTCAATTTAAGCCTGAATTTTTCAGTGTTATTTCTGTTGCTTTTATATATCGTATATATTATGTTTGTTATGTGTATTAATATTATAGTCTTCATATTTATCCCAGAAGTATTAAGTTCCAGGCAGGACTCTTTTTTTTTCCCACTAACATATCCTAATCATCTAAAACATGGATGTGCTCACAGATATTCATTGAACCAATTAATGCATGAATTGACTGCTTCTGACACTGGGTAGATAAGAAATGCTCGGTAAATATTAGGTGTCATCTTCAAGTTCAACTTTCATGTTAAGCACTTCACAATGGATACTTCACTTAATTCTCTTACCAACCAAAAGAGAGAAATATTGTTATAATATTAATTTTACAGATTAGGGAAAAGAGGCACTCAGAGAGTTAAGGAGTTTTCTCAAGGTTGCATGCAAGGTTAGCAGTGGCACTGCTATGGTTGAAACCAGCAGACTGGATTCCAGAGCAGGTACCCTTGTTTCCAGGCTTCTAGCCTTCACTATTGAAGAGGAAACAGTCAGAGCCTGACCCTTTAATCATGGCCTGGCAGCCCCAGGACAGAAGATGAGCGTCCTGTGTGTGAACCCCATCTCCTAGCTCTTCATCAATACCCTTTGAATTGGAGAGAACAGATATTCAGGGAACAGAAAAAGGAAGCATCAGACTGCTTGAGTTTCATATGAAAAGTTGTCAGTTAGTGGTATTGATCCACTCTGTGTGCAGCAGCTGGTAATGGGTTGGTTTTAACTTGCTCGGGTTGGTTTTAACTTGCTCGGGTTGGTTTCTCCTGACTCGCCTGGAAGTGTTCCTACACTATCCTCAGATATGCTCAGACTAATCCTTCTGATGTGTTAGTTGAAGAATTTATACTAATACTCCCTTCTAATAATATTAGCTCTTCTCAAGGAGTGTAGAGAGGAATGCTCATGAGGTGGCTTCTTCCAGGAGAAAATACCAAATACTTTTCCTGAGAACCATGAAAAATATAAAAACAGGAATCAGTGTTGACTTGTCATTTAGAGTTTCTCAGTGCTACTCCTGTGCTAATAAGTCTTAGAGACTAATTATAGCCAAGAAAAATGTGCTATGTGCAGATTTGAAGAAATGAGGGCAGACATGTAAAAAATATATGAGGCTGCTGGCAAATGAGATTTTTAATAAAGGTTGAGAACAGTTTCTGCCACAAAGCTGATCTGTCTTGAAGTATAATTGAAAATTTGTGGGTTAATACCAGTTTTATTTTCTAAAGCCAAAAAATTTAAGGGCATTCTGCAAGGCCAGATCTAGTGAGTGTTCTTGAGTAATAGTTGAATATTTGGTACCTGTGTTCCTTAGCTTCATAGATACCAGGGTAAAGTTATAGTGAGGGCTGCATGGCTGAACAAAAGCAGTAAGTAAGTAAGTAAGTGTTAGTTACTCAGTAGTGCCTGACTCTTTGTGACCCAATGGACTGCAGCCCACCAGGCTCCTCTGTCCTCAGTCCATGAGATTTTCCAGGCAAGGATACTGCACTGGGTTGCCATTTCCTTCTCCAGGGGGGATCTTCCCAACCCAGATATAGAACCCAGGTTTCCTGTACTGCAAAAGCACAGTATTTAGCAATTAGCAAGATACAAAAATCCAAGCTGAGGTGATGCTTTTCTAAGTTCATTTCTTCATCTTAGTCTATTTCCCATATAATTGTTGACATGGGAAATCTGATGGTAATGGAAATTCTCATGAGTCTGTCAGGGCTCCATTCCTATCATCATTATCCTCCTCCTCATTATTATTTTCAATACTGTTTGGATATGGCTGAGCTTGGTGTGCAGCCTGAGCCAATCAATAGAATGTCTATCCTCCTGGCTACAGGTACTGATTTAGGAGTTGGTACAGAACCCAGTATGGGCCTGGAATCAAGGTCCAGGGCTTTTGTTCAGTCAAACTAATGAGAGAGCCCATGTCTTCTACTTTGGTTAAGAAGAAAAAATCATTAGTTTGAGGCAACCATGAGTATTCTCTGCATCATCACGATGGGTGGAAACTGACCCAAGGCTGGGGAGAAACTGGGTCCTAAGACATAGTTTCAGCCCTTATATCCAACTCTGTTTAAATTCATCCTTCATGAGCCAATAAATGTCCCCACCCTAGTTTTTTTTAAAAACCAGTTTGATTTGGACATTCTGTTCCTTGCAACCAAAAGCATGCTGACTGATCTGATGAGATAACTTTTAATTAAATTGATCCCTATCTTCCCCCCAACCAGAGTCACACATAGTCACACATACTAAGGCTACTTATGATTGATTAATTGCACAATTCTGGTCTTTTGCAAAGAGTATATTTTTCATTGCTTGGTTTATATTTAGAGAAATTATTTCATCTGAGTATTTAGGGGGTAGGCCTCTTATTTAGAAAAAGGACAAAGAGCTTTGGTAATAGTATCCCAACATAGCTGTTCTGTATATATTCTCATTTAGTTACAAATTAAATAAGGTATAATCTTTATTTTTGGGTCTCAGACCAAACCAGGATGTTCTTTTGGCCTGTCTTAGGGTCTATCATAGCCTTGTAGGTAGTTAGTGTTATGGACTAAATGTTTGTGTCTCTCCTAAATCCCTATGTTGAAATCCTAACTCTTTATATGATGATGTGGGGGGCAGAGCCTTTGGGAGGCGATGAGGTCATGAGGGTGGAGCTCTCATGACTGGGATTAATGCCCTTGAAAGAGAGTACATCATGAGAAACACTGGCCTGGAAGAAACACAAGCTGGAATCAAGATTGTTGGGAGAAATATCAATAACCTCAGATATGCAGATGACACCACCCTTATGGCAGAAAATGAAGAGGAACTGAAAAGCCTCTTGATGAAAGTAAAAGAGGAGAGTGAAAAAGTTGGCTTAAAGCTCAACATTCAGAAAACGAAGATCATGGCATCCGGTCCCATCACTTCATGGGAAATACATGGGGAAACGGTGGAAACAGTGTCAGACTATTTTTTGGGCTCCAAAATCACTGCAGATGGTGACTGCAGCCATGAAATTAAAAGACGCTTACTCCTTGGAAGAAAAGTTATGACCAACCTAGATAGCATATTCAAAAGCAGAGACATTACTTTGCCAACAAAGGTCCGTCTAGACAAGGCTATGGTTTTTCCAGTAGTCATGTATGGATGTGAGAGTTGGACTGTGAAGAAAGCTGAGAGCCGACGAACTGATGCTTTTGAACTGTGGTGTTGGAGAAGACTCTTGAGAGTCACTTGGACTGCAAGGAGATCCAACCAGTCCATTCTGAAGGAGATCAACCCTGTGATTTCTTTGGAAAGAATGATGCTAAAGCTGAAGCTCCAGTACTTTGGCCACCTCATGTGAAGAGTTGACTCATTGGCAAAGACTCTGATGCTGGGAGGGATTGGGGGCAGGAGGAGAAGGGGATGACAGAAGATGAGATGGCTGGATGGCATCACTGACTCGATGGACATGAGTCTGTGTGAACTCCGGGAGTTGGTGATGGACAGGGAGGCCTGGCGTGCTGCGATTCATCGGGTCGCAAAGACTCGGACACGACTGAGTGACTGAACTGAACTGAAGAGAGACCCCAGAGAGCTCTCTTGTCCTTTCTGCCTCCTGAGGACACAGTGAGAAGACAGCTGTCTATGAACCAGAAGTTGGCCCTTACCAAACTCTGGGTCTGTTGACACCTTGATCTTGGACTCTCCACCTTCTAGAAATATGAAAAATAAATGATTCCTGTTTTTTTAAGTTAATTTATTTATTTTAATTGGAGGATAAAATTCAATGCATGAAGCAGGGCACCCAAAGCTGGTGCTCTATGACAATCTAGAGGGAAAGAGTGGGGAGGGAGGTGGATTCACGATGGGGGGTACACATGTATACTTATGGTAGATGATTGCTATTTAAGCCACACAATCTATGGTATTATTGTTATGGACACCCACTTGGACTAAGGAAGTGATCCATAAATATCCTATTAATTAAAATAATAAGGGCTTCCCTGTGGCTCAGCTGGTAAAGAATCTGTCTGCAATTCAGGAGACTTGGGTTCCACCCCTGGATTGGGAAGATCCCCTGGAGAAAGGAAAGGCTACCCACTCCAGTATTCTGGCCTGGAGAATTCCATGGACTATACAGTCCATGTTTGCAAAGAGTTGGATACGACTGAGCGACTTTCACTTTCATTAATTAAAATAAGACATTTTCTTCTCTCTGTTTGGGAAGAAATGTCCCATTATTGAAAGAAAGTCAATTTCAGCATTGTCAGAATACTTTTCAGTTTGTGTTTTGGTCTAAACAAAAGACCAAGGGGCTTACCTTTTTTAGCATTTACTTATAAGATTATTTATTAGGATTAATATTTATACATTTTATCTTTTTTTGAAAATACATTTAATTTAAAAACTTTACTAAGTTTATATTACATTTAAACAGTTATTCTTGTTTTATTGGTGGGACTTCAGTCATAGAAACAGAATCACTGTGGGTGATAAGATAAGGGATTTATTATAAGAATTAGAACCTATACCCTTGTGGGGAGAGCTGGAAGAGAGAAGGTCAAAAAGGAAGTTGAAGTATCAAAAACAACAACAACAACAACAACAAAAACAAAAAACACCCATCAACCAGTTAATATGCAAAGACAAAGACATCCAGCTGTGAAGATGAGGCTGTAAGGGGAATGTTCATGGAAGCACTTGTAGGGAGTGTGGGGAGCTGTGACTCTGGTAATGTCTCTGTGCGTACACCACCAAACGTTGGGGCATGGGTAGGGGCTGGGGCTGCTGTTGAGAACTGAATGTGGGCAGAGGAGAGTAGGACAAACTGGGTTACATTTATTGGTTAGAGCCTTTTCTCCCTAAAAAGGCTATCTTGTGGTCACTAAGTATTGCAAAGGAAAAGCTTCTGCCTAGTGCTATTCCTTGGTAGAGAAGCCAGTTTACTTGCTTTTCCTGCTTAGAGACTGGATGGAACTTATGTTAGCCTGTTAACTGGGCACTTTAACAGAACATACATATGTTTGGTCTATTGGTTGACATTTACTTGGAATATAGTTGGGCTTTTATACTGAATTATAAGATCTTTTCTCAACTTGGGGAAATATTCAGTTATATCTCTATTGTTTCTGTAACATGTTTTCTGGTGACAATTTTGGGAAAAAATTTATTCTTAACTGTTTCTTCACTTATTGGGTTTCACATCTATCATATTTTCATTTTCTGAAAGCTCATCATTTTCTCTGAGCTTCAGAATTCCTTTTTGATCAAGTTGGTGGTCAAACCTAGTACAAGTTATGGTTGAGTAATCATTTTTTTTCCTCCTTTTTTGGTATTTTCTTTTTGCTTAAGTGTTTTTTTGGAAATAAGATATGAATTATGATTAAAGGAAACATAGGGGGGGCTATTAAAAACCTGTGTTTGGTAAAGACTTCTTAAACACAAAAGCACAAGCTACAGAAAGATAAAAAATCAGTTAATTGGACTGTATCAAAGTTAAACATTTGTTCTTCAAAAGACTTAAGACTGAAAAGGAAAATTGTGGAGTGGGAGAAAAATATTTGCAAAGCACATCTGACAATATATGGTACACTTGGACAGAAAGAAGATCAAACCAGTCAATCCTAAAGGAAATCAGTCCTGAATATTTATTGGAAGGACTGATGTTGAAGCTCTAATACTTTGGCCACGTGATGTGAATAACTGACTTCTCAGAATAGACCCTGATGCTGGGAAAGATTGAAGGCAGGAGGAGAAGGGGACAACAGAGGATGAGATGGTTAGATGGCATCACTGACTTGATGGACATGAGTTTGAGCAAGTTTTGGTAGTTGGTGATGGACAAGGAACCCTGGCATGCTGCAGTCCATTGGGTTGCAAAGAGTCATACAGGAGTGAGTGACTGAACTGAATTGGTTCATTGTGTTATGTATATAATATGTCCATGAAACCACACACTAATCTCACAACTTAATGATAAGACAAGTAAATGAACCAAAAAAAAAAAAAAATTGTGCCAAAGATTTGAATAGATTCTTCCCTGAAGAAGATATGAAGACAGAAAAAGAGCATATGAAAAAACAATCAGCATTATTAGTCATTCAGTTCAGTTCAGTTCAGTTCAGTCGCTCAGTCGTGTGCGACTCTTTGTGACCCCATGAATCACAGCACGCCAGGCCTCCTTGTCCATCACCAACTCGCGAGTTTACTCAGACTCAAGTCCATTGAGTCAGTGATGCTATCCAGCCATCTCATCCTCTGTCGTCCCCTTCTCCTCCTGCCCCCAATCCTTCCCAGCATCAGAGTCTTTTCCAATGAGTCAACTCTTCTCATGAGGTGGCCAAAGTACTGGAGTTTCAGCTTCAGCATCATTCCTTCCAAAGAAATCCCAGGGCTGATCTCCTTCAGAATGGACTGGTTGGATCTCCTTGCAGTCCAAGGGACTCTCAAGAGTCTTCTCCAACACCACAGTTCAAAAGCATCAATTCTTCAGTGCTCAGCCTTCTTCATAGTCTAACTCTCACATCCATACATGACCATTGGAAAAACCATAGCCTTGACTAGATGGACCTTAGTGGGCAAAGTAATGTCTCTGCTTTTGAATATGCTATCTAGGTTGGTCATAACTTTTCTTCCAAGGAGTAAGCATCTTTTAATTTCATGGCTGCAGTCACCATCTGCAGTGATCTTGGAGCCCAAGAAAATAAAGTCCGACACTGTTTCCACTGTTTCCCCATCTATTTCCCATGGAGTGATGGGACCGGATGCCATGATCTTCGTTTTCTGAATGTTGAGCTTTAAGCCAACTTTTTCACTCTCCTCTTTTACTTTCATCAAAAGGCTTTTCAGTTCCTCTTCACTTTCTGCCATAAGGGTGTTGCCATCTGCATATCTGAGGTTATTGATATTTCTCCCAGTGATCTTGATTCCAGCTTGTGTTTCTTCCAGTCCAGCATTTCTCATGATGTACTCTGCATGTAAGTTAAATAAGCAGGGTGACAATATACAGCCTTGATGCACTCCTTTTCCTATTTGGAACCAGTCTGTTGTTCCATGTCCAGTTCTAACTACTGCTTCCTGACCTGCATATAGGTTTCTCAAGAGGCAGGTCAGGCGGTCTGGTATTCCCATCTCTTTCAGAATTTTCCACAATTTATTGTGATCCACACAGTCAAAGGCTTTGGCATAGTCAATAAAGCAGAAATAGATGTTTTTCTGGAACTCTCTTGCTTTTTTGATAATCCATCGAATGTTGGCAATTTGATCTCTGGTTCCTCTGCCTTTTCTAAAACCATCTTGAACATCTGGAAGTCCATGGTTCACATATTGCTGAAGCCTGGCTTAGAGAATTTTGAGCATTACTTTACTAGTGTGTGAGATGAGTGCAATTGTTCGGTAGTTGGAGCATTCTTTGGCATTGCCTTTCTTTGGGATTGGAATGAAAACGGACCATTTCCAGTCCTATGGCCATTGCTGAGTTTTCCAAATGTGCTGGCATATTGAGTGCAGCACTTTCACAGCACCATCTTTCAGGATTTGAAATAGCTCAACTGGAATTCCATCACCTCCACTAGCTTTGTTCGTAATAATGCTTTCTAAGGCCCACTTGACTTCACATTCCAGGATGTCTGGCTCTAGGTGAGTGATCTCCCCATCTTGAATATCTTGGTCGTGAAGGTCTTTTTTGTATAGTTCTTCTGTGTATTCTTGCAGGGAAATTCAAATTAAAGCACAGTGAGACATTATAACACTCAATATCAAATGGCTAAAATTTAAAAGCCAGACCATACGGAGTGCTGACAGGGATGTGGAGGAGCAAGAACTCTTGCATGTTGTTGGTATGATATAAAATGGCAGTAAAGTTTGGAAACACTTTGGATAACAGTATGGAATTTTTTTTTTTAAGTTCAACATACACCTTCTGCATGATCCAACTATTTTATTCCTATATATTTACCCAAGAGAGATGAAAGCATATGTACATGACTATTCACAAAATGTTTATGGGTAATAGCCAAAAGTGAAAGTAATCCAAATTCTCATTAACAGTTGAATAGAAAACAAACAAACAAACAAACATAAAATGGAATATTATTCACTGATAAAGAGGAGTGAACAATTGCCACACATCACATGGATGGATGAACCTTAAATTAATTAGTGGAGTGAAGAAAGACAGACAAAATAGTACACAATATATGCTTCCATTTACATAAAATTGTAGAATATGCCAATCAATCTGTTGTGATAGAAAGCGTATCTGTGCTTGCCTGAGAATGAGTTAAGGGCAGAGATGTGAGAGGAAGGGGTTCTGAGGAATGTGAAGAAACTCGGGCTGATGGACATGTTCATTGTCTTGGTGTGCACCTAGCTTCAAAGGTACATGCAATGTCAAAACTTATCAGTTTGCATAATTTAAATACATGAACTTTATTGTATGTCAATTATACTTCAGTAAAGGTCTAAAAGAAAAAATTAGATAGGAGCAGTTAAAAGTAAATGAAAAAAATAGTCATAAATCTGATATATCAGGTGCTCAACATGAATACTTAGAAAAATGCAAATCAAAGCCACAGCAAACTATTATTTCCCAGGCATTAGGATACCTTTTCTCAAAAGAACAGAAGACAAGAAGTTTTAGCAATGAAGTGGAGAAACTGGAACACTTGGACATTGCTGGTGGGAATGTAAAATGGTGCAAGCAGTGTGGAAAACATCATGGTGGTTTCTCAGTAAATTAAACACAGATTTATAGATCCTGGCAGTTCCACTTGTGGTAGATAGATGCACAAAAGAATTGAAAACAAGAACTTGAACAGATATTTGAACACCAGTGTTTATATCAGCATTATTTACAGTAGTCCAATGGTAGAAACAACCCAAATGTCATCAAAGTGTGAACAGATATAGTGAGATTTATACTCAAATATACCTGGAGTAACATACCTGGAGTAACATACCTGGAGTAACAGGCAAGTTTGGCCTTGGAGTACAAAATGAAGCAATGCAAAGGCTAATACAGTTTTGGCAACATAACGCACTGGTCATAGCAAGCACCCTCTTCCAACAACAGAAGAGAAGACACTACACATGGACGTCACCAGATGGTCAATACCGAAATCAGAATGATTACATTTTTCGCAGCCAAAGATGGAGAAGCTCTCTACAGTCAGCAAAAACAAGACCAGGATCTGACTTTGGCTCAGATCATGAAGCCTTTATTGCCAAATTCAAACTTAAATTGAAAAAAGTAGGGAAAACCACTAGGCCATTCAGGTATGACCTAAATCAAATCCCTTATGATTATACAGTGGAAGTGACAAATAGATTCAAGGAATTAGATTTGATAGATACAGTGCCTGAAGAACTATGGATGGAGGTTCATGACATTGTACAGGAGGCAGTGATCAAGGCCATCCCCCCAAAAGGAAATGTAAAAAGGCAAATGGTTATTTGAGGAGGCCTTACAAATAGCTGTAAAAAGAAGAGAAGTGAAAGGCAAAGGAGAAAAGGAAAGATATACCCATTTGAGTGCAGAGTTTCAAAGAATAGCAAGGAGAGATAAGAAAGTCTTCCTCAGTGATCACTGCAAAGAAATAGAGGAAAAGAATAGAATGAGAAAGACTAGAGATTTCTTCAAGAAAATTAGAGATACCAAGGGAGCATTTCATGCAATAATGGGCACAATGAAGGACAGAAATGTTATGGACCTAAGAGAAGCAGAAGATATTAAGAAGAGGTGGCAAGAATACACAGAACTATACAAAAAAGACCTTCATGACCCAGATACCAACAATGGTGTGATCATTCACCTAGAACCAGATATCCTGGAATGCAAAGTCAAGTGGGCCTTAGGAAGCATCACTACGAACAAAGCTAGTGGAGGTGATGGAATTCCAGTTGAGCTATTTCAAATCCCAAAGGACGAGGTGGTCCTAAGATGGCAGAGGAATAGGATGGGGAGACGACTTTCTCCCCCACAAATTCATTGAAAGAACATTTGAGCACTGAGCATATTCCACAGAACAACTTCTGAATGCTGGCAGAGGATACCAGGCACCGAGAAAAGCAGCCCATTGTCTTCATAAGGAGGTAGGACAAAATATAAAAGAAAAGAGGTAGGGATGGAGATGTGTCCCGGGAAGGGAGTCTTAAAAAAGAGAAGTTTCCAAACACCAGGGAACACTCTCTCCAGCAGGTCTGTGGCAAGCCTTGGAATCTCAGAGGGCAAAATAACCGGGAGGAAAAATAAATAAATAATAAAACCCACAGATTACGTGCCCTACAGCAACTCCCAGTGGAGAAGCAGCCCAGACGCTCCTATCCCCCACTAGCAAGCTGGGGTAGGACAGGGAGGAGTGGGTGACATTGCTTAAGATAAGGACTGGGCCTGAATGCCCCAAGGGCAATCTGAGGGAACTAGCTTGAGATAGCAACCCAGACTGTGGGATAGCTATCCCGAGATCCCACGAAAAGCCCTAACCACCACCAGGCACAATCACAGAACAAAGGACTGAGCAGAGCTAGCTGGCTGCGGACTGGCCCGAATCCCCCACCAGAGATAGGCAGATGAGGGCAGCCAGAGCTGGAAGGGGGCAATTGTGGCCCCAGAGAGGCGTTCTATACCAAACTGCAAGCAGACTTCATTGCTAACCAAGACTTCTTGGGATTCTGGAGGGTCACATCGGCCAGGAGGGTTGCAGCCAGAGATCAGCTTCCCAGAAGAGAGCAGGTGCACCCGTTGTACACCTAGGAAACTGAGCGGCTGGAACAGGGGAGGGGATAAGTCACAGCCTTCAAGGGCAACTACTTGTGCCAAGGACCTGGTCACCTGAGCTGCTTGGACCTGGCATGGGCGCAAAACGCAGGCCCAAGCAAGTCTGTGCCTTTGTGGAGTACCCGAGAACTGGAACCTGAGCGACTTAGACCTGGGGAGTGCATGCAAACCAGGGCCTGCATCAGACTGTTCCCAGCAGACCAACCTAGAGTCTGAGCAGTGTAGACTGGGAAAGCACACATGCCACGAGCGGGGCAAATCCAGTGTGGCTGAATCACTATGAACACTTGCCAGTGATATTTGTTTGCAGTGTTCCTCCCTCCCCATAGCACGACTGAACAAGCAAGCCTAAAAAAAAGTGACCACCACAGCGCCCCTTGTGTCAGGGCGGAAATTAGACACTGAAGAGAACAGCAAACAGATGAAGCTAACATAAACGGAGGGAACCACTTTAGAAGTGACAGGTGCAATAGATTAAAACCCTGCAGTTAGCACCAACTACATAAGAAAGGGCAAATAGACTGTGAGAAGTACAAGCCAGACCAAGTAACTATCTGAAAATGAACAGACTCCACACTCTCTGCAACAGCTCCAGAGAAAGTCTTAGATATATTTTTACTATTATCATTTTTTAAATTGAAAAATATTTTATTTAATTTTTTTTGTTATTTACAAGTCCCCATTACTCCTTTAATTTTCATTTTTATAACTTATTATTACCTTGCCAAAAAAATAAAAGACCTTATTTTTAAAGCAAACTTCATATATATGTGTATATATATATATATATATATATATATATAATTTCTGTGACAATGTTTTTTTTTAATATTGTGTTTTTGAGAATCTAACCTCTACTCAAGATTTTTAAGCTTTGCTTTTTGGTATTTGTTATCAACTTTCTACCTTAAAAACCCAATCTTCAGTACCCATTTTTACTTGGGAGCGAGATCACTGGCCTGATTGCTCTCTTCCCCTTTTGACTCTCCTTTTTCTCCACCAGGTCGCCTCTATCTCCTCCCTCTTCCTTCTCTTCTCTACTCAATTCTGGGAATCTCCTTGTGTGTTCTGGGCTGTGGAGAACACTTAGGGAACTGATTACTGGCTGGATCTGTCTCTCTCTTTTTCATTCCCCCTTTTATCCTCCTGCCCACCTCTGTCTCCTTCCTCCCTCTTCTCTTCTCTTCTCTTCTCTTCTCTTCTCTTCTCTTCTCTTCTCTTCTCTTCTCTTCTCTTCTCTTCTCTTCTCTTCTCTTCTCTTCTCTGTGTAACTCCGTGAACATCTCTGAGGGATCCCGACTGTGAAAAGCACATAGGGAAGTGATTACTGGCTAGCTTGCTCTCTCCCCTTTTGATTCCCCCTCTTCTCCTCCTGGTCCTTTCTATCTCCCTCCACCCTCTTCTCTTCTCCATGTAATTCTGTGTACCTCTCTGGGTGTCCCTCACTGTGGAGAAACTTTTCATCATTAACCTAGATGTTTTTATCATCGGTGCTGTATAGATGGAGAAGTCTTGAGCCTACTGTAAGAATAAGACTGAAAACCAGAGGCAGGAGGCTTAAGTCCAAATCCTGAGAACACCAGAGAACTCCTGAATCCAGCAAACATTAATCGATAGGAGCTCATCAAACGCCTCCATACCTACACTGAAACCAAGCACCACTCAAGGGCCAACAAGCTCCAGAGCAAGACATACCACACAAATTCTCCAGAAACACAGGAACATAACCCTGAGCCTTAATATACATGCTGACCAAAGTCACACCAAACCCACTGACATCTCAAAACTTATTAATTCATTGCACTCCAGAAAGAAGAAATCCAGCCCCACCCACCAGAACACTGACACAAGCTTCCCTAACCAGAAAAACTTGACAAACCACCCGTCCAACCCCACCCACAGTGAGGAACCTCTACAATAAAGAGGAACCACCAACCGCCAGAATACAGAAAGGCCACCCCAAACACAGCAATATAAACAAGAGGTAAATGCAGAGAAATACCCAACAGGTAAAGGAACAGGATAAATGCCCACCAAACTAAACAAAAGATTAAGAGACAGGGAATCTACCTGATAAAGAATTCTGAATAATGATAGTGAAAATGATCCAAAATCTTGAAAACAAATTGGAGTTACAGATAAATAGCCTGGAGATAAGGATCGAGAAGATGCAAGAAAGGTTTAACAAGCACCTAGAAGAAATAAAAAAGAGTCAATATATAACGAATAATGCAATAAATGAGATCAAAAACACTCTGGAGGGAACTAACAGTAGAATAATGGAGGCAGAAGATAGGATAAGTGCGGTAGAAGATAGAATGGTAGAAATAAATGAAACAGAGAGGAAAAAAGAAAAAAGAATACAAAGAAATGAGGATAACCTCAGAGACCTCTGGGACAATGTTAAATGCCCCAACATTCGAATCATAGGAGTCCCAGAAGAAGACAAAAAGAAAGATGATGAGAAAATACTTGAGGAGATAATAGTTGAAAACTTCCCTAAAATGGGGAAGGAAATAATCACCCAAGTCCAAGAAACCCAGAAGTCCCAACAGGATAAACCCAAGGCGAAACACCCCAAGACACATATTAATCAAATTAACAAAGATCAAACACAAATAACAAATATTAAAAGCAGCAAGGGAAAAACAACAAATAACACACAAGAGGATTCCCATAAGGATAACAGCTGATCTTTCAATAGAAACTCTTCAAACCAGGAGGGAATGGCAGGACATACTTAAAGTGATGAAAGAAAATAACCTACAGCCTGGATTACTGTACCCAGCAAGGATCTCATTCAAATATGAAGGAGAAATCAAAAGCTTTACAGAAAGCAAAAGCTCAGAGAATTCATCACCACCAAACCAGCTCTCCAACAAATGCTAAAGGATCTTCTCTAGACAGGAAGCACAGAAAGGGTGTATAAACCAGAACCCAAAACAATAAAGTAAATGGCAACAGGATCATACTTATCAGTAATTACCTTAAATGTAAATGGGTTGAATGCCCCATCCAAAAGACAAAGCCTGGCTGAATGGATACAAAAACAAGACCCCTATATATGTTGTTTACAAGAGACCCATCTTGAAATAAGGGACACATACAGACTGAAAATGAAGGGCTGGAAAAAGATATTCCATTCAAATAGAGACCAAAAGAAAGCAGGAGTAGCAATACTCATATCAGATAAAATAGACTTTAAAACAAAGGCTGTGAAAAGAGACAAAGAAGGACACTACACAATGATCAAAGGATCAATGCAAGAAGAAGATATAACAGTTATAAATATATATGCACCCAACATAGGAGCACCACAATATGTAAGACAAACGCTAACAAGTATGAAAGGGGAAACTAACAATAACACAATAGTGGGAGACTTTAATACCCCACTCACAACTATGAATAGATCAGCTAAACAGTAAATTAACAAGGAAACACAAACTTTAAATGATACAATAGACCGTTAGACCTAATTGATATGTATAGGACATTTCACCCAAAAACAATGAATTTCACCTTTTTCTCAAGTGCTCACGGAACCTTCTCCAGGATAGATCACATCCTGGGCCATAAATCTAGTCTTGGTAAATTCAAAAAAATGGAAATCATTGGAAACATCTTTTCTGACCACAATGCAGTAAGATTAGATCTCAATTACAGGAGAAAAACTATTAAAAATTCCAACATATGGAGGCTGAAAAACACGGCAGCCCACCAGGCTCCCCCGTTCCTGGGATTTTCCAGGCAAGAACACTGGAGTGGGTTGCCATTTCCTTTTCCAGTGCATGAAAGTGAAAAGTGAAAGTGAAGTTGCTCAGTCGTGTCTGACTCTTAGCGACCCCATGGACTGCAGCCCATCAGGCTCCTCCGTCCATGGGATTTTCCAGGCAAAAGTACTGGAGTGGGGTGCCATTAAACATACCTCAACATAATAAAATCTATATATGACAAACCCACAGCAAACATTATCCTCAATGGTGAAAAATTGAAAGCACTTTCGCTAAAGTCAGGAACAAGACAAGGGTGCCCATTCTCACCACTACTGTTCAACATAGTTTTGGAAGTGTTTGCCACAGCAATCAGAGCAGAAAAAGAAATAAAATGAATCCAAATTGGAAAAGAAGAAGTAAAACTCTCACTGTTTGCAGATGACATGATTCTCTACATGGAACACCCTAAAGACTTCACCAGAAAATTACTAGGGCTAATCAATGAATATAGTAAAGTTTCAGGATATAAAATCAACACACAGAAATCCCTTGCATTCCTATACACTAATAATGAGAAAGTAGAAAAAGAAAATATTATTTTTATTTTTTAAAATTTTATTTTTATGTTATTTTGCTTTACAATACTATATTCGTTTTGGCATACATTGACATAAATCAGAAAAAGAAATTAAGGAAATAATTCCGTTCACCATTGCAATGAAAAGAATAAAATACTTAGGAATAGATCTACCTAAAGAAACAAAAGACCTATGTATATTGGTGAAAGAAATCAAAGAGGACACTAATAGATGGAGAAACAAACCATGTTCATCGATTGGAAGAATCAATATAGTGAAGATGAGTATACTACCCAAAGCAATCTATAGATTCAATGCAATCCCTATCAAGCTACCAACGGTATTTTTCATAGAGCTAGAACAAATAATTTCACAATTTGTATGGAAATACAAAAAACCTCGAATAGCCAAAGCAATCGAGAAAGAAGAATGGAAATGAGGAATCACCCTGCCGGACTTCAGGCTCTACTACAAAGTCAGTCTTCAAGACAGTGTGGTACTGGCACAAAGTGAGAAATATATATCAATGGAACAAAATAGAAAGCCTAGAGATAAACCCACACACCTATGGACACCTTATCTTTGACAAAGGAGGCAAGGATATACAATGGAAAAAAGACAATCTCTTTAACAAGTGGTGCTGGGGAAACTGGTTAACCACTTGTAAAAGAATGAAACTAGAACACTTTCTAACACCACACACAAAAATAAACTCAAAATGGATTAAAGATCTAAATGTAAGACCAGAAACTATGAAACTCTTAGAGGAGAACATAGGCAAAACACTCTCTGACATAAATCACAGCAGGATACTCCATGACGCACCTACCAGAATATTGCAAATAAAAGCAATAATATTAAAAATAAATAAATAAATTAAAAAAAAGAAAAAAAATAAATAAATAAATTCACAGTGTTAAAAAAAAAATAAACAAATGGGACCTAATTAAAATTAAAAGCTCCTGCACAACAAAGGAAACTATATGCAAGGTGAAAAGACAGCCTTCAGAATGGGAGAAAATAATAGCAAATGAAGCAACTGACAAAGAATTAATCTCAAAAATATACAATCAACTCTTACAGCTCAATTCCAGAAAAATAAACGACCCAATCAAAAAATGAGCAAAAGAACTAAACAGACATTTCTCCAAAGAAGACATGCAGATGGCTAACAAACACATGAAAAGATGCTCAACATCACTCATTATCAGGAAATGCAAATCAAAACCTCAATGAGATACCATTTCACACCAGTCAGAATGGCTTCTATCCAAAAGCCTACAAGCAATAAATGCTGGAGAGGGTGTGGAGAAAAGGGAACCTTCTTACACTGTTGGTGGGAATGCAAACTAGTACAGCCACTATGGAGAACAGTGTGGAGATTCCTTAAAAAACTGGAAATAGAACTGCTATATGACCTAGCAATCCCACTGCTGGGCATACACACCAAGGAAACCAGAGTTGAAAGAAACATGTGTACCCCAATGATCAATGCAGCACTGTTTATAATAGCCAGGACATGGAAGCAACCAAATGTCCATCAGCAGATGAATGGATAAGAAAGCTGTGGTATGTATACACAATGGAGTATTATTCAGCCATTAAAAAGAATACATTTGAATCAGTTCTAATGAAGTTGATGAAACTGGAGCCTATTATACAGAGTGAAGTAAGCTAGAAAGAAAAACCCCAATACAGTATACTAATGCATATATATGGAATTTAGAAAGATTGTAATGATAACCCTGTATGTGAGACAGCAAAAAAGACACAAATATATAGCCTTTTGGACTCTGTGGGAGAGGGCGAGGGTGGGATGATTTGGGAGAATGTCATTGAAACATTTATATTATCATATATGAAACGAATCGCCAGTCCAGGTTTGATGCATGATACAGGATGCTCGGGGCTGGTGCACTGGGATGACCCAAAGGGATGATATGGGGAGGGAGGTGGAAGGCAGGTTCAACATGGGGAACACATGTACACCCATGGCAGATTCATGTTAATGTATGGCAAAACCAATACAATATTGTAAAGTAATTAGCCTCCAATTAAAATAAATAAATTT